>NC_139405.1:72949455-73359455 GCF_905368555.1 Meleagris gallopavo | reverse complement strand
GGTATTGGTTCATTTATATTTCTTGCTTATCCATATATCTCCTAATTCCTTTCTTTAATATGATTTCTATGGATTTGCTTGTGTGCTGATTTCAGCTGAGGCAGAGGTTTTTTCCCTTCATACTTTCTGATATGATATCACTTTTTGACTTTGGGAAAAAATGATGTTGATAACACACTAATGTTTTAGTAGTTGCTCTGCAGTGCTGCAGAATGAAGGACATTTCAACTTTTCAAACTGTCCTTCTAGTGAGGGGAGATAAGGGGGCACAAGAATCTGAAAGGAGAAAGAACCATGACAAGTGACCTAAACTGGCCAAAGGAACATTTCGTACCATAGGAAATCATGGGAAATAAGACTTTAAGTCTGCAAGGGATAAACTTCAGCTTGAGGACTGGCTGGGCATTGGTTGATGGGTGATGAGCAATTGTTTTGTGCATCACTTGTTTTGTAAATATTCCTTATATTATTATAATTACTATTATTTTCCTTTTCTCTTCCTTTTCTGACTTTGTAAACAGTTTTTAACTAAACTCAGAAGTTCTACTTTGTTGTGTGGTGCAAAGCTGTCTGCTAGGTAAACCACAACATATTGGCATAAAGTTATCCTATTTGAAATTTAAGATTACATTTTCACCTTCCATTCTTCTGTTTGTTTTTAATGCTAGTTTATAAATAAAAATTAGTAATTTATCAAGATCAAATTTAAATACCTTTAGAAATTTTGAGTGAACAATATCCACTCCTGGTGAATTGTTTCTGATCATTTCTATTGATTTCATGGAATGTTCACTGTACAGGTTGACAGTTCAGGGTTCCACCAAATCCTCTCTAAAAGTCTTCCAATTTCCAGAGCACATGGAAAATATTTTATTACAATACTTTCTACATACTGTACTTTAGATTTTATTTTTATTATTGTTATCATTTTTATTGTTACCGTTTGGTTTGTTGCAAGTTTACATTTAGAATTAACCTTCTTTACTATTTTATTCAAATGAAGAATTTCCTGGTTGGGTCGATTATCATATATAGCCCTAATTTTAAAAGCTTTTTGGTATTTCAAGCTACTGAGATTGTCTGCTTTCTTTGGTATGGATAAATTATAATGTATAGCTTCAATTTCTGTTTGTAAGGTGTCTGCATACCATAGATATTTATTTTGTTATTCCACTGATCTCATTATTTCCTATTTTAATTCTATTCCAAAGAGTTTTATTGTATTCTATCAGTAAATCTAAATTCCTCTTCTTTAAATGGATTCATCAAATACCTGGAGAGATACTGTCTCTATTTGACATTGCATACAGAATACACCAGATAGTGCTGCAATGAGATCCTCACATTTGGCTGGAGATCACAGTCTACAGTTCCCTTGAGAGTTGGTCCATGTGTCATCAGCAATTACATGCTCTGCAAATAGCAGATCTGTCCCAGTTCTCTGTAAGAGTGCAAAGCTACCTAAACACGTCAACATTTGCATCTTGAGAGGAAATCATAGTATCACAGAATCATTCTGGTTGGTAGTGATCACATGGTTTCACGTAGGTGCAAATTCTTGATCCCAAAGGAGATGGCACCCAATTCAGACCATGTTGCTCAAGCCTCAATCCAGTAGGGTTCTGAAAACCTCCAAGGACTTCACCACATTCTCTAGATAATTCATTTTTCTGCATCATTATTATCAGAATGGAAGCAATGTTCCCAAAACCTGGTTGGAACTTTACGGTCTTAGTTTGTGATCATAAATCAATTTATAACACATTCCCAAAGATATCACCAATATGATAAATATATCAATAACAATTAAATGCTTAGCCAGGGAAGAAGAGAATTTCATTCAAACTGAGAATAAAATAAAACTAAATGGACAGATTAGTATTTACACAATTATACAATTCTTATATAAATCGAGTAATTTTAATCACCTAAACTCTACAGTAATGGAATATATCTTAAATTTATTTAAATCTTTAAGTACACTGTAGAAGCTTTACCTAAAGCCAGGTGCTTTGAACAGAGCTATAGATTACAAATGTACAGTGTTACTTTGAAGTTTTCATTTAAACTGAATAATCTACAACTTGGTTGCTGTAAACAAATATTTTGGGCCATGAAGGGACCTGAGCAGCTTCCAGATGCAGGACTGATCCATTAGGTGCAGATCTTCTCATCCTAGACTTGCAATTTGTCTACAGTTTTCATGAATAGGACTGAAAGTTGAGCAGGCTGTCCAGGGAATGTTAAGATTGAGGTAGGATTTAATTAATCTAATATCATAAAAATAAACACTTGTCTTTATCAACAATAAGCCATTTATTCTCACAGGGAACTTCAAGGTACCCAGGTAAATCTTGCAATCTGAACATTCTCATGAAGGAACCTGCAGACCACACTGCTCAGTTTTCTAGCCATACTGCCTTCATCTGAAATGCCACTCACCAAATGGTGTGGTCAAAAACATGAGTGTAAACAATACAATGACAACTCTACTTTGAAGAAGAGGTAATTCTCATGGTCTATGTTATTATGGTATTTCTTAAGATAGTCCCTAAACCACCTCCTTCTCCACCTGACAAGTACATTGAGGAGAGGAGAGGAGAGGAGAGGAGAGGAGAGGAGAGGAGAGGAGAGGAGAGGAGAGGAGAGGAGAGGAGAGGAGAGGAGAGGAGAGGAGAGGAGAGGAGAGGAGAGGAGAGGAGAGGAGAGGAGAGGAGAGGAGAGGAGAGAAAAGGAGAGGAGAGAAGAGGAGAGAAGAGGAGAGGAGAGGAGAGGTAGAGGAGAGGAGGGGAGGGGAGGGAGGGGGAGGGGAGGGGCAGTATTACACTATCAGTCAGTTAGAAGCACATTCTATCACAGTAGGAAAGAGGCAAGCCAATTTTCGTTCCAGATATATTTGAGAAAACACAGTGAAAAGAAAAAAAAAAAAAAAAGACAAGTAGTTAGGATCTGTTTAATTTCTATACCATTAAGAAATGCAACACAAATAAAGAAATTGTAACTGTCTAACTGTCTAGAGAATAAGTCTCTCATGTCCCTGAACCTTCAGGAAGTAGTTGAAGGAGGAAAAGCTCTCCTACTGTAAGAGAAGAGCAACTTTGAGACCATGTGAAACTGCATATGTTCAAGTCGATATGGACAGAAAACAAGCATTCCAGGAATGTTAAAGGAATTGGTTAATGTAGTTTCCAAGTTACTCTCCATCATATTCAAAAATTCATGGCTGTCAGGTGAAGTTCCCAGTGACTGGAAAAAGGGAAACAACACTCATTTTTAAGAAGGATAGAAGGGACCCAGGGAACACCCTGTGAGCCCCTAAGCTGAGTGATGCAGTTGATACATTGATACAATGGAAGGAAAGATGCCATTCAAACAGACCTTAACAGACATGAATAGTAGACCCACTGGAATAGGCTGCCCAGAGAACCTGTGGATGCCGCATCCCTGGAGATGTTCAAGAACACATTGTACAGTACTCTCGGTAACCTGACCTAGTGGGTGGCACCCCTGTCCATGTCAGAGGAGTTAGAACAGTTTGAGCTTTAAGGTCTCTTCCAACCCTTCCTTCCTTCCTTCCTTCCTTCCTTCCTTCCTTCCTTCCTTCCTTCCTTCCTTCCTTCCTTCCTTCCTTCCTTCCTTCCTTCCTTTCCTCTTTTTGTTTTTTGACAAAATTACTCAATAAAATTATTAAATTGATGTGGTACCATACATTAGGCTTGGAATCAATCAGTTGAATATTTTTTCTGTGATTTTTTAAACCAAAATAATCTGTCTGTTTACTTCAGGGAAATAACCCTAAATTAGTATGAGAGTAGATGAAATTACTCAATTGCAAATGCTCTTCTATTAAAAAAAAACAAACCTGTGTATTAAGGGATTTTCTGATCCCCTGGTGCAACCAATGGAAGAACTCCAGATGGAATAGACTCAAATAATCACTTCTCAGTCTTCTGGCAAAACATTCTTCAGGTAACACATACAATTAAAAATAGATGTGAAAGTTAGAGAATTCTTTTTTATTTCTCAATTAAAAAAAAAAAAAATAGCTGCCTAAGTGTGTACTGTGTTCTGTGTACACAAAACTCTTCACAACAGTTGGATTTTCACAAGCACATGCAGAGAGAGCTTTTCTGTCATTGTCACAGGGACATCTTAAGGACAACTCATGTTTCTAACAATATAGGAGGAAAACAAAGTTTGTCAAGTGAACTATATAGAACATATTCTCAGAGCAAGCATAAGAAGTAGAATTGTACTTGTGCAGTAGATGTTCTAACTAAATAATGAATTATGAAATAATGAAATAATAAAATATGTAACTAAAGCATTTTATTAAACTAAATTTTAGAACTACCCTCTTATGAGTGAGAACTTGAGTTCTTTGCTTTCTTTTTCTAATTCAAGAAGAAATTTTGATTTTCTTTTAAACTCAAGATAAACTCATCTAACAATGTTTGATATTTTCTTCGGTTACAGAATGTCATGTGTGGCCAGAAAGGTCTGGTATAAGGAACAGTTTTTAGGTAAAACTAATAGTTAAGTCAGAAAAGATGTATTTGTATTTTAGTGCAAAGAATTCAGGATTGCTTTCAGTAAGCTGTACTTATAAAGTCAAATGCAGAGTCAAATTTGGAATCCTGGTTTAGCATTCTATATATATTCTCTATATAGAGAAATTTATGAAAAAATCCCTGCTGATTTGAATGTCCTATAATAAGCAGCAACCAGATGGAGCTGAAACAGGATTGTTTCCTTTTGAAACACAGCAATCTACAATCATCCCTGGCTCATATACAACTTGCGTAAATGATGAATGCTGTGAGTTCCTCTTCCATTTAATTAAGTGCAGTCACCCTAATTCTTCAGAGTCAGTTGGTCTACTTTCAAGTTTTACCTTCTCTTCAAAAAGTGAATTAAAAATACTAAAACTTCATAAGATAAGCTGCCTCTGAAGCACTGCTGAACATTGCTTCTAGGCAGGAGGGAAGGAAAAGAAATTATATATTCAATGTTGACATTTCTGCTAAAGCCTGCAGTAGGCCTTCAACAATTCATTACAGTAGCTAGTACTAAGAAATACATTTCAATGGATTTAAAACAATATTTTTTTCTAATCTCATATTATTTTTAGTGAATTGAGATTATATCCTATTGTACCTTTTCATGAAAAGCAAGCGAGGAAACTATGAGGAAACCAACAGTTTTTGGTTAACTTATACAATGATAAACTACTTATTGATTTCAGCAGTGGGTCTACAGGTCCACTAGGGCTAGTCATGATTACATAGAAAAAAATTGTCTAGAAACAATGCCACCAATATAATAATTTATTTTATCTTATAAGGATTACTATAATGAAAAACAAAGTTTAAGTGCTGGTTACATGCAAATGTGCAAGCTGCAGTTCTGTAATTCAGCCTTAGTAATTTGTAGTTTCAAACCACACTGAATATGAATTATAGCAGCATAACTCATATTCTGTCAGGGATTATGGCTTCATTACCCCTTTCCCAGTAATGCCCGTCATCAAAACTATGCAAGGAAGAACTATGCAAGCTCAAAACACATAGAAACAATGCCAAGAGTGCATGAAGAAACATCAAAAAGGACTACATGTGTAGACAGAATTGTCTTAAATTCCCCGTAACATGTATATTTATAATTTTTTTCAGGAAAATGCACAATTAAGAGACTGACTACTCATTGAAAGGTTAGTACCAATGGCTTTTACCCTTACAGGACACATTTAAATGTAGAATGTACTACAAGTTACGTAGCTGAAGTTCCATTTTCACATCATCTGCCTAGATTTACAAATTCATTTAAAATTCTTAGAAACTGAATCACCAAAAAAAAAAAAAAAAAAAAAAAAAAATTGTCTATTCCAGTTCTGATACTTAACTATGTGAAAAATAAGTTTTAAAATTTAAAAAAATTTGAGAACATGTGTAACAGAAAATTAAAGAGAACTCACAAAAATGCCATTTTTGACAGTCAAGAAAAATGAAAATATTAATTCAGTTTCAGTAAGAACAGATTGCTCCACTCCTCCCACTTCAAACCCCCTCCCACCAAAAAAAGCAGAAAATGGATACAGTTTGATCTAGAAACCTGTGAGTTTAATGAGTTAAAGCAACGTTTTAATTTTTTTTTATCTCAGTGACAGATCCAGCAACCTCATTCTTTACATTAGTTTCTTAAAAGTACTAAGAATGCCAAAGCAGTTAGTAATACAGAATTTTCAGTACATATTTACATACACAAGAAATAACTCTAAGTGAATCTTACAAACACTTAGCAATATGCCAGCTGGGCTTTATTTTGTCTGCTCTAGAAGTCTTCAGTTTGTCTTAAACTCTGAAGATTTGTAGAATTACCATGCTAGCTCTTGTGATAGAAGTGACTATACAAGGAACTGTGGGTCTTTTGAATTATATTTGGAGTTTCTGTGTTGCCATTGTGAAAATTGTGGGTGTTTTATTTTATTTTTTTTTTAAAGATTTCTATAATTATATGCAGTATAGACTACAATAATATGGTAATCATCACTCTCACCCATTGACAGAGAACTTGCAGGGGAAAAAATATTTGGAAGATTTGAGAGGAAGTTTTCAGTTTGGAAAAACTGCTGTTTGGCTTTGTTTTGATAATAAGCAAACAGTTATGAAGCCAGTTATACAATGAAAGTTACACTGTACAGGTAAGGAAAAGTTTACATACGATTAGAACAAGCTTAGTTATTCATTAAACGTGAAACGGTTTAAACTAACCAAAAAAAAGATCAAAAAGAAGATAAAAATACAATATATATTTGGCAGTTAGTGACTGTGGTCCTGAGAGATGAGCTATTTGATATAGTGACCAAGCACTGGAAATTAAATTTCAGGAAGCTTCCAAAAATTGCAGTAAGGTAATGTGCCTATATGCAAATAAGAACCAAATAAAGACAGCAAAATGTTTCTTCTTCAGTTCAAAACCACATTGTACCCTTTACTCAGTATGTGATTGGTTAATGCAGCTGTCATTAGAAAAGTCAAACTGATAATAATCAATAATCTTCCAGAGCTAAATAGGGGAACAGGTCACACTTTCCACTGAGAAGCTTGTATCATTAAAAGCGATTGCAGATATTTATTTATAAATCCATAGTCAGTACTTAAATCTCAAGTTTAAATTTTAATATTGCATGTAAAATATTAAGTGTTGTCTTGCACTAGGACATGCAACACATATTTACCATTTTTAGATTTATCTGCAACTTTCTATTTGCTTAAACTGCTAAGTTGGAATAAAGGATTGAGCATTAAGGAATCAAAGTATAGGTCTGCTCATCTTTTTGTAATTCTTATTATAGACCATGATATTAACATACCTGATATACTGAACAACTCATGTTCAGCATTTCAGTTAAGTGATCTCCACATTCATACTTTACCCTGAGAAGTTCAGGGTTTACTGATAATTACTCAGAAAGTTAAAGGGGGCAGAAATTGTCTCGTCTGTCTATACAACATAAGCCCATCTGGGGACTGAATGAGATCTCTAACTCTTAAGCTTTATATATAACTAACAAGCAATAGAAATATAGTCACTTTACCAGGCTGTGAGAGTTCGTTCTATTTGTTGCTGCCATTTATATAAACAATATGTGGTCTTACATGAAACTAACTGTTGTGAATTGCTATTTCATCTCTACTGCAACATAGTGTTTAAAATGAGTTGCCACATAAATAAAAACAACTGTCTTTTCAGTACTTGTTGAACCTGATGAATGAATTGCATCATGAGAGACATTATTATACTATAAACCAACCAACTTTTATTTCAATATTAGCATAGCATTCCCAAAAGCACCACTTTTATACTATGACACAAAATATAGATCTGTCTATTGGTGTTTTTGCAGCAATATCTGCCACTCATATATAAATGCAATTCTTTATTTGTGAAATAATATAGAAATCTGAGAGCTTCTTTGCAGTTTTCTGTTGCCAAGGTAGTTATTCCCTCACCTTGTGGACAAGGGATAAATATCACTCTAAACAAGGTATTTAGAAAGACGAGTACACTTTTCTGATTTTTAAATATTGTAACATTTCTAGATCTAAGGAAATAAACAATACAAACTCTTTGTAAAGTTAGATTCAAAGTATTTTCATCTGAATCTCACAGATAGATTGTATTTTAACTTGCACAGGACCAACAGATCTGTAGTCTTTAACAAATAATCATTTTTGTGGCCTTGAACTCATTTTTCCATATAAGTGTCATGGTTTTATGATTATTGGTTATCAGTATTCCACATCATGTAGTGCACTGGGTGTTTAACCATTAAGGCTCAAGTTCTGGGTACCAGTCCAGAAGAGAATTACATTCTCTGGGAGGCTTTGCAGTCAGAGAGGAGATATAACTCCTCGCAAGGTCACTTGATGTGCTCTTCTTCGTCAGCTCTTCTTTGTCTCCCTGCTGCTCAACCTGACTGCACATCTCACCTCAATGTTATGGTGAGGCCTATCCGCTTTTCAGACACTCACATTATATTTGATTTATTAGCTTCAATTCTTATTACACTGTATTATAGTGTGTTATCTTGCATTCTGATACTATATTTAGTAAATTAGTTTGTTTCTCCTCAGATCGTTGCTGCTGTTTTTAATTATTTTGGGGTCCCCTGTTTCCCGTTACCGGAGGCACAGATTTTGCGAAATCCCTCCGCTCTGCTAGTCATGGAACCGGGCCAAACCAGCCCATAAACCGTTGACATTATGAAATGAAGAGCTTACCCCCGTTTCTGTTTTGATATGTGTCTCCTAACAATAAATGAATATGGCAATGGAACACAGGGATTCCTGATTATACAATTTGTCTTCCATGCCGCTAACTCAACTTCTCTACATCTATTTCTGTACTATCAGAAATATTAAATACTTAAGTACATCTTTTGCTCTGTAGTATCTTGGAGAAATCAGCAAAATTGTGTTGACTACATATACTTTCCTATATAAGTTTCCTATATGTTTAATACTCTGCTTTGCACAAACGAAACTGAGACAGGAAGTGTGAAATTGAACTTCATAGAACACAGAAAATCTGAAGTGGTAGACATATACTACACAAAATTACAGGGAAAAAAGTCAGCACCACAGATAAGAATAACTAAAAATCCTGAAAAACCTACCTATTATTCATGTCCATTAATAAATTTAACTAACTGTCACTGAAAAAAACATCTTTATCTAAATTCCAAGAACTTTAAGTCACTTGGTATCAGGAAACTCTTGGTATCAGCTATTAAAAGAGAAGGTATGCAACAATGACAACTGTGTTTTTCATCTACCTGGCAAATATGCATAATAGGGAAAGCCATAAGTGATTTCATTTCATTTTATTGTTTGGTTTGAAGTGCTTCAATTGCTTAAGAGTTATGTATTTAAAATACGTACTTGACATTTTATTTTATTTTTATTTGATATATAATTCTATTTTTGTGAATAACAATTAAACAAGGAGATGATGTGTTGTAGTGGAAGAGTTCACACCTCACCGTAGAGAAGCAGAAGATCTAATGATATCAAAGAAAGTAGCTTTTGGAATAGCAGTATTACATCTTCTGCTGTTTTTGTTTTCATCTTCAGTACATTTGGGTTCCTTGCTTGCCCTCAAATTCTTGTACTTTTTACAGTAATACTTTCATCTTTGAGTCTATGTCACAGACAAATTGAGCTGGTATGACCAGAAGCACCAAAGCACACACTACTCAGTGACACACAGTTTAAAATGTAATAAGAAGGAAAGGTATTGTGAATGGACAGTCATTTCTAAGATTCCTGCTCTGCGACAGAGAAAACAGTCAAGCCCAGAGGAAACTGACAAATGTAAAAGGGACATGCAGGAGGTGAGGATGCTTAGTTTGAGATAGTCAGTAATGATATTAGAATTAATTGCTGTCACAGATTTCATTCTAAATATCAAAAAAGTCAATTTTCTTGGAGATGGTTCCTAATACAACATAGTCCTGCATTCTCCCCGAGGTGCCCCCTGAATAGGACTTGAAAAGCCTGACATTTTATTTAAAGTTCAAATAATCCTCTTTCATGTTAATCCTTAGGGCTTTGATCTCAAAAATAGAAAGTTATTTGAAAAAAATTCCCATGTACAAAAAAAAAAATCCAAATTTTAACACCACTTGTTAATTCATTTTCAGAATTATTGAGAATTTCAGAGATGATATTTGCAGAAATGAAGTCTGAAACAGAGATCATTGTAGGATGCCCTATATAATTATTCAAATAAAAATATGCTTGACAAAAGAAAAAAGTTCCCAACTCACAAGCCCACTACATAAACAAAGCATATCTCATGCTAAAAAACCTCAAGATTACTGATGTTTAAATACAAACACAGGACAGGTTACCAGAAATCAGAGTTCTTGTGGGTTGTTCACTCTTCTGTCACTGGCTGGACTCATGGTCTCAACTCAATTCTCTATGCCAGATGTTCCTCTTTTGAAGGGGGAGAATAACACTCATTAGCAGGGTGAAAGAGCTGTTGCTGAAGATTTTGGAATATCTCAGATGAAAAGCATTTAGATGAAAACACGTTTCTCCTTTCTTCCTCACTTTGATGTCACAATGAAATAATACAACTAACTTCCTGGAAAAAAAATCAAACGGCTGTGCTTTTCATTGCTTTTTTTTATTATTATTATTGTTATTATTATTTTATTCTTCATTTTTTTTAATTATTGTTTTGTTTTGTTTTTAATTATATAGAAGTGTTTCCTTCTGTTCTCAGAGAGCCTTACATTTCCTAGTCTGTTTTTCACAATTATCCCAATTGTGAACAAAGTAAAAAAACATCATTCTAGTTGGACTTTTAAAGTTTTCTACATGCATTCACAACACAGTGCTGAATGAGAACATTGGGGTATCCATATGTGTTGTATTTTGTGGTCTGTGTGGATGTTCTCTTGTAATGTTATTACAATCATATAAAATAACTTAAAAAAATATAAAATTAGAAACTAGGTGCACACAATCAATACGATACCTCAGCGATTCCATTTACCTATTGTTCATTTATGTAGGTACATTTAGCACATTCGCAGACTTTTCAAGGAAAACAAGTGCATGGTGTGAATTTGAAAATACATAAAGTCTAATTTCTTAGTTGTGGATGCACGAAGCAAAGCAAATAAATGGAGGTATATACGTGTAATATGATTGTAGATGTAGCTCTGGGCAGCCTGGTCTGGTGGTTGGCACCCCTGCACATAGCAGGAGGTTTGAAATTCGATGATCATTGTGGTCCTTTTCAAGCCAGCTCATTCTATGATTCTATGATTCTATGACACTGATGATTATCCAAATAGGTAGTTTCTTGACTATCTCAGTGTTTTTCCAACAGCATCACTCTGGGCCATGCACCCAATAAAATGCCCTAGGGCATTGTGACTGTATTATTATTATTATTTTTTTTTTTTTTGGCCTTGAAAAAAAAACAAAAACCTCAGATAATTTAGTGCAAACTACAAGTACAATCTTAGCTAGTGAGACTTGATTAGAATTTGACCTCACTTATCCTCTTTGAAAGAGAGGGATTATATTGAGGAAATGCAGTTACAAAATGTGTTCAATAACTACTGAAGCAGAGCAGCAATTTTTTGTCATTGGAATTCAAAATTTGCTTTATGCTTTATACAGTCATTTGATAAACAGGCACCTGACATGAATATGAATGGGTCCAGAGAAGAGACACAAAGATGATCAGGGGGCTGGAGCACCTCTCCTATGAAGAGAGATTGAGGATTTTGGGCTTACTTAGCTTGGAGAAGAGAAGGCTCTGGGAAGATCTTATTGCAGCCTTCCAGTATGTGAAGGAAGTTTACAAACAGGAAGGGGATCAACTTTTTACAGTCTGATACCGATAGGACAAAAGAAAATGGATTTAAACTAAAAGGGAGGAGAATTAGGTAAGATGTTAGAAAAAAAATTATTTATTCAGATGGTGATGAGGCACTGGCACAGGCTGTCCAAAGTTGTGGATGCCCTATCTCTAGAGGCACTCAAATTCAGGTTGGAGGGAGCCATTGGCAGCCAGATCCAGTGGTTAGCAACGCTGCCCCTGGCAGGGGGGTTAGAAATATGTGACCTTTAAGGTCCCCTCCACTTAAGTCATTCTATGATTTTATAAATATGAACAACTTTTATTTTAGGTCCTGGTACTTAAAAGAAATTGTTATTATTTCTATAAACCAGTCTTGAGAATGAATCATGAATTCTCTTTAATTCTGTATTGAGGACCTGTCATATTGTAATGAATGGAACAAAGTTTTATTTCTATGCACTGAAACATACAAATACACATACATTATGTTAATGTTGTTAGAGTGAGAAAGTTATGTTGCTTGTCCATCAGAGTAGCAAATGGCTTGAATGACTAGATCTGATTTTCTCATCTATTATCTTCACATGCAGTTAAACTACAGGTAAATTAAGAGAAACAACACAAAAGAAGCATAGGTACAGTATGATGTGCTGCATGCTTCCTAATTAGCCCTAGTATTTCAATAATCATTTGTAATAACCACTGATGGAATAAAAACTCATGAGCCTTCCTCAACCACATTCCACACTTGTTTTTTCAGCATAAATCTATATGTGCACATACGCACATGGTGACAAGTATATGGCTTTTTCATTTATGGTAACTTCACAGTAAGTTCCAATTTGACACATAAACATATTTTAAAAGACACTAAGGAAAAAAGTGCACTAAGCAAAATGGAAGTGAATTGATTGCATACTTTGAATTTTTGAATTCCTGTAACAGAACTGTTTTTTGTACTTTAACCTTGGAATAGATATTGATTGCCATTTACCATAGGGAACTTCATTACTTTACACTAGTACATCTGAATGTAAAATGGGGCTTTCCAAATATGAGGAGAAGCAATTTTCAATGTTGAAATACAGTCATATGTTTATCTATGATGTACTTGGCCACTTACAATGACCTAATCCCTAGATCATTCACAGTAGATAGCTCTAGAATATGTACTAGAATATTCATCCTGATCTTTTTATTATTATTTTTTTTAATGGAAATTAGGAAGTAGGAGGAAGAGAAAGAGCAGTGAAGGTCACTTTATCTGTCCCCTCAGTCTGTAAGTGGGATGATGTATAGACTAAGAAAGCAAATTTTTTTTACGTTTTCTGGTATAGGCTTGGTGCTGAAAACCATCTCCTCTGTATTCTTTTGCTCAGCTAAGGTCAGGTGGCATACAGAATCTATACAATATAATCTTCAGTCAATGAACAAGCTTAAGGAACTTTAGTGTTTGAATCAATCATTTTCTTTCCATTAAAAAGAACATTGGTATCATTAAGAAGATATTTACTGACCTCTGAATAGGTCTTTCCCCCTAGATGGGGAAAGGGACTGTGGGAAGAAAGATTTTTGTTTTGAAGTATTAGCAGCTCAGAAAAGGGTGACAAGAATTTTTTTGTGTCTATTTAGAAATACTTGAAATCTCATTATCCTGCAAAAATGGCTGTTATTTTCTCTTGAAATATAAGAATATATTTGCTACAGAAATAAGTAGTGGCAGATAGCAACTTACCTGAAACTTTAATGTGTAAACATGCTGTTTCTAGAAAATATCTTGTGTGTGTATGTTTAAAAGAATAATTTCGTATCACAACTTGTATGTGATTGTCATTTTACTTGAAAGAAAATAAATTGCAATCAAGTCTTCAAGACTATTTATATAAAATGAATTAAAGTAGGGTAAAAAGCTTACAGAATTAATATTTGTCTCTCCTTGTAGTTATTTTTTCAAATACTTAAAGTTGATTAAAAATCCATTTCTCTGTCCATTAAAAGCTATAATTCATTTGATGTGTTAAGATAATTGCCCATTTATAATCTGGAAGCTATGTTAAATCATATGCCAGATGAGAAGGAAATATGAAACAGCCAGCATGGCTGGAGAGGAGCCAGCAGTTTGCTCTTACATCCCGGAAGGCCAGCAGTACTCTAGACTGTATCAAAAGAGGGGTGACCAGCAGGGAAAGAGGGAATTGTCAGCTTCTACTCTGCCATTATGAGTATGGAGTACTTTGTCTAGGCATGGGGCCTAGACACAAGAAGGAAGTGGAGCTGCTGGAGATGGTCTGAAGTAGGGCTATGATCAAAGGGCTGGAGCACCTCTGCTATGAAGAAAACTTGATGGAGTTGGGCTTGTTTAGCTTGGAGAAGAGAAGGCTCTGGGAAGACCTCATTGTGGCCTTTCAGTATTAGAAGAAAATTTACAGGCTGAAGGGGTTTTGATTTTTTACAGGGTCAGATAATGATAGGACAAGGGTGAATGGATTTAAACTGAAAGAGAGGGGATTCAGGTTAGATGTTAGGAAGAAATTTTTACTCAGAGGATGGTGAGGTTGCTCACAGAAGTTGGGGAAACTCCGTCTCTGGAGGCATTCCAGGTCAGTTTGTATGGGGCCTTAGGTAGCCTGATTTGGTGGTCGACAATCCTGTCCATATCAGGGATGCTGGAACTAGATATTTAAGGTTCCTTCCTACCTATGATTCTATGATTGAGGACATGATTCAGAATTGATTTCCAATTATGAAAAAAATTAATTGCTTGGAAAACATACTGTTTCTTACTGTGTCATATAAGCTGACATTGAGAGCTAAAATGATACTAATTAAAGTTCTACAGCTCATCATTTAGCACATTTAAATTTTTATAGATATACATCAAGGTCAATAATGCTATTCATACCCTACAGACCTAGCATTTAAAGCCTAAATCAGGGCTCCGGTAATGATCAGTCAGTGATTGTGATCTGGTTTTGGATGCAGTCACTCACTGAGAAACACATATTTATCTGCTCTAGAAAATTCAATGAACTAAAGAGAGAGTAAGAAACATTTAATCCACTCTTTTTCTTTTTTGTGGTCCAGAGACTTAGCCATCAGAAAAGTACTTGATCATTCTTGTCCCCTGAAGAGTGATGTCTTATGTCAATCTCTTTACAGCAAAATATGTAGGAAGAAACTCTGGAAAACAGTTATATTTTATATATATCTAGCAGTTATTTTCCTTTCTGGCCTAAAAATTTATGTTAAAGAAGCCACAGAAAAACTTAAAAAAAGTTATATTTATAATATAAAAAATATAAAATAAAAAATAGACTTCAAAATACTGCCCTCTGCAGTTTTTATGACAATTTAATATAATAGCACAATCTTAGCATCTCAGGCTAGTAGGTCAATTTGCCAGAGCCTAATATTTATATAATTAATAAATTAGTAAGCTTATTTGTTACAGCGACAGATGTCCTGCCGGTGATGAAGTGTACCCAATCTTCCTCTTTTGTCTCCCTTCTCCTTTTGAATAATGAAAATAGTCTGTTCTGATTGAATGAGATGTCATCAAAACACGATTTTTATTTCCTGTTCCAAGTGCCTCAAATCTGCAGCTGTCAAAAGACCACATGGAAAATCAATCACCTCCGAAATCTCACAAATTGGGTTATTTGCAGACTATCACAAAACAATCCAAAAGCCATTTACATTGATGTATATTGCAGAATCTCTGGAGAACTTTCAGTTTGTCAGAGATGTAGTTGAAACAAGAAAAACTGATGCACAAATGCAAAGGCAATCTGGCAAATAGTGGTCTAATCTGTTCTTAAAACTCTCTAGTGGCTGGGACTTCTTGGTGATCATTCCCTTAACTAAAAAAGATCTTGTAACTTTAAGATGAGATCAGAACCTATCTAATATAATGCTTGTGTGAAGTATATATATGGGAAACCCTGTTGTTATTTTTTTAAATATTTAATTTCTAAAGGAATGCACTTTTTTTTTTTGAAACACGAATTTTCTCCTGGACAACTTTCCTACATTTAATATTTTACTGACTTTACACTCATCTCCCCATTATACCTGCAAATAAAATGTATCTCTGCACAAAAGGCAGTCTAACTTTTTTACATCTGAGGAGAAAGAAAGCAATTATTAATTGCTGAGAAGCAATAGACCTCTAACTTCAAATTACCTTGAGGGCTCAAGAGAGGAAACACAGACATTGTCTTGTAAAAACAAAAAGCAGCAATATGTTACAGTCTATTGCAAGATATGCAACTATTCTTGTGTGTGTAACAATTCTTGCCAACATGAAATATCCACTTGACAGATTTTTTTTCAGTATTCACTAAAAAACATTTTTTATGGCTGACACTAATCAGATTTTACTCAGTCAAAATTCACAGAAGTTACATATACAAGAAAAAAAAAAAAAGAAAAGAATCAAAAAAAATTATACAGTCAAGAAGTACAGAACAATGACAAAATATATGTAAGATAGCCTGAAAAAGTTCAGGTAGCTCAATACGTAACATACATATGTTGTTAATGTGCTTAATATATTCAGGTAAAGTTTTATGAATTTAGCTAAATATTTGCCTATAATAGTGGCAACAGAAGTATTTCAGATTTCATCTTTGATTTATTTTCTCTCAAAAATCCACTTCAGTTGGTGTGATGTTTTAATGTGACAGAACATAAAATTGCTGATATCAAAGTGAGCAGAAAAAAAAAACCTGACAGAGAAGAGAAATATAAATAATATTTACTGAGGAACTTATGTGATTTTAATTTTCTGTGAGTGTGTTTTCTGTTTGTTTGTTTTCTTGTGCAGTAAATAAGGCTAAATTACAACTCAGTGCACAATCCATTATTATCTGAAGATAAACTGAAGGTGAATTTATGAAATTAGACGTGATCTCAGTAACACAATTTGTTCTCTCTCATACTAAACACAATAAGTAATGAAAAAGCTGTAACACAGATGTGAATCTAAACATCTGGTTTTATGTGAATTCAGTGTCGTGTCACTACTGAATATGTTTCAAGAAAGAAAAGAAATTACAACTGCAATGCCATAAATAAAATATATTTTGCAACATAGATGAATACATTGAACAACGTTGTCCAATAATGACTTTGCAATAGCACAGTCTACATGCTACAGCATTATCCTATAAGGGATATCCTGTAAAGTATACCACTTGTTTGGAAAAGAAGATAGATACACAGAATAAATTAAGCACTTATTTATACTATAAACAACATTGTTTTCAATAGCGTGCCTCACAGAACAGCAAGAGTAGATAAATCGGAATAGAGAGTCTGGGTTTGCATTTGCCAGTGGTGTCGTTTGGAAGAGGATTAGTTTTCTAGTTATTCTCTGTAAATTCAGTATTTCAATCTGTATACTATATGTTATGTCCTTTCTAAAAATAAAAAATAAAAAAAGAATAGAGAGCTTTTTACAGATAAAATTAAAAAAAAAAAAAAACCACCTTAGTTTGGGCTTCTTTCAGTTCTATGCAATGAAAAAACGCAAGAGCTGTGCAGAATTTGTCTCCCTTAACAATGTCAGAAAATCTCAACCTAGAATTTCATAAGTAAATTGACCTTAAGCTGTCCTCTGTATCAGGGTGAGCTTCACCTTATGGTAATAATGCCAATAGTAACAACAGCAATTGCAAGAAATGCTATTGGATTGTAACCAGCCAGGACAATTTCAGGACAGCTACTATACAGCTTAAATCACTGAGCAGGAAAATGCTTAGCAGGTTACTATTATATCTTTCAGTTATTGACAATGAACATTTCTCTCCTGGGCACCACCAGGGCACCGATTGCAGTAGTAAAGCTGCTTAAACCAGAAGCTATCATAAAACCATTACTCAAAAAAAAAAAAAAAAAAAAAAAAAAAAAAAAAAAAAGCCACAGCAGGGAGCATCTTATGCAGGCCAGCCTCACAGAGTTATTCAAGTACTATTGTGGCAACTAGAAGATCAAGATAAAGGTTGAGATACCAGCTCACAAAATCTGTTTAATATATACTTCCTGAGGATTTTTCAGAAGCTTGAAACTTAAGCATTTGGGTGATATGTACCAGGGAAGGACTGAGAAGTCTTTTTTCTTGTACTTTTTTGTAGTGTAAGTATTTGAAAATATATAGGGAAAGGCTGAAATGATGGATTAATATCTAAATATTTACAACACATATGTGATATGAAATGTTGAAAGGAAAATTAATTCTCTGAAGTAAAATCCAACAACTTGCTCAATAACACAAAGACAAACATTTCTATCATGAGTCCTTTCATACAAGCAATTCTTCCAGTCTACGTATTCGTAAATCGAACAGCTTCAATAGGACACCAAGAGCAAGCAGGACCTTCACAACTTCTGCTAATGTCCTTCACAGAATTCAGATTGTGAGGGATTCTCAGAACCCATCTGTTTAATTCTGCAGGGGGAAAATAAAGCCTTGGATGTCTTACTAGTGTTTTTGTGTTGAATCCATTGAGATCTATTCTCTACAACTTATCTGACAACTCACCAAACACTCTAAAAACTGCAAGTACCATACCAAGGCACAAGTACAAAAATATCAGAAATATCAGTTTTTATTTTTTAATTACTGTTCATTTTTAGGCAGTGATAGGAATGTATAATACTTTAAATAATCTATTCTTAAACAAAAAGACTGGCCTTGATGGTTTCCACCAAAAAAACCCCACTCTTATATTGCATAGAAAAAATGTGAAAGAGCAGCATGTAACTAGTGATTACTGTCATACTGATGTTGATCAGCATGTAAAAAATTGCATTGAAAATTGAGAAAATTACTATTCATTATTAAAATGATAGACTTTTCATAAATGTCAAATTATTTTAAGGGAATAAATTTTTATCAAATGGTATCCTTATCGGAAAAATAGAAGTTACTTCAAACAAAAAAAAAAGAGTTTTTTCATTTTGCAGTGAAATGATAACACTATTATATTGGTTGTACTTTTTTTAAATTGAAATGATACGTGAAATTAAATGGTTAAGATCAAGTTAACACTTATAAATGGAAATTCTACAGCAACAGACAGAAGAGTTTTTCTATCTGTGTAAGTGTTACATGTCCTACTATGACATACCTTGTGCTCTGTCAGGAGAAATAACTCTCCAGCATGTTATTCTACTATGAGTGCTATCTGGGAATTAGATTATATTACTCAGTCCTAGCTGACAAAACATTAAAGTATAGGCATGGCTTTTTCCTGACTCATAAAGCTAAAAGCTTGTGTAAGGCATTGCATGATTGATACCTTTGATTTTAAGACCTTTAAGACTATGTCCATGCTTTCAATAATGTTTTGTTTATTAACACTTAACTAGCTCTGGTTCCAGAGTGAGTCTCTAAAGGACTGCAGAAATAAAAATTATCATTAAATATAATTAAAAATAATAAGTATTTATCAAATGTCAAGAGCAACTTGCAGGAATTTATGGAGCTGAGAAGAGAATCTTACAAATCAGAAAAGGATTTTATGATCTACAAAAACCAACAGATATAGCTACATTAGATGCCTGCATAATTTGTACCAGAGTAAGTGAAATATTTTTTTCCTTTAATAAAAGCTTCAGGGAATATGTTGCAAAAAGACTCTTGTTTCTGTTAATGGAAAAGTAGCCTACCCCTCTTAATTACTGTACTAAAGTAGCCACACACTGTATATACAGGCTGTAGCTAATGAAGTCATGGAATGCCTGAAATCAGATCAGGCCACATTTTAAAAGGAGAATATAATATGTATTGAGATTTTATTTATATAATTATTCAAGTAAAAATAGGCCAAAAAGAATGGAGTCTGACAGTTTATTTCATAAAAATGTAAATATTTATTTAAATTTGCATTTTTAATTAAATATGTTTAATTAGTAATTTAAGTCACAATAAATTTTCAAAGTATGTTTTCACTTTCAGTATTTCTTATCAAGCAAAGAATTAGATCAGAAAAAACTGTTAATCATCACGTGATTTAAAAATCAGTCAGAAAATTATGATGACCAGCACAGCTTCACCAAGGGCACATCGAGTTTGACCAAACTGGTGGTCTTCTATGATGGAGTGATGGCATCTGTGGATGAAGGACAAACAATGCTGTCTACTTGGAGTAGTGCAAGGCCTTTGACATTCTCATTTCTAAATTGAGGAAGTATGGGTTTGTAAGCTGGACTATTTAGCAGATAAAAAATTTGTTGGATGGTTGCAGCCAGACAGCTCTTGTCCATAGCTCTATGTCTAGGTGGAGGCTAGTAATGAGTGGTGTCTCCAGAAGAGTTAATTGGGAGCAGCCCTGTAGGGGAGGACTTGGCAGCTCTCATGGACAAAAAACTGGACATGAGCCAACAGTGTGCACTTGCAGTCCAGAAGACCAACTGTATCTTGGGCTGTATCAAAAGAGGGTGGCCAGCAGGAAGAGTGAGGGAATTGTCACTCCCTAGTCTGCCTTTGTGAGGTTTCATCTGGAATACTGCATCCAAGCGCAGTGCCCCCCGTACAGAAATGGTACAGATCTGTTGGAGTAGGTCCAAAGGAGTGCCTCAAAGATGATCAAAGAGTTGGAACACTTATATGAAGAAAGGCTGAAGGAGTTGGTCTTGTTTAGCTTGGATAAAATAAAGTTCTGTGAAGACTTCATTGTGGCTCTCCAGTACTTAAAGGAAGCTTATAAAGAGGAGGGAGATAGACTTTTTACACAGTCTGATAGTGATAGGAAAGGAGAAATGGATTTAAATTAAAAGAGGATATTTAGGTTAGATGTTAGGAGGAAATTTTTTACTATCAGAGTGAGGTACTGGAACAGTACCTCTGCTCAGAGGAGCTGTGGAGGCACTGAAGGACAGGTTGGATAGGATCCTAGGCAACCAGATTTAGTGTTTGGCAATCTTGTCCACGATATCAGGGTGGAACCAGATGATCTTTAAGTTCCCTTCTAAACTAAGTCATTCTATGATATGTGGAGGTTGGTGGCCCTACCTGCAGCACAGGGGTTGGAGTCTGATGATCCTTGAGGTCCCTTCCAATCCAAGCCATTCTATGATTCTATGATATCTTTCAATTTGAATCTGAATACTTCTACTTCTTACAATATATTGTATATGCATTTTTGCACACTATTTCTTACGTTTGAAGGAGATTTTCTCCTATGCAATGTTCCTTGCAATACTTTCAAATCAGTATCTACACTATTTCCACATAAAAGCAATGTCTGATGAGTAATGTCTGTCTGTCTTTTATAAAGCCTGGAAAGAAAGTGGTAAGTTGAGATCCACCCACTATATACCAACTGAGTATTACAAGAGCTTGATAGCATTTGCAGCAGGACTTGCTCTCTAGGTTACACAGGACTCAAGGTTTTTATATGTTTTTAAGAAACTGACATCTTTTTTTATTATTTTTTTTTTTTTCCAGGGCTTTTCTGTTGATAAACTCAGGAGAAAAACATGTTCCTCCAATTTCTGGTACTTTTAGGTTTCTGCCACCAATGAAACACAGTGAAGGTTACATCTTGTGTTCACATGAAACAGATCCTCCTCTATTTCTTTTGTTTCATAATCTAGAAATCTGACTAGATTTTGTCACTGCAACAAAGTGAACAGTAGATTAATATGGGCTAGAAACCCAATTCTATTCATACTGAAATATTTTAATGAAAAAAAATAAAGGAAACATCTATATGCTACTTTATGTTCACTACCCTAGTGTCTGGCACATTCTGTTATGCATTTGAGTTTCTGACTGTGGAATACTATCAAAGCACTAAATTATATTTATCAACAAGTAGTATTCAAGTGAAGCTTTGGCTAGAAGAGTGGCTGGTGGAGAAACAAATGGGAGAACAGACTTTTAGCTTGAGTTCATTTTTGCTACTTTTGAATATCAAAATTCTGTTACTGATAATTTTCAGCTTTTTATCACTTGGACTAATTACAGGCTCTACAGTGCTACAGTGACTGTTTTCTTTGTCGAAGCAATGTTTAGAAGGAAATATATTTTCATGTGTGTGTGTGTGTGTGTATAAAATTGGCCTTTATTTATAGACCAACTGGCATAAGTGAGATTCCAGGCCTTTCCTGTTCAAAAGAGGTAGCGAACTTCAGTCTAAACACAAGCTGACAATATTTGTTCTGAGTTTAACTTAATTATGTGAGTTTGGGATTTCTTAGTGACTGACTAGGCTTTTGACAACTTGTGAAGTAGTATGCGAGTACTGCTGAGACTGAGAACAAGATGTTGGTTTATAAATATACTTGGCAGAGCAAAAGAGAAATGTATAGTGAAAATTAGCTTGTAAAGATTCAAGATTAGGGTACGTGAAGTAAACAAGCTTTTGGCAAGCCCACTTAAGAAAATTTACCTAACAAAAACCTAAGGGAGGACTAAGATTTTCCATTCAGCCATCACTCATTCTCTTTCCATTTCAGATCCCACAACCCACTCATCCCTCAGGGAAAGAAATGTTATTTAGGAAAAAAAAAAAAAAAGACATCAGATCGTACACAAATCCTAAAATATAATGTTGGGCCATCACTCCTAAGGTCTCTGATTCACCATAGGCCTGGACATTCACCAAGTTCCTGAGAACTTCTCTGCTTCTCTCTTACAACAGAAAAGAGTATGATGAGTTGGTAATGGAGATAATTGAGGTTTTGATTTCAGCTCCAGAGCACCTGGCTAATTCAAAAGAACTGAGAGCTCTTAAGTGGATCAAAGATGATTGTAGGGTTTTGGAAGCAAGTTCTGCATTTACCATGGCCACACAAGAAAATAATAAGGGTCAATACGATACACTGAAGCAAGGGAAATTCCATTAGATATAAAGAAAATAATCACAATTAGAGTTGTTAAGCATTGTAACAGGTTTCCCAGAGAGCAAAATATCTCCATTCATAGAAATACTCAAAATTTGTCTAGACACAGTTCTGGGCAATCCACTTTAACTTCAGAACTAGCCTTACTTATAGTGACCAAACTTCTTGTCATGGTTTTGTGATTTTTGGTTATCAGTATTCCACATCATAACATCATGTAGTGCACTGGGAGTTTAAATGTTAATGCTTCCGGGTACCTGTCCAGAAGAGAAGAAGAACTACATTCCCCAGGGGGCTTTGTGGTCAGAGAGGAGATATAACTCCTCGCAAGGTCACCTGAGATGCGCTCTTCTTCGTCAGCTCTTCTTTGTCTCCCTGCTGCTCAACCTGACTGCACATCTCACCTCAGTGTTATGGTGAGGCCTATCCACCTTTTGGACACTCTCTCATTATATTTGATTTATTAGCTTCAATTCTAATTATATTGTGTTATAGTGTGTTATCTTGCATTCCGATACTATATTTAGTAAATTAGTTTGTTTCTCCTCAGATCGTTGCTGCTGTTTTTAATTATTTTGGGGTCCCCTGTTTCCCTTTTCTGGAGGCGTGGATTTTGCGAAATCCCTCTACCCCGCTAGTCATGGAACTGGGCTGAATCAGCCTGTAAACCGTTGACACTCCTGTAACCAGTGAGCTCTGGCAGTGCACCCAAAGAGAAAAGGAGTCATGAGTTCAGATAGGCAGTTGTGTGCAGCAGATATGCACAGGTGCAATTTCCTTAATCAAGGAAAGATTAGTTAAGAATCTTGTCATTATTGTACTTGTACTCACATAAATTCAGCATAATAAGGCCATCACTCACAATTCCTGAAAACAGATTTGGGCAGAGGAATTGTTTCCTTCAATATTCTCACTGATACTAAATCTGAAGTCCAAATGGAGGATACAAAATAAATGATATTCCATGCAAGCACTGAAGTTATGAAAAAGTTTCTTTTTGGAACATCTGCTCCAACTTTCATTGATGTTTAGCTTTGCAGTTTTTTAATTTAGGCCCAAAATATAATATTATTTGTATATTATTACTATATTACAATATTATAAAGTTATAATCTTTCCCTTGTTTAAGAAAAAAAGGATTTTGTTTGCCTGTTTTTAGTATTAATATAAATTTTAAATTGCTTACTCTTTGAGTAATGAAAGAAAAACTTTAGAGTCAATCCTATTTTGCGATTTTTAAAACCTTTCCTTTTGGGGAACAAAGGTTCACATAGATTTATTATTATTTATTATAATAATATTTGCTTTGAGATTTTTTTACTGTAGTTTCATGAACTGCCAAAATGAAAGTAACTTGTAGAATGTTCCAGTATTTGCAATAACAGGCACAAAATATAAATGAGATTCTTATAATTTAGTTTGATATTTTAAATGTATTGTGTTTCTATTTTCCCCTGAATATAAATCTTAGAGTAAAATCACACAAAAAGCACAGGACATCTTCATAATATAGTGGATTTTACGTGAATATTAGAAAACAAAATATATGTTTTATCCAAAGGATAAAACAAAGGAGTTCTTGCTGAGATCCAAAGCCAGAAGATGTCACTCCAAGAAGAGCTGACTTGACCACTCTGGACTATAAATAAGAGTTTGTACTGTTGTTGTGAGTCCTCATCAATTGAACAGCACAACCTCCAAAGACCCATCACTACTGAAGATCAGCATCTGACTTCAAGAGAGCACTGGATCTACGAGCGGTGAACCGCTTTGCTTTGCTATGTGTCTGGCTCTTTCCCCATTTTCTTTTGTCTCTTTAACTTCTTTTATTCTTTTACTCTTCGTAGTAGCCGTTGCCTAAAATTGTTTTGCCTGTAACACTTATTAATTGTAATTAGCCAATTAGCCAATTTTACCTCTGAGTAGTTGTTGTTAGTTTTTAAGAAATCTCTCAGTAAATTAATATTCCTCTGAGTATTGCATGACTCCATGGCAGTAGCGACCCTGTGCTGACTAGGGGAGGCACGACTCAGGAAACAGAAGAAGATTCTCTTCTCTTGAAACCCACTGAGTGGAATGAGACACTTTCCTCTGCCTGATTCCGCATTTTCACCAGATTTCTAACATCTCAAACTGGAAACACCTCTATCTTCAGTATTTGGAAAGATAATTATCCCTCACCTCATTTTCTACTTGTAATGCACTTCCATCAGAGGATGTACTATTTTTCTTCTCAACAGCAGTAATTGTTTATTTGAACCCAATCCCACCCTACTACAGCCCAGATTTTTATTTTTCTTTCCAGCCTGGTGGCTATGTCACAGTCATTTTTATTTATTTTTCTTTATGTGTGTAGTTTCTGTACTTTGCTGTGTTGTATTTAGTCTTAAAGACTTCTGAACATTTCATTAATTTATCAGAATCAGTATAAATCTACCCATTCTCCAAAAATTTTGCAGCACTTACTGCTGGATATCAAAGTTTATAACTCATCTAATTTGTTAACAAAACAATTAAATTACACTGGACATAAGATAGATCACTGCAGGTTCACCAACATCAAGGATCTTCCTAGTTTCTTGAAAGAAAATTGTAGGTAACTGCTATTTCACCAAATCATACAATGACTTGAGTTGGAAGGGACCTTCATGACCATTTAATTCCAACCCTCATGTGGTGGACAGGGTAACCACCTGCCAGATGAGGCTGTCCTGAGCCCCATCCAACTTGGCCTTAAATGCCTCCAGAGACAGGGCATCCACAATTTCTCTTAGCAGCCTGTCCCAGGAACAGAAATATCTGACTTGTCTGCTCCTCATCACTTTCTGAATAAAAAAGTTCTTAATATCTGTTGGTCCTTGTAAGCAACAAAATTGCTTTTGATAAGTTCAGGACATAGCCCTTAGTGGGTAAAGATATGTAAAACAATATTTTGGGATAGGAAAGGAGTGATCCTTCTGGATTTCCCAGAACCCAGACAAACTATCAACTCTGACAACTGCATTGCAATGCTGACTAAGCTGAGGACTTGAATGTTCAGAGTCAGCTCAAAGAAGACAGCATTTTTTTTTTTTTTTTTTTTTTTTGCAGCTTAATAACACCGGACCCCATATTAGTTTGAAAATCATGAAAATCATGAAGCACACTGTCAATCTTGGCTGGACTCTGCTACCAAAGCCACAGTATTACCTGGATTTGGCATCTTCTGGCTTCTGTCTCTTTTGGCTGATGAACACCAGGAGCAACATTTTCCTAGCAATGACACTGTCCTAGCAGCTGAGAAACAGTGGGTCAGCTCCATTGGTGCAAATGACATGGCATGCAGGCCATGTTCACTGCTGGTGAAAATGCATAGCTTACAATGATGACTTTCTTGAAAAGCAATATTTTCTGGCTGAGAATTTTCTGTATCAAATAGCTTTATTATATTCTTTGTATTTGTAATAGTTTCCATGGAAATAAATTGGAGGTATTATTTTCAGAACTACTTACATTAGGAAATCAGAATCAGCGAGAACTGTATTTCTACTATAATGATGAAAGGATGAGAAAGTTTTCACTTAAAAAGTAAATATTTCTCTGAAATAAAATCACTAGATAATTGTATTCTATGTAAAAACAAAATGAACTATCATTGAATGATTCTATGGTGAATTCATTTTAGCTTTCAGACTTTAATGGGGAAAAAAAATAATGATCACTTTTAATTTATTATTGTCTCTTTAATATTATAATTTTATCTTCTTAATGACAACTCCTCCAATCATATCACAATATGTTTTGGAAAGAGAAAAGGTATATTTTAATAATTTGGCAATTCAATAGTCCATATATCTCACATTATTTAAAATAAAAATTGCTAATAAAATTTGACAACCTCATTGAAAAAGTAATTTTCTGTTTCATTTTTGCAAATTAATTTCATGATATATTAAGAGTTTGTTTGTCATATATTTTAGTACAACTCATTAATCTCATGTGACATTCAGCAACTTAACAAGAAGGTGATACTCTATGATTGATTGGATATCTAATTAAAGAATTCATAATTTCTTAGGAATTCATGGTTGATATAACAGTTTTTGGATTTTTTTTTTAATTTCCTTTTAGAGGCCAGGTGATAACTTTTGTTTTACACAGAAAAAATCATTTCTTACACTTCTACTGAAATATTTTATGAAAAAATGTAAGTACATAATATTGTAAAGGCAGAATCACTTAAGAAAAATGAAGATGTATGATACTATCTGTGACCCCTGAAAACAACCCAAAGCTGCTTTTGAAAATGTAAAATCTGAGGAAAGAGAGCAACATTGAATATATTCTCTTGCTCTTTCAACTTATCTTACATTATTTTTTAATAATGTTAAGATCACTCTGGTTATCATCAAAACACGCAATATTATAGTCTTTTCAAGTGCTTTCAACTAATTGCTTGCACGTTCAAGCTACAACTTCTGCTATAATTGACAGAAGCCTTTTGCCTATCAGGATGACGTAGTTGCCCCCACAGACTGAATTTGCACTCATTATTGCTTAGCTGTAAATAAGGCACAAGCTAAGACTCCATAGTAAAAAAAATTTCTGTGCTCCACTGCCTTTCAGTTGGTTTCTGAATATTTATCTGTACACATAAACTTCCCAAATCAGTGTTCAGTAGGGCAGAACAATGGCTGAAAATAGCAGTTCACTGGAAACCGGTGAATGTAGAAGACAGATAAGAGTAAGCTGGAAGAAATAAAAAAAAAAATCATTCTCCTCCAAAGTTTGGTTCATCAAAACTAGTACTTCAAAATAAGGTTTTAAACACCTTTGACAACTACTACCATATTGTTGTAATTCTGAAGACTTAATTCACTATGATTTTTTTCACAATTCTGTCATTAAAAAATAGAGCAACTGCAATTACGAGATGAACGTTATTTGATATGACATAAACCATCCAGACTTCTAACAAGATAATGAACATCTTAAACAATATGTGCTCCATCACTGTGTGAAACATGCTGCAACAGCCTTGTCAAGTCAGTAACTTATTTGCACTAGTACTACCTAGCTGAGCCTGGAGTCCTGCTCATCTGTCCTGGGTAGTGGTTATTAGCTTTTACTTAAGCACCAATAAAGTACACACAAAGGAGATGAAAGAAAACAGGATTCCTTTCCTTATCACAGGGGTCACTTGCAGGGACTTCACTGAAAAGGTTAAATCCCAATATAGTTTGACCATATACAATCCTGGCAATCCCTTTTCCTTCAGTAGCAACCTTTATAACTCTGGATTACTCTGCTAAAATCTTTAAGTTCACTCTTTTTCTTATGGGAAAAATATATAGCAATTATGTTTGCAGTTTTCTGATATTTACTATGATTCTTACTGTGTGTCTGTGACGACAAAATTTTAGTTGGCTTCCTGAAACACCAATTTCAAAATCATGGATTACACAGCAACAGAATGATCCACTCTCCAGAACTACAAGAAGCATACAAACTATGTGTATTAAATGGAACAGAATTGCAGCAAGAGAGTAATTTCAAAGGAGTTGATGAGTCAGCAATTCGCTAATATGAGAAGAAACCATATGCAAGGCAAACAAAAGAGAAAACAGGAGTTGTTAATATTTCCTTTGAAATGTAAGTTTCTTGTCCAAACAAGCCTGGGATTAAATTTTTTTGAGGTCAGGTGCAGAACTGATGGCATTTGTAAGATGATCCTAGTGGCTGACTGGTGTCAGATTGCCAGTGCTATAATGCTTCCTTATATTTTGCCCAGAGAAGTAGCAGTCTCCCTCTTTTGAGAAGTTCAAAAGCTATCTGGACATACTCCTGTGCAACTTTCTCTGGATATCGCTACTTGAGCAGAGGTTTCGACCAGATGAACTCCAGTTTCATCAGCTTCTCAGGAGAAGAGTGAAATGATTAATATCTAAAACCACATAAGTCTATTTGTAATTTTGCTTGAAATGTATTTCAAATAAAATTTCACTTGCGCTATATAATTCCATATTACAGAGTTGATTACACTGACATTAACTCATTTTTTCTAAATTCTCCATTAGAGACATTTCAAGTCCCTGAAAAGGATAATGTTTGATAGCTGTTTTACATAGAGCATTTGTTATTTTACTTATCCTATATGGATAATCAATTTTGATTTCTGTAGGAAATTTCTAAATCAACAGACTATCAGTGATGGAATTACATTACATAGATTTTAAGAGAATTAATTGGGATTGATATCAAACCTAGAATCTAGAATGATTAAAACCGTGCATGCAAAAATAAAAGCTATTTATTCATAATATTTCCAATCAGCAGATACAGTTTATAATAAAAGACATTTGAACATATACTAGGATTCTCTGCTGTGATTCTGCATCACATTTTCTTCAGAGTAATGTAGTATTTTATTTTATTTTGTTGGCCAGAAATTAATATACAAATACAACAGGATGTTTTGAAGTTTTTAACATTTCTTAAAGCTTTATGTTCATGTTATCCATGCTGTGCTTACATAGCATAAAAACTTTATTTTGTATCACATTTACTGAGTCTGCTATCAAAAGATTAATGTCTGCAAACAGATTCCTACTTGGTTCTTTTCTGATATTACAGCTGTGCCTGATATAACTCAACTATCCAGAATTTGTCTATAGCAATAAGAAGGGGTGAGTAACTCCTAAGAGAAATTTATTCCATTTCAAAACATCTGTCTGAGAGACATGAAATACTTGTCTTCCATTGACTACAAAAGTAGCACTGATTATATATCTTAGAATAAACTTTTAGGAGCTAAATTTAGGTGAGATCCTTCCCCTAGAACCAGAATATACAGAGCATTATGAGATAAAATAGCCATAATACCATCATATAAAATAGCCATACCATCATATGATAGAAGTTTTTCTGTTCTTTAGTAACAGAGGTTGTAGGCATCAGCAAGTACCCATATTACATCATAATGTGTGCTTAGTCAGAAAGTTCTAAGTTACGTTCTGTGCTGTAACAGCTTTCCTGCACTTTGAATGTTCTGAATTTACTCTTATGACACAAAAATAAAGATAGAAAATCAGATAGGAAAAAAAACCACCAACAAACAAAACAAGACAAAAACAAAAACAAAAATCAATTCATAAATACATTAAAAGTAGAATTATACATAATCCTAGATTTTAAAGAAGATACTCATTAGGAATGAGGAGCAAATGATGTGCACTGGGGGCTTCCATTTTGCATTGTATTCTATTTTGCATTTGTGCTTTGTTCAAGCTGCCTTAATGCTGCCCTTTCAGTCATCGTGTATATATTGGCAGCACTAAATGCTAACAGATGTTTCTCTGTTGGCATTCCTCAAAGAAGAAATCTATATTCTATCCCTTGAGAGGTTCAAGACAAGGTTGGATGGGGTCCTGGGCACCCTGATCTAGTAGGTGGAAAACTTGCCCATTGCTGGGTTGCTGGAACTAGATGATTTTTAATGTTCATTTCAATCCAAGACACTCTATGATTTAATGAAATCTTCCAGCTAATATCTTGGAGGTAGAATGAGTAATTCAGGACAAAAGACACAGACAATGTTTTACAACTAATGACTAAATGGATCTCATTCACGTGAAGTTAGTCATTCCCATACTCAAACTGTGGTTTCTTGATTAGGCTGGTTTATCTAATCACCTGCTTCTGCAAAAAATGTGTTCCCTTTTCCTCTTTTTCCTCTTTACCTCCTGTTCTTTTAAAATTACAATAATTCTCTCATAAAAGCTGTCCTTTATAGGACCTTTCAGATCACCAACTCAAATCAGAAAATATATCTGGTTATTTTGATTGTAGTTCATTTTCTGCCAGGTTAGTGAGTTGCACCAAAATTAGTTAATGGCTGGTAGAAAAAAGTAGCTTGACTTGGCAGGTTTGCAGTGAAAACATGCACACAGGATTCACAGGGTCTAAGGCTTCCCTATTTCAGTGGAGGTGAACACTTAGATTACTTCATCAAATTGATTGGAAATGCAGCTGTAAATTGTGATCTCGTTATCAGTTTATTATAATCTAACAATGTGCTGCCATATGTTCATACCACCTCCCTCTGTCAATGCTTATTAAGCAGTTTAAAACCACGCCAGCAAATAGTAAATGAATAGGTTTCTGCTTCAAGATTTGTGTTTTTGCTTCTCCCAAAGCAAACAAACATGAGTAAGGTAAATCTGTAGTTCGTAAATGTAAATTTGTACAACTGGATTCACAAATTTGCTAAAACTTGAGCAGAAGTGCTGAAAGCATACTTTTAAGACTTGACCAATGTTTCCAGAACATGTGGCAGTGTAATGGGATCATAAAAGATTCTTGTAGCATTGTAAATATTTAGTGATGCCTCAATATGAGTACACTCATCAGCTTTTTTTTTTTTTCAATGTGTTTATAGAATCATAGAATCACAATGTTGGAAATGACCTGCAAGATCAGCCGGTCCAACCGTCCTCCCACTACCACTGCTACCACAAGCACTAAACTATATCTTGTAGCTCCTCATCCAGACCAGCCACTTGAACACTGCCTGGGGTGGCAACTCCACCACCTCCCTGTGCAGGCCATTCCAGTGTCTGACCACTCAAGGGATTCTTCCTTATGTCTAACCTAAACGTCCTCTGGTACAACTTGCGGCCATTTTCTCTGGTCCTGATTTTGATCAAATAATGAATTTTAAGAGCATGAAATCACAGAACATCCTGATGATCCCAGAAGGATCATGAAGTCCAACTCCTAGTTCCACACAGGACCACGCAAAAATCAAACAGTGTATCTGAGGACATTATTACAGACTCATAGAATCACAGAATGGCCAGGGTTGGAAGGGACCTCAAGGATCATGAACCTCCAACGCCCCTGCTACATGCAGGGCCACCAACATCCCCATTTAATACCAGACCAGGTATTATCCAAACACTTCTTGAACTTTGTCATACTTGGTGTCCTGATCACTGCCCTGGGGAGACTGTTACAGTACTCCCAGTGACGAACCTTATCCTAACATCTATCCTGACTCTCCCTGATACAGCTCCATGCCATTCTCTTTGTTCCTATTGCTGTCATCAATGTTATCAGCACTTGCCCCTTTATTCTCCTTGTGAAGAAGCCATAGGTCACCATGAGGCTCCACTCACAATCATTTTCTCTAAGCTTTAACTTCTTGACTTCACTGGCATGCACTGCATATATAGCATTTTCTGGAAAATGTCAGGTTTCTATACCTTGCCTTGTATCTTTCTTTCCAACAGTTCCCACTTCCTTAAGGCTTCCTTAAAAGTCACCTTTAAAGAGAAGTACACTAACAAAAATATACCTTCGCTTCATGTACATATTTTTCTCCATTAAGCAAAAGATTAACTAATAAAACCTCATTTCTTTCTTCACATAACAGGAATTCAGAAGCTTGCACTGCATAAAGAAAATGTAAGGTGTATAGCAATGATTGACTTGAAGACATGACTAATTCTTACTTTATCTGTGTGTACACTAGTACATCTGAGATTTTACTGCTGTGCTGAATCACAATATAACATCAACTCAAACACTCTAACATCTTTCTGGGATTTATCTGAGCCAGCTTTTGTTAGACATCAGATCTAAGGCATCACCTCAGTTCCCTAGTATTGTTACAGATGCAAGACAAGTGGAATGAATCATTCTGTGAATTCCAAATATGTTTCTACTTAACAAAGATTAACAGACTAATCTTGAGTGCAAGCATAATTTATCTAGCAAAAGTTGAACAAGAAGGGACCTACAAAGATCACTGAGACTAATTGCTGAGTATCTGAATGCTTCTCAAAGGTTGAAACTTAATGCTTAAAATACACCTTCACAATTACCTGTTGTGTTACTTTTCTTCTCTAAAGAGATGAATTTATTTTTAAAATGTCTGAAAACCTGAAAAACAAGGTATATGCTATCTGTTTTGCTGATGCAAGCAGCTTTTAGATCAGTGGGGCATTGTAGTAGCTGCATAATGGGTTTTATGAAATGCTGCCTCTGCAGTTTATAAGCAGTATCCTATCCTATAAATTGTGGGTAATGAGTGTTTTCTAATACATATACCAAAAAAAAAAAAAAAAAAAAAAAAAAAAAGTTAATATCAACACTTTTAAAAGAAAATAAAAAATTGCTCAACTTGTAGATTTCAGCTTGTGTGTGATTGCTTCCTACTGAAACACCTGTGGGGCAACTCTTTTTTTAACCAAAAAGAAAGTAAAAAAAAAAAAAAAAAAAAAAAAAAAAAAGAAAAAAAGAATTGCATAGAAGAGATCATATTGTAGATAACCACTTCCTTGTTAAAATAGTGATGATACAAATATCAACCCTCCCCCTGTACTCAAACAATTCATTCTGGACCTCCAAATAATCCAAATAAGCCTTTTAACAGAAAGGAACAGAAAATATCTGGTTTTCTGTATTAATACCCGGAAAAAGGTCCAGTGATTACGCTACACTTTCTTAAGGCTGATATCATACATACAAAGATTTCAGCTTTAGTAGTGACTTTTTAAACTCACTAATACCAGAGCTGAAGTCCTAAGAAGCATATTATATCACCCACAGCCAACACAGTTTATCATACTCATCAATCAGAGGAGACTATCCACTGTAGTGTGCAACTATAGCACAGCTACAGCTACCCTCCAGGCAATTACAGCTTCTATTTTGATGCTTGTGCTGCAAATCACTCAGCTATTTTGTGAACAGTGATATACATATCCACACAGTGCAATAGTCCTCTAAGCTCTTTATCTAAGCCACAGGGGACTAGGTGATCTGACTGGCTACGAATGTCTTTACTAAGTAAAACTCATCTAAATTATAAAGACTGAAAGGAACAGACCCTGCATGAGTTTCCACTGCAGGGTCTGCATTTTCCAATGCAAAAACATTGTTTTTTTTTTTTTTTTTTTTTTTTTTAAATCAATATAGCATAATGTAAATGCAAACACTATGTGTAAAGAATCAGGAAACAGAGTTACAAATAGTAAAGAGTAATAATATATTTCCCCCATACTTATGCACAAATACGTCCCTTCAACATTTCTTTTATTCTTAAAGAAATCTACAAGACAGCTTAATATGCAAAATTCACAGATTCGTAAAAGGTATATCTACATTTATTTTATTATCACTGTATATTTTCAACAGGAAGGTTAAATTTTTTAGCATACAAATACTATGTTTACACCAGAAAGCTTCTGTTTAGCTCATATTGCTACAAGAAAAATAAAGAGTTAAATCACAAATTCTCCTCTTACTTCTTGTAGACTATATAACTTACAATCTGCACTGAAAAAGAGGCATATACTTACATAGTAGAATTAAAGAGTATTTTGAGATCATTTAATTCTAAATCCCTTCACAACCTAAAATCTTATATATAGAAGATGTAGATGACTTCTTATAATATCGGAGTTGTTTCTTTACCTAAGACGATCAAAAGAATTCATTTCTAGTGAACTGATAACATTAAGAATATCTGCTTCTTCAGCAGGGGAAAAAAGTACTGTGAACACCTGTAGGCTGTTGAATTTAATTGAAACAGTCTGGTGATTCTGTATGAATGAAGTAAAGTTTCACTGACTGAATGATTGCTTCTAAATTGCATTTCATTATCTTTTTCTATTACAGCTAGACAGAACTCTGAGTTGGCAGAAATATGGATCTCAGAAAGGAGAAATTATCTAACACGTGGTCTGTGTATGACATTGTATTCACTAGAAAATAGGCATTAAGAGAATTCTTGTGTTAGCACATTTGAAATTTCCAGAGAAAAAATCAAGAAAATGTCATTAATCTTTTTTTTCTTTGCAGAATTTATATGGATAGATTTAGTTTATCTGTTAAAAAAAAAAAAAAATTCTAGTAGTCTATTTTGCAAATCAATTCAGTTTTAAAATTTTAAAAATATAGTCAGTGTAGTTTAATATTAAATATGTGTTATTAAAAATGTAGAGCATCATTTTAAGTTATTTTTGAGTTATTCTTTGCTTTTAAAAATTTAAAAGTTTTATGAAATTTCTGAGCAGGAGACTATCCTAAATTGAAATGAGGATTGATAATTAGTACTGGAGTGAGATAAAAGGAACTACAAGCGATGTTATAATTATTGGCAACTTAGTACCTGCAGGTTTAGCATTTGCTACATTGTTTACGAAAAATTTCATTTTTTGATGTAAACTTTACTAGTAATAGAAAATTCACTACAGATCTTAATATCTCACAGTAAAGGTTATTTGACCTTGCAGTTAAACATATGCATTATTTCAATTAATCTAGCTTCACTTTTGTAACCTGCATCTATGCAGCTTGAAATTCTAGCTTCTATAATTATTTCTTTATACTAGAATGTTCGAACTAGGATATGGTCACTTTTTTTCTAGTAAGTAAGGCTGAATTCTTAACTCTCCACTGCTGTCTTGAAATGCAGAGATATAAATGGAACTAGAAATCTCTCCCATGAAATAGCTTTTAAGTATACCAGTGGCTAATTGCATTATTTTGTATATTATACATCAGAATTGATGAAACAGGATGTATGTAGTGCTTTATCAAAATAATATTTTAATGAGATATTTTATTTAATTCACGCCAATCTATTTTAAAATGACTATTTTTCTTCCTCCCCCCTTCAATGTTTCATGATCAGACAGCCACAGAATAAGGACAGGAGAAATGTTATTTATTGCCCTTATTCTAGATTTTTCCAAAGCTCAGCCCAGGTTGTCCAGAAATTCTGCCTTAAATTGTGCTCTATGAATATTCAGGATACAGAAGTTCTGGGGTGCTTCTTCGACTCAAGCCAAAATCTGACTGTCATCACTACAACAGAAGAACAAATTTATGCTAAATACTTAAGAGATTAGAAGAATAGTTCCAGTTAGGAACACAGAGCTTTTCCTCTGGCAGATCTCAATACTCTACCAAACTATTAGTTATCAGAAAAATTGTCATAATTCAGTACCAAAAATCATGATGTAGAAACAAACTCAGTGCTGTAAAATTACTTTATGAAACTGTCAACAGTTTATGGGTCAGTTTGGCCTGGTTCTGCAACTAATGAGGTCACACCATTTCCTGGACCCGTCCCCCAGGAAAGGTGGAAGGGGAAAAGGGGAAACAGTAGGGAGATGGGCCTAAAAACAAAACAGCTGCAACGATCTGAGGAGGAAAGTTAATTTACTAAATATGATATTGGAATTCAAGATAACACAGTATAATACAATATAATTGAAATTGAGGCTAATGAATGAAATAAAATGAGAGAGTGTCCAAAAACCGAAGGCCTTACTTAATGCTGAAGGTGAGATGGGTAGGGAGCAGGCACACTGCAGAGATGAGCAGTAAGAGAAAAAGGGGACATCTGGTAACTTGTGAACAGTTTTATCTTTCCCTCTGAACTGAAAACGGAAACAGAAAAGTGAAAATTCCACTGGGATATGTAGTTGTTCTTCTCTTCTGAGACAGGTATACCTGGAACTACTGACAATCCATGGAACTGGAGCATTAACTCTTTAACTCCCAGTGCTCTACATGGTGTTATGATGTGAAATGCTGATAACAAAAAATCATAAAACCACAACAGAAATATAGAACAAAAATTTAGTGATAAGAATAAAATACATCTCCAGGGGTTTAGAGATTCATAAAAGCTTCTGAGCGCTTAGCTGTTTATAATGACAGCTGAATCTCTGAATTTTTGAAAGTTTATTTTTCTGGTATTTTTATTACCAGTGAGGAACAACCAAATAAACTGATTTAGCGAGCCAGATCTTTTAGAAGTTTATTAATGAGACACAGCATATTTTAGCTCTAAGGTCATTCAGTTTTCATCTAATCCAGTTTTTATAGATCTATAGATTTCCAGATCAGAAGAATATTTCCTCAGCTTCACCTCCAATGTGATATAACCATATAATCTCAAACAGTATTTTCTTAATTAAGCACTCACCAGCTACTAAAATTAAATAATGCTGTAGAAATACAAATTTGTTGCTTTTCTGTGATTACTGTCTCAAATATATGAAATCATCTGATTTAAGAATAATATTGAATAATTGAGAATTTGTGGACAAATTCACTTTATCTGCCCTCTTTCTTCCACCACTCTAAACCAGAACAGGTAGCACTACCCAAGGACAAACGGAAAATAATCTCTTCTTATAACACTGTGGGGAGTTCTTTCTATTCTAAACTGAATGAGAAAAGAATCAACTGTCTATATTGGAATTCTTTACTAGTGTTGCACTGGCTTTATCATTTGCGTGAAGATATCTGTAAGCTTCAATAAAAATTGTTCAGAATATTTCTATGGGAATGTCTTTCATTCGGGAAACACAAGAGTCTTTAAACTGAGAAACACTTCAGGGAAAGATTAAGATTCAGGTCATCTTACAGATACTGTGGTTCTAGAATGAGATCTATCATAGTTGTACATGAAATAAAGAAAGCAATCATTCTTCCCAGACACATCCAGTATTAATAAAATCAAAACACTGTAAAGTTCTTGTACCTTGTATAAACCAAGAAAAAAAATAGAAGGAAAACCATCTGCACCTCTTTTCTTTCTCTGCTGGTTTTATCACATCCTGCTTGTTGTTTTCCATACAGCTAATACAACAATTGTTTGGACAAGTATTTTGCAATGTAATATTGTAAATGTTTATAACTGTTTAGGGAAAAAAAAAAAAAAAAAAAAAAGCTATAAATTTGAGCCCTATGGGGTATCAGGTCTGCAAAGCAACTTAATAATTTTTTAAGGCAATGGTATCCAGACAGGAGTTTAGTTATCAAGTTATTCTTGATTATGGTGTTTTCAGAAAGGGCAATAAACCCCTGGAGGCTCTTGAAACATATGGGAAATAATAGGTTTTCCTGTTTTGCTATAGTTTTTTCAGTGTGGTCTGTGGTTCTTTTAATAATCAGGAAGGAAAGTTTATATAGATCAGTTGCTTTTAATGTCAATGTATTTTCTGTTTTTTAGAAAAATAGTAAAGCTGCCTGAACAAATTGAAAAGCTCTTTAATTAAAAAATTCAAAATGTCACCTTTTTTTTTGTTTCTTTTTGTGAATTCTATACTTGAATGATTTTCTCTAACATCTTCAGGATTTATTTTATCATAATCAAATCTGAACTTCTAAACTTTCAAAGTGCCTCTAATATTTGCGTGTATGTCAAAAAGGCTTTTTTGTGTTTCTCTTCATTTTTCTGAAGAAAAATATAGACTAGAAAAGAATCTTTTTTAAAATCAATATATATTTTATGATAAAAAGCCATTTATTGACAACGAGAAGTTTTAAATGAGAACTTCTAGTTGTCTATATTCTACTCACTGCTGATTAGCAGTTATTTTTATTTTAGGGTAGCAATGAGAAAATGTACTGGTAGAGCACTGCTAATTTTTACAAAGAATTCAGCTTGATTTTGAGTTCCTGTATGGTTTCTGCATTAGCAATCTCAGTGTTAGTTTGTGATTTCAGATACTGCTTCTAGCACAATGAAGAAGTAGCGTCAAACACAGATTAGTATGACTCAGTCTTCACTTCTGCATATCGCTTTATTTCTGTTAGGAAGAAATCAAAGTTACTCAGTGTATTCAGTGCCTCGTGAAGACCGCTTGCTCCAAGGAGATTTTAATGAGAGTACCAGTCTTGCTTAATTGTTTGAACATGGGTAAAAAGTTCCATTATATTTCAAAGAGCATGCCTCTCCACACTGTCCTAATACTTTGCATGTATAGAAGAATGCTTAAAACAAGTGAGCCCTTCGTATATAGGCAGATTTTGTATATCTCTCTTCCATCAGTTTTTGCAAAGTTAAATGTAAGTATCTGTCATTCTGTGTACTGTAGAGATAAAGCTGAAGAAAAACAAAAAGTTTTGGGAATACTTTGACAAAATGAAAAGTTTTAGTGAACTGCTAAAAAATACAAAGCAGTATTGCAAGCTATCATTCTGCTTCTACTGGAATGATATTTTTCAAGGGAGGACACTTCAAACTTAAGGTGTCCTGGTTTAATGTGCAAAATTCTTTCATGAAGAGGACCAGTTTCTGTTCAAATTAATTTTTGTTTGTATATTTACCAAAAAAAATAAAAATAAAAAATCATATGCCTGCTTTTTGTCATTCTCAAAAGGGGAAGCATAGAAATTGAAGAGTGCATTTTGAGACATATTTTGATTTCATATTCACATACAATATTGTACTGAAGTCAGAAGTCTTGTGTAACCAAGAGCTAAATGTGATTTCTATCATCTGCCTATAATGACTGCAGAGGGACCAATGTGAATAAACTTTATGCGTGAATTCTTTTAAAAGTGAACATAAAACGTAGCAGTAAATTTAAGCCCATTGGGAGTTTTCCACATTGCAGTATATGGATACTTCATTGAGTAATACTGATGAAAATCGAACTTGATACAAGCTATAATTATGACAAAGGTAAGGGAAAGTAAGATCCTCACTTTGAGCACTCTTCCCCTTTGTCCTTTAGCTGTACTTCCAGTCACCTTTAATAGCTAGGGCGATGTTACATGTCAAAGGTTTTCACATATGGTAGAAACTAATTAATCAGTTAATAATATATGAATCTTGCCCTAGATTATGAGTGCAATCACCCAAATGGGAAACCAGAAATATTGATGACACTGAAGGTTTAATTGAGACTTTCACCCTGGCAATGTTCTGTGATATTTTCATCTATTTAATCAAATTAATACCACAGTTAACACCCTGATGCTATAGAATTCAGCAACTTCCTAAATATCTATGTACATCCAAGTTGTTGGCTTGGTAAGTGAGAGCCAATGAGAGCCAGTAACAGCCAAAGTTTTATTTACATTTCAGTGTAAATACTGAGTAAAAAAGTCACAAATAGCTTCATATTTATAATATCAATTATATAAATTATATCTTTGTAAACTTGTGTTATCAATTTTGAGTATCTGTGGTGTATGATTTGGTGTGCGACCACTGTTTTTCATTATTGGTTCATAATGCATATAACTTAGGAGAAGCTAGTTAGTATTTGCATACAAGACTACAAAATGATATCTAGAACTACAGGTACGGGTTTTTCTGTTCATTTATTTGTTTGTTAAGGTAAATATATTTATATGTCTTATGACTCTGAGGAGAGTTTGAAAGTTTACAAGAATGTAAAACAACAGTTCAGGAGATTTAGCCACATTAGAAAACAGAAAATTTCAGACAACAGCATGCAATGTACTGTAGTGATAATCAGTATAGCTTCAAACAGAGGTACTTTGCATGCCATAAGCTATCTAATCAAATCTAGATCAACCAGTATACTCTCTTAACATCTGTAGTAAATTAACATGCACTGAGCTCTGTGTATTTTTATCTCAACTGCTCTTTGAACTCCATTTAGTGTATTCAAACATAAGTAATCTTTAATCCATGCAATCATCATCAGCATAGGTATAAATGGGATACCAATGCTGATCACTGCAAATTTTATAAGTATTTCCACTGTACTTCAATGCATTTAAAGTAGAAAGAAATAATATTAAGAAACAGCACTCATTTCACTCTTAATTTTGATTCTTTAAAATTATTATGTATCATTAGTACTATGTATCTTCTAATTACACCAGTAAGCTGCATGTATGTGAAACTCACTGTATTAGATACATCTTAAAAATTAAACTTTTCCAGCATTCACAGCATCACAATAAGATTCTGGGCAAAATTCTAGACTTTACCTATCTTACTTTAATCCATCCTTTAAGTTTTTCACAACAGCAATGTAAAATACCACATAAATACTTAGGAGATAATGCTCTTCAGTCTAACACAGGTACATCTTCTCATCATAAATAATAGAAAATCAAATAACACCATAATAAAACCTATATCGACAACTGAGAGAACAAATAGAAATCACTAGATGCCTCCAGCTAGTAGTTGTTAGCATACGCTCTTAATAGAAGAGATGATCGAGAAGGTGTTTATGGGCTCACAAAACTTGCTAAAATGGGACCACATATCAGCTACCTGAGGAGTCTGGGACTTAGTCTTCAGTTGTATATGATTTAGAGTTAGTGGACTTCTTTATTTGCACTAGACGTCTTGAGTTAACTATTTTCTAGTATGTGAAACAGCAGAATCTTGAAAAGCATAAACTGAACCAGGTTTCAATTGTGCTGACCAGCAGCTGAGATTTGTGTCTTATCTCTAATGGAAATATTCCATGCCAAGACCTTTAACTACAGCATGGCGCAGAGGTTCATTCCTACTCAGTGAATTCATCAGGTCTGACAGAAAGATAGAAGGAAACTGAGGCTTTCAAATTGTAGTTAATAAGTGTATGAAATATAGCACTGACTGTGAAACAATGTGAAGAAGGAATCAACTTTATGAATCTTATTTAATATCAGACTTGAAAAGTTTTCATATTGAGAGAACAAATGTATTGAAATAAGATTGAGGAAGATAAGGCACTAAAAAATACGCAGCTGTGAAGGAACAATAGTCCTGTGGATGCAAATGAGAAACTCAACAATATTATAACTGAATTTCAGTCATTGATCTAAACCTCCCTTTTTTAAGTCTAGTGAGTAAAGAGATAAACTTTTGTATGGAAGAATTTAATCTATAAATCATTGGTCCTGGGGCCACTGGGTGGACCAGTGTATTCATGCTGTTATACCAATGTCTATCTATCCATCTGTATTTATAACCTCTATCATCAAGCCACTCAAATGCTCACGGTTAAGTTACTGTATGAGAAAGCAAACTGACAAAACCTAATTTTACACATTATATATTGTCATAATCAGCAAGGTACTTTCAAAAGTTCCCATCCTTTTGTGAAGATGATGTGAAGAGCAAACGTTGCGTGCTTTCCCATGCAGATATCAGCTTCTGCTTCACTGCTTTGTTCATATTATTGCTTAAAACTGACATGAAATCTTCAGTTTCCATTAAATCAATAAAAGCATAGGACTGTTTAAAATTCACGTAAGCCAAGACCATGAAAGATTTTGAGATGCCTTCTGGATATAGTCTGTGCACTTCAGCACAGTATGTGAAGAACAGAAGACTGTATGACCTCACAAGACATGCCTCATTGTGAACGTTGTTATCTTCCTTTCCACCTTATTAAAGAGCAACGAATCCACCATTACTATGATTTCCTAAAATTTGCAATCTGCAGAAATAACAACAGCAGAAATAATTTGTTTTTATTCTGTATTTGACACGAGTATCACTTTCATGGAAGAGGCCGGTTCAGATTATCACTAATCTTTCTTCAAAAACAGGCATCTGTACCCAAAAACAGCCACTGCTTCAAAACTACAATGATCTAGAAAAGCCCAGGACTGTAAAAGCTAAGTTCAAAATTTTTGGTTTAGCTCACTGAATTAAGTAATGTATCAGATTCAATACAAAATCTATGTTCTTCCCCGTTACTTCCAACATACAAACAAACAAACAAACAAACAAGCAAACAAACAAGGACTATCCATTTCAATACATTTAAGGAAATGAAAAATATAAATTATGTTTGTTGAGAAGATAAAATATGTCAATGATTGGGCAGGTTTATGACAGAAACAATTTAGTATCTTCTAGACATAATCCAGATCTATTTCCTATCCAGGGAAGGCCTTAATCTATTTGCTGTTGGAAGTCAGGAAATGTAGTAGGGAAATGCGTATATGATATTTAATGGTATATGAACTTTTTAAAACTAAAAATATAGTATGGATCATTTTCATAAAAAAAAAAAAAAAGCTAGGTAAATCTTTAATCTGGTCCAATAGATCTCATATACACACATTTATGTACATACATATTCATCAACTAAGTTAAATTATTGTTTAAAATTTAATTATTATTACTAATTTTCAGTGAAATTCTTCTAAGATAAATAGTTGCTTTAGCATCTGAATAGTAAAGGAACATTGTACAGAAGCACAATATTAATTTTGAGTAACCTATGCCATCTACTATCAAAATTAAAATAAACAAAAGGCCAGCCAGAAAGTGGGAATATATACACTGTCATCGTCAGGTGACAATGATAAAGAATCTTGTATTGTGCCCCTGTGCCCATGCAAAAAAAAAAAAAAAAAAAAAAAAAAAAAAAAAAAAAAAAAAAAAAAAAATTCAAAATTACTCAAATATTTTCTCATACAGAATGATTACTTTACATACAGTTAAGCACACACAAAGATGTTGCAAAGAATGAAAAAAAAATCAGAAATTTAACTATAATTTCATCAATGCCAGCTGCAAAATTCCTGCACCTTCAATTGCAATGAGATTTCACTCCTGGGTATGCAGGTACACTGAAACAGATTATCTCTGTTTAAATAAAAAAGGAAAAGCAAGATGAAGAGGAGGAAGGGTTTTTTATTTGAAACTCTGAATATAAGTAAGGGTTTTTCGCTTGAAAAAGTACAAATGTGGATCCTGCTATCCTAAGCAATTTTATAGCAGGGAAAGTTTCTAATACATCAGTAAAGGAATACTTTTAAAGAAAATATAGTAAAAAGCTGTCTTAGCAATGGAGAAATAGACCAAACAGTTCCAGGAAAGTAGAAAAAGACTGAGTAATTAAAAATGAAAATCAGGCCAACTATCAGTTTCTAGATTCTTAATTTATACTCAATAGATCTTTCTGACCCAGTTTTTACTTATTTCTAATCTATGAAAATGCATTATCTTCATCTAATATATTTCTTAAATTTTCATTCAGTGAGGAAATGCAATTTAAGCACTAGTTTAATAGAAGCAGGTTCAGAAGAACAATGTGAACTTAAATTTTTTGTACTGCTCTTATACTGATGAGTACTCCACTTCCTGGACAACTACTGGTAGAGAGGAGAAAAGCTCTCCATTGCTTTCAGAACTACAGTATTTGTTTTTCTTCACTTTCCACAGTACTCATTTTTTCCCCCCGCTTTTTTAGTAGATTTTCTTTTCTTTTTTTCCTATTTCTTTATCTATTTATCTATCTATCTATTTATTTATTTGTGGGGGATTTTTTATATGTTTTCCTTTACCGAAGGGGAAAAAAAAAAAGAAAGAAAAATGAGTAATTTAACTTAAAATAAAAATTATATAAATTATTTGCTTATGGGGTGTAGGTGGGCAGTCAGGTATTTACATTGTTCTACTCATAAGTTCTTCAAGCAATTCAGTTTCTGAACAGAAACATACTCCAATGCTTTTATTGTAGTTTTTCTGTTTTTGGAAATGAATGGTAGATGACAAGAAGATACTAAAGCATCATAACACAAAGTCATGAGATTTATTGATTTAGCTCAAAGCTGCTGGAGTTTCAATACATCAGAGCTTTCAAATAGTAGTGCACTCACCCTATATCATATCCATTAAGGATTTTTTTATTATTAAAAATCCAGTAAAATATTTATAACTCTGTTACAAACCCCCTGATGGTTAGATGAATGCAATTCTAAGCACTAAGATTACCTAACACAAAATTTTACACATATATCTTGTTTGGAGTTGGAGGTGTTTTTCTCTTTTACTGTTGTTGAGGGTTTTGCTGTTGGTTTTTGTTTTGTTTTGTTTTTTTGACTTTTTTTTTCTTTTTCTCTTTCACTCTTTTTCTTTTTTTCTCTTCTATTTTCTTTTTTTTCCTTCTCTTCTATTTTCTTCTTTTCTTTTCTTTTCTTTTCTTTTCTTTTCTTTTCTTTTCTTTTCTTTTCTTTTCTTTTCTTTTCTTTTCTTTTCTTTTCTTTTCTTTTCTTTTCTTTCTTTTCTATGAATAGTAATTTCAGATCTATCAAAACTATAGCCTACCTATATACAAGGAGAACCTCCCCAACCACTATCTCAAACATCCATCTAACTCCAGCAATCTGAAATTTGAATTTCCCTGGGGGCTATTTGAATATCATTTTCTGAATTCAAAAATAATTAGATGATCTCTAATAATAAAGCAATTCATATTAATTTTAAAAATCACAACGGATGCAATGAAGGTGGGAAGTAGACACTCTGCTCCCTTGTTACTGCTTGTGCTATTAACACAGCATATTTGTGCTATTGTGAAAGCAATGGGAAAGTAGCCTCAAGAGGTAGCTGCACTAGAAGAACATGAGGATGTGCATGTACAGGACAAATCCCTTTCATTTCAAAAAATTTATCATATTTTAACGTACAGTCAGCAGTCTTCTTTCAAGCAGATACAGCCTGCTAGTTCAAGCATAGTTTTTTAGCTATTTAAATACTGTATTTCCCCACAAGGGAAAATATTTCCTGCTGATAAAAGTAGGAACAAAATATTTTCAATCAGTTTAATCTTGCAATGTATTTAATGCCTGAATTATCAGTGTATTTATATTTACTTATATCAACTGTTTATAAGTTTTTTCAAGGTACAAAGAAAACTAGATCAAGAAAAAGAAAAAACCTGAATATTCTGGAAATGTTTTAGTTTCAGTCATCATCATCTCTTCTTCAAGTTACTATATAAAATAAAAATGAGAAATTATAATTTTTTGCTTTTAGATTATAAATTATTATATTACATTAACAATTAATTAGTTGTATTATTAGTGGAGATCTACTAATTCACTATCCTAAAAAACTCTTATGCATAAATAAGTATTGGTGCAAGACTTTAGACAGTACTTATGCACCTGGAAATTCTACCAGCTTAACTACATACTTTTCTAACCTGATTTACCTTAAGTAACCTAAGGTAACATGAACAAAGACATAAACATTCAGTACATAAAGTTGATTTCAGTGCAGGTTTGACATAATTATGTTAGTGCTGCAGGAAGATTATGAGGCTTTTGACCTGGCTTGAGGCTAGGAGGGCACAGAAAACTACCAGACACGTCCAAAAAAAAAGTGTGAGAATCTGGTAAGCCTTACAAGAATCTATACCACAAAAGGTGTCCAGTGTTTCTCCCTGACTTTCTGTTGAAGTTCCTTCCCTTCCCTTCCCTTCCCTTCCCTTCCCTTCCCTTCCCTTCCCTTCCCTTCCTTCCCTTCCCTTCCCTTCCCTTCCCTTCCCTTCCCTTCCCTTCCCTTCCCTTCCCCCTTCCCCTTCTCCCTTCCCCCTTCCCCTTCTCCCTTCCCCCTTCCCCCTTCCCTCTTCCCCCCTTCTCTCTTCCCCCTTCCTCCTTCCCCCTTCCCTTTCCCCTCCCCCTTCCCCATTTCTTTTCCTTTCACTTTCCTTTCACATTCTTTTTCCCTTCCTTTCCCTTCCCTTTCCTTTCCCTTCCCTTTCCTTTCCCTTCATTTTCCTTTCCCTTAGTTTTCCATTTCCTCTTCTGTTTCCTTTCCCTTTCCCTTTCCCTTTCCCTTTCCCTTTCCCTTTCCCTTTTCCTTTTCCTTGTAATCGGAAAAATCTAGAAAATACAGAAAGTTCTAGTACAAAGCTCAGATATTATTAGGTGTAATTGAGGACCAGTTTGTATAATTACAGGTGCCATGGGGCCCATGGAGTTCTTCCAGTTGGGAACCAAGCTTAAGGTCAATTCCACAGACTTAGTAAGTACAGACAACTCCCAGCTTTGAGTGCTGTTCTAAGCTGCAATTCTAATGCATATGTATGGACTAGATATGACTGCAGTTTAGGGTTCTATTATAATTTATAATTTTGTCATAGTTCAGGAGCATAAATCAATTAGATGTTCCCTGAAGTGGTTAAAATTTATTCCAGTCCTTCACAGTTCATGTAGAAGCTTTGTAAATAATTAAATAATTAAATAATTAAATAATTAAATTAAAATTAAATAATTAAACAAAGTAAATAATTAAAGAGAAATTAATTCTCTCCATCCAAACTGAAATACAAAATGAAAGTCACTATGACTGGTTTATTCCCCAATTGGTTTCTGGACTTGAGTATGGCCATTTTGTATTTCACCCACCAAGTCCTTCAGTTTAAAGCCTTGTTCAGCCAGCCTGCTACCAAAGATTACCCTGCCTTTTCTAGACAGGTGGAGCCCATCTCTCCCTAACATAATCTTCATAGAAAGACCACTGTCAAAAAACAAAAAACAACAACAACAACAAAAAAACCCTCATGTCAGCGCCAACCACGCAGCCAAGAGTTGATAGGCATTATATGTCTATTTCTGTCTTCTCTCTTTCCCCCTAGTCACAAAATTAAGGAGAAGAAAACTTGGACACCAGTGTTTATCACTTGCTATCCCAGAGTTTTGTAGTCTTCTTTGATTCTTCCCATGTTCTGGCGAAGCTTTTAATCTTACAAACCCCATCTTAGTAATTATTTATACTGAACACCATATGAGTCCAGTCTCAAAGCCTTAGATATTTTAACAGCTTTGACTTTCCTTCACAAGTACAAACTTTCTTATATGCCATTCAAGAAGGAAACTTCCACAGATGACAAACAGTTCCAGATCTTGAAATGTCAGTTCATTTTTATTCAAATGTCATTGTTCTCTGAAAGTACAATGGCAATCCTGTATGTGGTATTTGAGTGTGAATAGTCACTTTTACATAAAGAGAAATAATAATTATCTAGGAGCATAGATAAAGGCAATGATGCAAGGAGCCTTTCACTTTTAAGGTACTCGCAAGGCTTGTGACACTCCTTAGCATGACAGAAATATTTTCTGGTTCTTCAAGATGTAATTGTTTTGACATGTGTTTCTGCACCTGTTTGTGATTGTTTTGGAAGATTTCAGAAGTGACTACACCCTTAATTTAACAATAGCAGCTGCTCAAGTGCATGTTGTAGGGACATTGTAATGTTAATAAAGCAGATTAATTTAAGCGAAACTGAAGATTAACTTGGATTGAAAGTAGGCTGCTTTATACAACGTTTAAGTGGAAAAGGAGTGCTGATCTACAGGCACCTAAGTGATTCCAACCTTGTGATTCTATGATTCTGTAAGGGTTTATGGTATAAACTGAGCTTCCAGCCCCACACAGCACTCATCCTTCAAGGCACAGTTGAAAAGCAGTGTGGGAAAAACTGAACTGTGAAGATTACTCCAATCAAGGAGATGGGTGTTTCTAGATAAGCACCAAGTCAGTTTGCATCCTCTACACCATAGCTCACTGAATGTTCTTGCTGCTCCTCCTCCATCCAAAATAGAACAAAAGTGACCACAGGAAAATAGGAAGATTTTTATATATTTATTGTAAGAAAATTAAAGACACACACAAACACAGTTTTTGTGTGTGTCTGTAATGTTTTTCATTCAATGTGTCAATGTTTTGCAACCTATTTGTTGTTCATTTTTTGTATACTGTGATATACTGATATACTGTGTAACTGTGAACCCACATCTTTTGCTAAAGATGGCAATAAATATATTGTTAAAATATCTGGTTTGACTCAAGTCTCTGGTTGCTTAGAACATTTATTTTGGCTTCAAAACAACCAAACAAATTAGAAAACAAGATTTGATACTTTTCTATTCAGAAATAGAATTGAATACTAAATGCCTATTTTTTAGTGTGCTCAAATTCAAAGTACAGAGGTAAAAACTTCCAGGCATAAAAGGCTATAAGATGAATTTCTGGTATGCAGTTTTGAGCATCATGGAGCAGTCATAGCATAGCATAGATATTGAAAACTACTAAAGAATAAAATAAAGAGTTTCATCACATGAAGCCATTTCAACAGCTCAGATCATAAAACTTGAAACAAATGTTAAAATAAATAATGGTTTACACCTAATCCAAAAAGATGTCAAGTTCAAGAATTGAAATAATGTAGACATTCTTTTTTACAGTTATGTACTCCCATCTGTGACAAATGCTTGACTTAGAAGTGACTAATATATATATAAAGTATATCTAAGACACATGCAGGAAATCATCACTGGCTTGAAGAACACAGAAATGGATATGGATTAAACAATAAACACAATTTTAAAAGAATTATTTTCACATTTTAATTCTAAAGCTCTTATAACTGTAATTTCTCCAAATATTGGTTTGATATATACTAGTGTGAATGTTCATAGAAATTAATATTCTACTCTGCTGCAATATATGTAGAGATATGCTATATCTCTACTGCAAATGAAGAGATTCTGTGATCTGAATTCATCTATATTTCTTCCTATAATCTGTACAAATCTGTAAATGACATAACTGACCAACATAATGCAAACTATTTCTGTTACAGGCTATTTGAAATTCATTCTATACCAGTTATTCTCATAATGAAATTACATATGTATGATTATATAAAACACAAATAATAAGACATAGTTATATACCTAACACCATTCTAGTCCAGGTTGAATGGGATCCTGGCAAGAGAGTTGGAACTAGATGATATTTAAGGTCCCTTCCGATGTAAACCATTCCATGATTCTATGTTTACATGAGAATTCTACATTATGAATTAAAAAATAATGTTCTTGATTAAAATAATTTTCACCTCCAAATATTTTCCCTTTCTTTCCCTTCCCTCCCTTCCTTTCCTTTCCTTTTCCTTTCCTTCCCTCCCCTTGCCTTGCCTTGCCTTTCTTCTTTGAGCATCACATATGCCAAAACTTTCTATTCTCCAAAATAAAATAAAATAAAACAAAACAAAATAAATGCCACTGCAGATAAAGAAACTGATTTTGTGTAATATGGAAGCAAACCCAACTATCTAGATTTCAAAATTATCTGTCATACTGGGTAGGAACACTGGCAAACACAATAAAGTTACATAAAGGTTCAGTGTAAGATTTTAAGTTAAGGTACATCAGATTTCCATAGATTTTATCCATTTTTATATTACCTCTTGATAAAGGCCATACATTAGAAAATTTTCTTTATCTGAAATATATAGAGAGGTTCAGATTTTAATGTGTATGTTCTGAAAGTTAAAGGTTTCTTCAGAATAAGCAGGGATCATTTAGTATTTATGTTTATTTTTCTTGTATCTTTTGGTCTTGGCAAAAAGAAAACTTTCCTAACTTACTGAGGAGAGAGCAAAAGGTAGAGCGATGTGTAGGATGAACTTACATAACTAAAGAAGGAAGCCATGTCAGGGAAGTGCTTCTCCACCACAAAGTTGGCTTGTAGTTAAAGTAGGAATAATTCAGATGCCTTTAGTAGAAAACATACTGATTTTATTTTTATTTTTTAAATATAATTCTCACACATTTTAAAATATAATTCTCACACACAACATGTAAGTTAAAGAAAGCATTTTACTAACAGTTAGTAATATTCAGACAGCGAGTCTAAAGTGTGTGTTTTTCGATAACAGCAGAATATACATTTCATACCAGTGTTTGTATCTCTTTTGTCCCAGTTCATGCATCCTTTGTGTGCTAAACCTCTTCTCTCTCTAGATAAGTCAAGCAGTCAGATATGCTGCTATGTAGCTGAACCATCTCCTTTCCCTTGTTTTGCAATCCTTTTGAATTGAATGGTCTGAAAGTAGAAAGCCCTCACCGTTTTCTAGCATTTCCTAAGAGATGACCTTTCCATTAGATATGGTATAGTGACCTACACTGCTGGAAGCCTTTTAAAGACAGTTGGTTTGCCATTTCCCAAATGGATTTGTTTGTCTGGAAACCAAATCATTAACTGTCTGCAAGTCAGTTCTTTGCTGTTTCTGTGAAAAGCTTTGAGGCTCTTTAAATGTTGGATGTTAGCCAGAAAGATTTTATGTTGTGTACAAGTTCTGTTTCAGAGCTCAGACCTGAATTCTTCATAGTGAGATTACTGATATCTCAACCACTCAGTCTCCATGGGAGTGAGATTTTGGTCCATTACAGGAAGGGAATTGAAGGGTGATCTTGAGTGAGATTAACCATCTCAGTTCGGGAGAAACTTGAGCTTTATTACGTCACCACCAGTTGCTGAAAGAAGTCTGTTTCAACTCTTTGAGCTTACATTCATCAGCTCTTTCTTTCATAGTATATGATTCCATAAATATACATATTTTTTTAAAGTAAAATGTTTTTGTTTGTTGCTTTGTTTTTCTTTGTTTGATATTTTGATAAATTCCATCTTACTCTTAAAGAAAAAAAAATTATATTTAGTATTCTCAATCCTTACCCTGAAAAGTACAAAACTTTAATACTGTTGTAGAGAAAGCTGGGAGATATTTTTTAAACTGTCATCTTAGCTGCAGAAGTACTAAATAAGCAAATGTAGGTCACACTGAAATAAAGAAGGCCTCCAACAAACATAGCCATATAGCAGCTCATGAGAGAAGGTGGTAATGGACCGCTGCTTCTCTGAGAAAAGTTATAGCTGATATCTTACCCAGATTTCTGGTTTATTTCATGGCCTTCAGACAGACAAAACACCTCCTATCCTCTCTGATGCTGTGATCAGTGACTTGCACAGAAATTTCCTATGTAATGCTAAAGCCAGTAAAGACTTTACTTCTATATATATATATGTATTTTTTTATGATTATTGCATTTTATACTTCCTGGAGTGTACAAGATGGATGGAGGAGAAATTGCAAAGTAGCAAGACGGGATCTTGTCTCTGCAAAAGATTGATGTTTATGTTCCTAACAGTTAACCACATATTCAGTGTTAATATTCATGGATAGACTTATCAATGTAAGTAATTATACACACATTCTGTGTGGCCTTAAATAGGGGAAAAAATAAAAATAAAAAAAATTTAGTGATACAACATTTTGAAGATATTGCTTATTCTTGCTTACAAATAAAGGACTAACATAGAGAACAGTAGGTAGCACATTCAGAAACAAACAAACAAACAAAAAAAGCAAATGTTCTTTGACACAGTTTGTTGCTAAGCTGTAGAACTCTTTGGTTCAAGTTGTGGGAGTGCTAGAAGTTGATAGGAACTCAAGAGGCAACTGGAGAAATTGTATGAAAAACAAGGGCTGTTTAATTAAAAAATGTGACCACACTGTTGCAAGATGTAACTGAGATGTCAGTTGTTGGAAGTCGGGCAAAAATTGTGATGAATTATAATAATTCAATTGCCTTATTGGTAAGTTCTACTGCCATTTGCTCTTGATGTCTACATTTCACCACTGCCAGCTGGAGGATACTCAGATATGAATCTTTGTCCTGATCCATTATAGACCAACATATTTTTTATAACATCTAGTTTTGACTGAAGAAATTATAGCCTATTGTGTGCAGATGCAATGTGTAACATTCTACATGTTGCCTCATGATAAGAGCTTGTGTTCAATAGTGTATCTCCAGAATGTAAATCTAGTAGCTAAATTTGTATTTTTCATGTTCTGAAGTATTTTCACTTTAAAAAACAAACAAACAACAACAACTAAACAATTATTTGGTATCATTTATACTCCATGTGTCAGTTTTTAGAACTTCAACTTTTTCCCTGAGGCATAAAAATTTCTTCATTGTGAGTTGGAACTATTCCCAGCTTTTTATATTTTTAAATAACAGAACTGTGAGAATAAATGTTCTTATAATGAAAGTCTAGAAATAAAATATTAGAAAATAAATAAGTTTTGCAGTACACTTCTAGTAATTTGGTTTCTATGTTAATAAAATATATATTAGCAGAAATTATCACAGTTTCTTTGAAGAGGGTCAGTCACCTAAGATAACTGGAAAAGTTTTCAAATTGCAGAAGATAAGAAAAGAAAAAATCCTTTCTATTCTTTCCTTGAAACAAACAAACATTATATTACATTCTGATGACTCTTGACTCTTGATTTTCAATAATTCTTGCTGCAATCTATTTTTATTAGGATATGAATATTAGTGATTTTTTAAATAAATTCCATAGATGTTTGCATGGTAAAGATGCAGTCTGCAATATTTTTTCCTATAAACATTTATAGATTAGAGTTCAAATCGCACTTGTTTTTATCTTTATCAAGCATGCTTATTTTAGTATAACCCCCCTAGACACTGTTTACTCCAGAAATACACTTATTCATAATTACATAAGTATTGTCATAATTCCCTATCTCCTTATCCCAGCCATCAGCAACTTTAAAGAGCCTAAAGTAAGAACATCCATCTCATGAACTTTAGTTTGCAGAAAGATATATTCAGACTGTCAGTGAACAGTTTGACATGATTTATTGTGACCTGAGGCTACCTCAATAAAATGTCATCACAGTCCTAAAAAGTTTGGGATACAATTTGCTAATTCCTTTCCGAGACCAAATCCAAGAGGCAGAAGCTTCAGTTCATACAGAAACCAAAAATAACAAGTTTCACAACTTTGTGGGCTGCCCTCAAATAAAATACAGAGTTTACAATATACATGTTACACAGAACAGATCCAAAATGTTCTGTTTGTTTATTCATGTACAAGAAGTTATTCAAACATGACAAAGTATGCAGCTTGCATAAAGCACATACTTTAAAAATAAAAATTTAGATATTGGCCATGGATCTTTTTTAACAGGAAATGCTCAAAAGTATTTCAGAGTCAGAGACTGCATCATCCAGTTTATAAAGACAGTTAATGGAAATGTAAAATGTTTAGAATATGCTCAGCTTTTTTTTTTTTTTTTTTTTTTTTGGGAAAACATGAACATGAACTCAAAGTTAAAAGGGGAGAAAGGGTAGGGGAGTCCAAGAATGTCATTCATAGGTGTAACGTATTTCAGCAAATTACTTGCAAGTGTATATCTGCTTCAACCATTATTCTGTCAGACATACAGTGCATCAAAGATGATTCAAAGATCAACTCTAATGCATAGATTAACCTTAGGGGATAGAGATGTAGGCTGCAAGAAAGCAAAATGTTTCATTGCCTGAGGACAAGCTCCTTACTGCATACACTCAATATCTAAAGTCTATTCTTCCTTAGTCTTATCCAGCTTAAAAGCCTCATTTTAAACTTGTCTGTGTGAAGCGAATTTTTCTTAGAATTAAATAAAATTAAGTAAATATATTTCCCACAAATGTATTATGCATGCAAGATATGATATACAATGTGAATTCTCTTTTCAGAAAAGGTTATCACAGTGTTTCTCACATAGGTCAGCACAAACGTTTTGCAGTTGTAGCATTTGATTTTATGGATTTACTTTTGTGTTAAAAACAATCTGTTTTTATGACTCATCACACTCAAACCTCAGTCTTTTAAGAATTGTTACTGCTCTCTGTCACTACTGAAGCACCCATGACGTAGTTACTACTTTTGTATCTGGTCATGAGAGTTTTTGATTGAAAAAAATAAGAAAGAAAGAGCCACATAATCAATGCGTAGCATTAAATCTGCAAATTAACAACAGTTTTAATTGTGGATTTTTTTTTTTTTTTTAAACTTTCATCTTTCATAAAGATTTTTAAGATGTGTCAGGATACAGGAAAAACACCAGAAGAGAAAGAATGTTACAGAAGAAATTGAACAAAACTCATTTTTGTGAACAATGGGACAGGAAAAGGTGGACTGGCTAGTTAGTGGAACACTGCTGCGGGTTTTAAGATACGAGTTTGCAGTTTCCAGTGCAACATTTTTGTCTCTACCCAGGAGAATGTAATAGCTTCTTTGTGACTTTTCTCTACTCTAAAGCAAGAACAATAATTCTTTCTTCTACTGGAAACAAATACATTAATAACTAATAAACCCTTTGTGATACCTTTGGTACATGTTCAGACAGAAAATATTTCACAGATTGAAGTAAGAAATTATGGATGATGTGGAAATTGTCACATTTTAAGCTCAAAAACTCTAAAGCATGTTCATGGTAAATATCTAATAACTACAATAGGATTACACATTTAGTTAGATGTATAAATATTGGTATATATTTTCTACTGATTTTTTCCCTAATCCAGCTTCTTCAAATAAGTCTTCGCATATTTCATTTTATATATATCAGAATATTTGGAAAAGTAAGGCTTCAGTCTCTTCATCTGCTGATTGTCCATCTTCTTGGAATTTATCTTTATGACATTTTTGTTTATATTCAATTATTTTTCTTCTTTCAGTTTCAAGTATTCATTTACTCTATATGACTATTCTCTAGTCATGATTTTTGGATGTTTCAAGTATTCTATTTATTTATTTTCCCCCTAACTACACTGTGTTACACACAAAAATGATTTTCTTCTGTTTTTCTCATTTTAGAAACATTTGCTCTATAAATGTATAAAACTAGCTCTGAAAATAAATGCTGAAATTGTTCAAATTCCAATAATTAGATATTTTTAGTGTAATTATATCTGATAATAATCATGAAAGATATAGTAAAATGCTTTTAATGAATAAAATATCTATTAACTCTAAACATTCTACCAATCATCACAAAACATATCTTATTAGTGCTTTCACTCTAACAGTATAGTTTATTTTTCCTCAGGTTCCTCTTTTCTTTTCTTTTCTTTTCTTTTCTTTTTTTTCTTTTCTTTTCTTTTCTTTTCTTTTCTTTTCTTTTCTTTTCTTTTCTTTTCTTTTTTCTTTTCTTTTCTTTTCTTTTCTTTTCTTTTCTTTTCTTTTCTTTTCTTTTCTTTTCTTTTCTTTTCTTTTCTTTTCTTTCTTTCTTTCTTTTCTTTCTTTCCTTTCCTTTCCTTTCCTTTCCTTTCCTTTCCTTTCCTTTCCTTTCCTTTCCTTTTTCCTTTCCTTTCCTTTCCTTTTTTCCTTTTTTCCTTTTTCCTTTTTCCTTTTTTTTTTCTTCTTTTTTTCTTCCTTTTTTTTCTTCCTTTTTTTTTCCTGAACATTGGCTCTTCCTTTTAAAGACTTACTTTAAAATCCAGCATTTTAGGTATAATATAACATAAACAATCGTAATTGCCAGAGAGGCTGTGAATGCCTCATCTTGAAGGCATTCATGGCCAGGCTGAATGGTGCCCTGGGCAATCTGATCTAGCGTTCAGTCTATCTACCGTGGTAGAGGCAGAGGGGTTGAAAATATGTGATCTTTGATGTCCCTTCCTTCCCAATACATTCTATGATTCTATGGTTCTACGATAATTGACTGCATTGTATTCTGAGGGACAATTCAGATCCATTCCTGGGGACTAATTTCAACTTTTTTTTTTTTTTTAATTGTTTTACTTTTTTGTTTAGTGATATATTGTCAAATGAAACCATAAAATTTGTCTCAAGGTCATCAAATACCTAAAAGATCAAAGAGACTACTCTTTATTCAGATGACAGTCACCTACTTGACAATATGTTTTAAATTTTTTTATTGTTAGAAGGTGGAGAGTACAATATTTCAAATAACAATGTCACTGACCATGAAATCCCTTTTCAAAAAAGATAAAAACACGATTGGTGTATCTAATATTTTTCTTATTATTTGACACCATAAACATTTTTAGTCTGGAAAGCATTATGGAGCAAAGGAGAATAGAAAAAGGATGCAACAAGTGTACCATAATGTCTCTGATTAAGATGACACTAGAAAATTGAGTACAGACTTTATATGAGTATTGAGTATAGACTTTAATGACGTACCCTAAATAAATAAATAAATAAATAATTGTCTGTTGCAGTCAGCTTTGTAAATAACTGAAGAGTAAAAACTGTAATTAAAACAAAACAAAACAAAACAACACTTTACTCATCTTTTTTCTGACATCTGTGTCAGTATCATATCTGTAATCCAAGTTTTATTTCTCATTCCATACACAGCTCTGTATAAATAGATAATCTAATTCATCTCAAATTTTATTAGATTTGGGAGGAAAAAGGAGAGAAAATTCAAGCTTTCCACAAAATTCCTTATATTTAAAAAAATGGCAAGATATGTGAAGAAAACATGTGCAGCAAACTTTATAAAATATGGCAATAAGAATTGCTTCAACTGCAGCCTTCACATTTGATAAGAATAAGTAATTAGGGTGCTTGTCAAGCAATGTATTTCATGATACCTGTGTCCTAAGAATCGGGTTCGTTCTGGTGTTCACTGCAGACAGGAAAGAATATTAGTTATGCTTTTCAAAATGTCAGTTTATTGAAGTCTAGTATTTCAGAAAAGAAAAGCTATATATAGATCACATCAAAAATATCAGATACAAGACAGAATACATCTAGTCTAACCCTGTACATTTTAAATAAATGTATTCACTTAATTTGATCAGTCGATTTCAGATCTGACCATCTACCTTAACTGACCATGACAAACACAAATAGCTAAAAATCAATGCAAGATGTAGCTGATGTCTTTGGTAGAAACAGATACTGTAGCTGTACGTCTTTAAGAACAGCTACCAAAGCAAGTAGAATTTTTCAGCACAGAAAAAAATCATCCAGTAGGAGCGAATGAACATTGATCTTACTTTTATCCAACCATCCTGAGGTATGAAATGTCCTTAAGGAAAAATTAAAATTTTTGGATAGCCAATGAATGCTTGTTTCATAAAAACAAAGTACTCTTTGAGACTCTGATCAAAATAACAACTAATGTCATGGGGTTTAGTAATATTAAAAACAGCTTTTGATATAACCTATGTTTTATTTTTGGGCAAGTAATGATCAAAAATATTATACCTGTCATTCTTCTACAACAGCGCTTTCCTGAGCACTTCTGTATCTCAAGAATTTACATGAACAGAACCTAAATTGAAGAACAAATGCACTTCTGAAAAATACATCACAATTGCAGTTGGAAGAGAAATGTAGAGGTCATCTAGAAGTAGTGATTTAAAAGTTAGTTCAGCCTCCAGGAAAAGTGAATATTGTTTGAATATTTCATTGAAAAAAGCGTGGAAAGCTACTACAAATTGTGATTGAACATTATTCTATACAGTACCTATAAATTAAATAATACTTTTACCAAGGCTATGAACAAACTGAGGGCAGGTGGTCAGGGAAGGGTCCAAGCCCTGCAAGCAAGCAGGCACCCTTCCCTGAGATCACATAAGCTGCTCAGTTCCTTTTTTTTCACACCATCCTAGCCTGTGCCTCCCCACTGAGAATTTGGGTTTTCCCTCTGAGCCAAACAGCCTCTTGAGTTGAGCCCAACTCAAAGTCCAAGCCTACTGGAACTACCCGGGGGCCTCGATACTTTCCATTTCCTCTGCAAAACTACAGAGAAGCTGTGTCTAACCCCCAAAGTCCCTGCAGTCCCTTTCCATTCCCTTGGGACTACTCTGCCCCTGTCTAGACCCTAGGACTCCATCTCAGCCCTGACATTCCATGTCCCAGCAAGGCTGAAGGAGGGCTGGTCTCCAGCTCCCTGCCTAACCCAGCCATAGAACCCATCAAGTCTACTCACAAGCCCATCTCATGTCGCAAGGAAAATGCCTGGTGCCCCAGTTGCCCTTCTCCTGGCTGAGGTGGTAGGATCCACCATGGCTGTCAGGCTCTTTCTTGAGTGAATGAGAAGGGAGCTCCCACTCATCTGGGAAGACCAGAACTTCTGCTGCCTTCTGACAACTTTGTGTTGTATCTATTATGATTCACAAATATGTACTTGGTACAATTTTATATGCAAGTTCTTTCTTTTCATCTATTTTAATAGCAAATGTCTTAGAACTTTATAACAGCATTTTTGCTAATTAAATTGACCTGATATGTTATATGCAAATTTATTTTTAACTTCAAGAAAAAGAAATTTCTTGCTGCATGAGTTCATATTTTATGACAACATACATCTGAAAAACAAACAAACAAACAAACAAACAAATAAAAGATGCAACATGGTGATGTCTTGTTATATTGAAAAAAAATTCTAAAAATTTCTAAGAATTAGCAGTCACAAAATAAAAACAAAATTTATCTGTAGAAAGTAGCATGGTTAATTTTACCAATAAATGAGAGACAAGGATTTTTCATAGTTGTGATTGCATTCTGCAAAGAGATTTAGCAATTGAATATTATTTTTTAGTTGTTTTATTTTTCCCTGTTGATATTTTCTCCTTAAGTCAGTTAATTTGCTGCTTATGGAGATATAAGATTCCTTTATTTAATACTCTGTCATTTTATCTATTTTTTTCATACTTCTAGGCAGGAACGTAACACACTAGCATATTAATGATTTCTAAATTTTGAACTCAGAAATTGCTGCAAGAGTCTTTGCATGGCTGACCCTTCTTTGGCAGAAAGATGAGATATTAAGTGACAGCATCTATTTTTAATTTATTTCTATGTACTAGGTGGGTCACAATTATCAAAAATTTGTCTTCCCTTATTATGTGTTAACCTGTTTCCTGTTAGCTGTTCTTTTCTGTACTATGAAAGTACTTTAAATAAAGCTAGTTATTTGATGACAAATTATCATCAGTACACCCTTGATATACCTTTGGGAGAAGCAGTTATGAGTTTTCATTGCTACCCCAGACTCACCAACACTGAGTTGTACAAGGACCTACTTGATTTAATACACCGTCCATGAATGAATCCATGTCCTCAGTACCTTAACTGACTGTTCTTTGAAATCTGAAACTTCTGTAAGCCACTGAAATATTAGTATTGTTAGTTGGTACATGTTAGTTTGCAACTTCTGTTGTAAGATGTTGTAGTTATGCAGTAATGTTTTCCAGTGATTGAGTCCACTCTTCTTTATCTGACTTTAACACAAAAGTGAACGCTCTTACAGAAAAGTATTTATTTTGTAGATCACATAACATATTAGGGCTGTGAAGTTTTTTGTTATATTTTTAAGAGAATCATCCCTGCATCAATTTCACCACATTCTGTTCAGTTTATTTCTCCCAATGTAATGTAAAAGTCCTGTAAATAATATTTTAATTTTTTAACAGGAACTCTGCAATAGTTTCTTTAAGAGATGTTAAAACAATGTTAATACTGTATATTTCCTGGAAAAACATGGAATATTTGACATGTGCTAATTTTTATTTTCTATCCAAACCATCTTTAAATAATCATTCATTTCTTCAGCCCTAAAGTAAACTACTAAGCTAGGGTATCAAGCATACAAAAACATATTTAATATGATCTTTTGATTGGCTTTATATGAACAGCATTTCAATACTGTGGCCCTTACAGTAATAATTCCTTTCATAAGAATGATCTGCTTAGCTTTCTTGAATGATAATACTATCCTTGGTTTGTTGTGGTGGTGGTAGTGCTTTTTTTATTTGTTTGTTGTTGTTGTTGTTGTTGTTTGTATTTGTATTTGTTTTTATTTTGTAATTATTCGCCAGGACTAGAAAAGTGGATTTCAGAATTCCAGTCCTGTGTGAAACTCTCCTGTGCCTTTTTGTTGTTGTTGTTGTTGTTGTTGTTGAAAATGATACAAATTTTAAAGAATAAGTATGTCTTAGATTAGTTTCAGAAATACAAACGTATATACATATACATATAAAAATCTCACAGCGATATTGCTACTGGAACATTCTAGACAACTGCTGCCCAAATAGGAAAGGGGATGATGAAGATTTCAGTCTTGGTATTTAGTACTGGTGATTGCAGAGGTCATTTTCATTTCTTCTTTAAGTTCCAGGTGTACAGGCAAAATTCTGAACTGAATTTCTACCCCACAATGATTCATCATTGCACTTTAAAATTCTATTTTTCCTAAACCACTGTCTGGAAAAGTCACATCATTTTGTGGCTGGCAATCAATGAAATAACCTGAGGCCATACTAACAGAGCTTTGAAGATTAAAAGTGTAACATTGAATTTGATGTATATGTTAGAGGGGAGATAGTTTAGCATACAGAATACTGTCACACCAAAGCTTTAAAAATTGTCATGTGTATGGCAGAGGTATGGCTAACGCCCAGAATAAAGGATTTGTATTGCTACTCCAGAAGCCTAGCAAGAGTTGTCCAATGTGAGCCTCTAAAAATCTTCATCTAAGTCAGCATAGGAAAGTTTCTCTGTCTTCTTCATCTAGCACAAAGCACAGTGAATTATTAGAAATGAGGTAAAGTATACCAGGTAGATTTTCATATAATAGCTTTAGGGACGTAGAGGACATCCTATGTTAGGATCCAAAAATGTGTCTGCAAAATTTAGTAGAGGTAATACAAAACAAAAAATGAACAAACAAGTAAAAACAAACAAAATTTTGACAGATGTGAGTAGAAGTTCACTTGGTATTTTTTTTCACTCTTGATCAAAATGTTAGACTCCAAAAATCTGTCTGACCATGCTAAGCAATGATTTACTGTAAGAGATTACTACATGGTGTGTGGATATATCATATGGAACTAGAAACAAAATGATAAGAATTCCCAGTGAAACTGAACACAGTCCTCCTAAGAAATTCAAGTTTCTGCCAAAGGAAAGCAAATTGCCATTTACAATTCATAATTTTCCTACTGTTAATATCACAACCTTGTTATCAAGCCAATATAAAATCAACAAATGTAGTGAACAGCATTGAAATGCAAATTATTTTCATGTATTACGTTCTTTCTTCTTTTTAGCTATCTCTACATAATTAATTTACAATACCAGCTTCCAGTGAAAGATACTATGATGTATTGTGCCTTATGGACATTTATTTTCCCTTTCTATTCAACAACTTTTCTAAAGTTTTCTTTATGAACTAATATTGTAGCTCTAGTAAAATAAGTTGTTTTTTCTCTGAAATAAAATTTTAAGGACAACGAAACAGATTCTATTGAATGCTGAACCACTAAAGAACATGGTTGTTTTGGATGCATAGCACCTTTTCCACGGATGCCTAGTAACTCAACAGATCAGTCCATTGCTGCAGTAAGCTCTTGGTGTTTCTGCCATACAGGCAATAGAAAAATGTGATAAAGTGCTTAGATGAAATACAGCAACCTAGTCAGCTCCTAATACTGGCAGTGGTGAGTCAATTTTAAGTCATAGCTGAAAGGATTCTAGCACTAAAATTGAAAAAGTTTTGATCAATATAGGTAAATAAGAACACAGTAGAATTTTCAGAGAAACAGACCTCCCAATTTTAAGTCTATGAAAAATAAAGGAATTGGATTGCTAAAATTATTCTTTTTAGTTGGCCATGCAAACTTTTCCAGTGTTCTAAAAACTGTTCATCCTCTTCAGAAAAGATGTGCAAAGTAGCACTGGCTAGCATTTTTATTATGATTATATTTGTTTTTTTTATGCTTGACTGCTCTATACAATGCCATTCTCTATAATACTCAGCAATCTAGCTTGCAATTTTAAAAACATCATTCGCAATAAATAAATGTATCTGTCAGATCTCAAAGAGAAATACAAATGTGCTATGTTTTCTATGAGAGAAATATGCAATTGAAAAACTCCCAAAAGTAATTTTCTCCTAGGTCCATCACATACAGTTATTTAATAGGCTTTTTGGCTCAGATGGCTATAGCTATGACTTGGAATTTTGTACTACAAGTTCTACATAGCATGTATTGGAAATAAATTTACTAGAATAATGATATAAACTCTTTATCAAAAACGTAATGTATCTGATTTTCACATGTTATTTCATTTCTTTCCAGCATAATTTCCAAGTCTCCTTGACCTAAATACGCAGAATATGCATCCAAGAATAATAAGTATCAAGGTGACTAACGAGTGCATGTCTGGATGTATATGAATATAATTGAGCCTTTCTTTCTGTTGGCAATTGAAATATAAAGAAACAAACAATATATATTTAATAATAAACCTTAATTTTGGATCCAGTTTATTAAATCCATAATAATATTTCTTTCATCTAGTTAGGAGCTCAAATCAAATGCTAAACTAAAAGTTACTGGATTCACTGGAATGAAAACAAACAAACAGCAAAAACCACAGATGGACACTCTAGTGCCCCCCCATAATGCTGAATACAGACATGTTCTTCACAGTTTCCATCAAGAAAGATGTGTTCTTTGTCTCAGAACTGATGGAAATGACACAGTCTTCTATATGCATGCGTTCAGGATTTTCCACTATTCTGCTGCACTGAGCAAGGAGAATCTGGACCCATGAAACAGTAAAGGGATTTGACATACTAAATCTTTTAGTCACATTAGAAACTGCAAAGCTCTTAAGAATCCATGACAGTGACCTTAATCCTTATCAAGAATCTGACAAAGCTCAATGAATGGAGACACCACTGCGGCTCTTTGTGTCCATTTCGCGCCCTCTCCCATTATCTAAGTGGTTTGTCTCTGTAGTAACTGAACAAGTACTTATGGACTTACTCTTGCAGGTGTTAGTACTTTTGCATTGCAGAAGAGAGTCTGAACCATAGACGGAGATAGATGTGAAGTAATTAAACATTTGAGGACATGCTTACAAAATGAAAGTAAAGCATGCATTTGAAAATTTTCCCAGACTTACATGATTTTCTAAGCTTCATACAGGTGGCGGTAGCAATGTCGAATACTGAACCTTTAGGGCTCCTTTATGATTCTGAAATGCTTTAACCCCAGGTTCCCCTTCTCATTTTGCAAGTATCTAGAAAAAATCTTTATAGGACCAAATCTTTATAATAAAAGCCACTAAACTGTTTGTCTGACAGTTCTTTTAGAGACAGAATTTAATTGATAGCTGAAACCAGATCTAAAGTTATCTGGCAAAGAAAGATGAGGAAAATTCCATTATATGAAATAATGCCCTCTTGTTGGCCATTTTTTGTTACAAGTATTATGCTCTCACTTTGCAAATGAGAAAAGCATAGGCACCTTGCAACACACGTCAAATGTACAGGATTTCTCAAGATCATTTTCCTCTCTCTTTTTCTAAAAGAATTGAACTCAATAAAAGAATACAAATAAATACTTCTTTTTATTATTATTAAATCATATTAAAGGTAAAGTGCCCAATGATTCAAATGGACTTGAAAAGCTACTTTTAACCATATTTGATCTAAGCAATCTTTCGGATAATGAATGAATAGAAGATATCAGTTTAGGGAAGAGGAGTGAATTTTTCCTTACTGACCACATTACATAGCAATAAAATGGAAGTATTTTAAGGGTAATCATTACTTTTCAAATCTTTTTGCAAAACTTCTTAGCTAAAAATTAGTCTGCTTCTAACAATAAACATCTCAAACCTTTTAAGATATACTGAAAAATACTGTGGAGTTTTCACAGATTACTAGAAAGTGACAAGTCACTTCACCATCAAAGATTAGATTAGTAACACAGTGTCAGAATATATTCACAATACAGCTTACTTTATGTACATTCATCCATCAAACCCGAACTGCAGCTGGTATAAGCAGAACAACTTTATTCAAACAGGAATCTTATCCCCGAGAAAAATCCTTGAATTCAAGGAGCAGCTTTGCTTTATACCTGGCTGTTTAGAAAGATGAAGAAAAAGAACATGTTCTCTAGCTTTTCATCAAAAATAGAAAAATAATAATAATAATATTAGAAAATCAGCAGATCATATCCTTCCAAGCTTAAAAATCTGTTAGCATATAATAAATGAATAAACAGTATGTATCAGTGTCATCAGTATCATGACTCCTATCATAACTCCAGTCTATTCTATGTTCTTCCCTGCTTTTCTTCATCATGATTTTATATTGCAGCATTTTTCTGTGTTTTCAGAGCACCAAATTCCCTTAGATTCCCAGGTATGCTATGGGACAATTTGCGGTTTGGTGTCCTGTTTTCTAGGAATATTTTCCAACTCAGATCTATTAAGGCAGGGTTAAAGATAATGGTCAGAATTTGTTGCAAAGATATTTTGTTCTTTGTTGTTAAACTAAACACACCAAACTAACATCAACTGGCTGTAAACAACAGTGAACAAAACAAACATATACTCTGATAAGTAAATGAATATTGACAGATTAACCTTTTGAAGTTATTTGAACTTCAAGTTGAACTGCATTTAAATGATGACTCTTAGTTTATGAAATACTGGAGAAGTTCAGATGCAAATAAATGAAAAAATTGTCAATTTCATGTGTCAGTCTTACAACTGAGAAACTTAACATAGCTTTTGTATCTGCCTGTATTTGTGTGTCAGAATTATATAGTGACTACAAACATTCATCTTTGCAAAGTTTTCCTTAGCTAATGAACTTTCTTATCATGCTTTTCCCGTAAGACCAGCTGTAAATTTGGCAGAGACATATATTTACAGCTCTGAAGAGTTTATTTGGCAGCTAGCTTTTATTTTTTACTACTTGCTCTCTTTTAGACAGTAAATATTCTTTAGTCTTCTTTCCTTCTGTGATGACATATGTGATACAGACACCTATTTTGTAAATTCAGATAAGTATTGAATCTGGTTTGTATATATGTAGTTCTCTGTAATTGCTCTTACAAGCCACTGCACATTAACAAAATTATCTCCTATTCTGACTGATTTTTTCTTCTACAAACTCACTATGCCTTGCTTTAAATGTTAACACTGGAAATATTGAACCAATTTAGAGGAGTCTGGCAGAGACGCTTGGATGCCAGATTTCTTTCTGCGTCCTTCCTTTTCTGTTGCCTTGTAGTAGAAATGGCAGTGAAGAGGAAGACTGTGATGCACTCCATTGCATCACAGTGGGACACTGGAAGTAGCCTAATGATGGAAAAACCCACCAAGATTTACTATTACGAATCCACAGAGAATTACAATTCTTCATCACTGAATTGTATTTTCTATGGCTGGCACAAAGCATAGAATCACAAGGTTGGAAACAACCTATAAGATCATCTAGTCCAAGCAATTCAGCAACCCTGCCATTCAGTCAACACTCCTATAACAGCATCAGACAAACCTAGCTAAAGATTTTAAATCTATGTTTTTGTATATAACAATCATAATACTTAATATAATAGGGGTCATCATATTTGTAGTGCTTTGGCTGAGAAATTTTTCATTTCTCCCAAAGGCTACCCAAGGAGATAATCTGAATGAAATAATGTATTTTTGATTCAACAGTTATGATTTCAAAGAAAAAAGCATTCAGTTACTGTGAAATGTCATTGTAAATATGACTTCTAAATTAACATATGCACTGGAAATTGTACAGTAGAAAGCATATTCTATGCCATAAAAATTGGTTTTGAATAATTGGATACTCATTATCATAGTACATTATGGACAGTGCATTTTCTCAAATAAATCTTTCTCAGTCTGCTCATCTTATAAAACTGATTCTATTTTCAGCTGGCATTATATAACTACTGTATATTGAAGCATATAGAGGCAATAAGTATTCCATACTCATTTCAGAAAGGTATAGTTGTTTTATCTTGAGGCAAAAAAGGTATGTCTCTTGAGTTGGTTTTGTAAAAATTTTCACTGAAACTAAAATGACATTGTTATCATTGCTCTGAAATAATTTTTAGTGACATAATTCATATATATATATTGTAAAATGGAGAAATATTTAGACTCATGTAGTGAAACAGGTTTATACATTCATATCTGAACTTGGCAGTTCAAATAAGAAAAAAGATTTGGTCATGAAATACCCAGTCTTCATGACTCTTTTGTACAGTTTCAGTGTGAGAATTTATTTTTTACAGGTTTATATTAAATCAGCTTAAGAAGAGGCAAAGCAACACAACCGAAGCTATAGACCTTTAGGTAGGAAAACACCTGCTCCCTAGGATGCTAGTCATTTACGATTATAGAAATATCCCAAGGGACAGCAAAATGCCTGGCCTTTATGTAATTGGAATCTACATTAATGTATTTCAGTTTGTCCATATTTTGCATGGCTTATATTCTAAATAAATCAGTTCCCACTATTTTTGAACATTTTGAAGTGTTATATCTAATGCCAGCATAAATCCATTGAATTATAAGAATGAGAAATATTCTTCTATACACTAGTACAACAGTAACATGTCCCCAATAGCATTTAATATCTGTTGCTGCTTTAGACACAGCAATGATTGAATATTGTTAACTCAGGTAACTCCAGGTTTTCTAATTCAGCTAATATAGAATCTGTTGGAACATAATCATAGTAGTTTTGTAAATATGAGAAAACACATTTATAATCCCATAGGCAATGATTCAAGGAAAGTTACCATGAGTAACTAAGTTGTGAATCTGTATCAGTCTGCAAAGTAATTACTTTCCTCGCTCATTTTCTCACAGCCAGTGTGAGGTACATCACTCCCTTGGCTCTCTTTGGCTGATGGGTATTCTACTGCACTTTTGCCTTGGACTAAAAGAACGCATACAAAAGAGAGTAGTAGGCATGCTCTGAATCCATGCTTAGCACACTATAATCTGTGTGGATAGATAGAATTTGAAGTTAATAGAAGTGTCCCTGCTTTGCCAGGTATCATTCAATACTAAGGTTAATACTACATTTTTAGCCAATTAGATCCTGGTAGCACCTTTGGTAAACTTCTGCCACAATGTATAATTTATACAAAATAGAAGTGGCTCAAGATATACTGCTAAAAGACCTGCCTCTTCAAAGCTGCCTACTTTCCTACCAATTATGTTCTCAGGCAAGGTAATTGATTGATTCAAGTATGATGAAGCAAAACGGATATGACTGCTCCTGAAGCCAACCTGCTGGTGGAGAGGGCTGCAGGGAGCCAAACTGGCTACATTTTGGATACTATATTCCTCAAATCTATGATCCAGGTTTAAAAATCATATGGTACATTTTTTCCTATATAAAACTATATTAAGTTATTCAGAATTATGCTGATTTCTGGCAAAAGTTATTTAACCGAAGAAGAGGGAAAATCTACCCAGACTCAGCCGAACTTCCATTTCAGTGGAAGATATATTTCAAATAGAACTCAAATTTTCCCTTAAATGAAGTCAATGAAAAAATACCTGCTGACTTCCCTGAAATCTAGATTTCAAACAGAGTGGTATTTTTCAATTTTGTGTGTAAACTAAAATTTAAAGCAACTTTCCTTTTTATGTCTTTGGTATATTTTCCTTTTTCTCCAAAACCTCCTGGTTTTGTATTTTTAGTCTGTCACTATGGTATGACTTCAGGAACTTCTCTCATGTTTAAGGCAAGTCTTTCTGGGTTTGCATACACAGCATAGTATACAGTTCATATATCATCCTTTCCCAGCCACAGGAAGAAGCAACTCTGCACTGGAATTCAGTCAAATCTAGTCTAGCTAACAAGTCTTTCATTCACTTCCTCCCCTTTCTCCTGGCACACATGACAAAAATGCTGAGATCCAAAAACACAGAAAAATATTAGCAGAACTGGAGGAATCTCAAAGGGAAAATGAATTCTCACATGTTTAGTCTAGGAATGATCCTTTTTTATATTAAAAAAGAACTCTGAAAATATAGAAAATTTAGAAAAGAAAATACAAAAACAAAGGACTGTACACACAAATTAGCTAATTAAAAAGTTTTACAAGTAGAACTGAGTTCGAATATTACTTTTTTTCCCTTTTAGAGTCTTTCACTGATGCAAGTGCAACAGAAATTTAACACCAGTGTAGCATTCAAATTCCTGACACAAGTGGGATTTATGAGTGAAAAACAATTTGAACTTTTCTTTCTCTTAGAGAATTTCTCATTCTTACCTGTTATAAAGCCTCTATCTCTTCATCAGATTTCTACGGGCTTGACTGTTGACAGGTTTTTGTCTAGGGTTTTTTTTTTTTTTTTTCATTTAGTTTACTAGATTATCAGTGTAGATATTTTATTAGGTAATTGTCATTTCTTGGCTATTTAAACTTTTATGCAGTAATCAATGCACAAATAACCAAAATTAATAACCTTCCAGAAGGGTAATATATCTTAAGTATATCTGAAAATCTACTATTATACATTTTAAAATTATTTTTTCAATAAGTACTCAGAGAACTGGAATAAACTATAGCAAAAGAAAATAATGACAGGTAATTTGTCTTTTTTCCAGATGGCTCCTCAGCTTCATTATGTATTAAGGAGGTTCCATAGTAATTACTAATATTGCATCTTTCTGTATGATTACACATTGTCTGTGTGTTTGGGCAAGTATACAAACATGTTCTGAATATTATGAGAACTGCCTGTTCTTGCAGCTCATCTGAATATGGCAGTAGGAATTCCCATAAAGTTGTCCACTGATCCGTGTTTAGACCATGTAAATCATAGAAAGTCACAACAACATTTGTGTTGTTGCTGCAGCTTCATGCCAGAATGCTCTCTTGAGTTTTGGCTTGTTTGCCACTGGATTCCATTTAAAGAGGAGACTTGAATATATAAACAATAAAAACCTTACTATGTAACTAATGTGTTTTCTAATTTAATAATGTTGTAACATTTCAATTAAGAGTATAGAAAATAATTAGTTATCATCTTAAATACTTTATGTGAGCATACCAATTAACAAAATGCTGCTTCTATAATTTTAAAATGGTTCTTGGCCCAATTGTAAATGCATGATGGATTTTAGTAGTTAAACTTCAGTTTTTGAAGATAGACTTTTTTGTTCTTACTGCTTTCAAATCAAGATATACAAAAGTATGCTTTAGGCTATTGAGCTATAGCACTACTAGCAAATTAAATGGTCTCAGACCTACTCTCTGTTTCTGAAAAGAAAGAATGTAGTAAGGCATGGCTCACATCCATATGATTAAACATTCTTCATCCCCAAATTAATAAATCCTTATTTATTACTGCCACATAGAAACACGTTCTAGATTACATACCCAAATCATAGGCCATAAACAGTGCTTAGCATTACTGGGGAAAGTTATGATAACATAAGGCAAAACCAGGCTGGGAGCATGCCAATAATCAAACAGAGCTAGTTCTTAGAAATATGAATTAGCTCTGTTGAGACTGCTAAGATAGGCACAGTCTTTTGACTCTAACTAATTTCACGTATATGTAAGCTTATATAATAATTTAAATCCCAAAATAAAGCAAAAGAAAAACCCGTGTTTTAACATAAAAAATTATTTGGAAATGATGTGAAATTCCTTTGTGAATAATTATTTCAAGCACATTTAATTTTCATATTAAGTGATACACTTTAGATATATAGTCAATGCATTTCATTTCCTCTAGCTGACTAGATAAAATGGCATCAAAGTCCCTGGAACTAAACTATTCATTTCACCTGAATTTCAGCCTTTGAAATAATCTGTTGACTCTTCACTATAAGCACTGTATGACTCTGGAGACAGCTCAGATCCACAAAAGTCTGGCAGAAGTAGTGTGAAAAACACACTACAATATTTTAGTATCTTCAAGAGCTACTCACAGAGCTACTCCTCCAGAAATACAAAGTTTGAACAGTTGTATGAATATCCACTTCTTAAATTAGTCTTGGAAATGTAATGTAAAGGACTTCTTACAAAGGAAACAGAAGTTAGATCTCCATTTGTTATGTAAAATATTTTATGGCTTTCTATCTTCTCTAAATAGAGTACAGAAAGATTGTTTATCTGAAAAAATGTTATGCAATATTTCAAAGCACAAAGTCTACCAGTTTTAATTATAAATGTCATCTTAAATTAATAATGGGGCTAACAATAATTGTAAGCAGACCAAATATATAATATATTTTCATATTTCAATAAAGCACAATGCTTTATTGAAAGCACAGGTTATAACCTTTCTTAGTGAAATTGAAAAAGGTTATATGTTATGAAACTAATGTAATTATATCTTAATTTTAGTGTGATGACGGTACCTCTGTTTAGAGAATAATTTAAGTGATGGTTTATTTTCAAATTATGAATAATCCAGCCTTCTTCTTATGTCATTCTAATTTTCTATAGAAAAGCCTTCATGCATAAGAAGTACTCAAATGAACATATCATACGCATCTTTTTTTCTAGTGATTTTCCAGTAAACAGTATTGCACAAAACATAACTCATTATGCTTGATTTCCTATACAAGTTTGTCTTTAATTCTTCACTGCATGACTGGTTGGATAGTGCAAATTTTAACTTGTGGCAGAGTATTCAGAGGGAATAATATTTGCCTTAGGTGCAATGCAGTCACATTGTATTTCCAAGGCAGAATGCAACTACCTGCCCCAACAGAGTTCATTCATCACCAGGAGCTATTTGTTGTAGAGGTCAGAGCTTAGAAGTTCTCCATTTTTAAAAGGTACAGTTCCTTCAATATACTTAAAGTACTGAAATTCTATTCTGAGGGTGTGTGTTCCTTATTGTAAGAGAAAATTAATACGTTTACCATCTAAGCCTAGGAATTCATATTTTTCTAGTTATTTGAAAACATGAACCAAGGTCTGATTAATTAAGTTGAAAAGCTCCATACAGATAAATTGTTACTTAGCTGTCCACACCATGATTTTTTGCGTTTTCCTATCAACTTTCTCTTGTAAGCTCCTGTCAGAGACTGGTTATTGTGTCAAGTAGATGGATCAGTGGCCTTCCACATTGTAACGTTAGTAATAATTTAAGGGTAGTATTCCTTTCATATAACACTAATGAATAGAGATAAGTTTCAAGCCTAAGCTAATAGTCTATGTTACTTCTGTAGTCCCTGAAGCTAGGGCCTTCTAAAGGCAATTTACAATCTCTCAAATGGCAATTCATCACCATTGTCTTAGATATTTATTTTGGAATAGATAGAAACACTGGAAGAACCTGTTTCTTCCTGATCTACACAGAAAGCTAAGAAGAGACATTTCATTTTTGATGGCCAAATTTACATAAAAGCAATCTCAGATTTAATCAGTTACTAGAAATAAATCTATCACTTATACAAGATAGTGCTTCATAGCAATGAATACTGTTTTCCTAAGTTGCGTAGGGTGCAAACAAGATCCAGAACTTCTAAGACCCTTCTCACATATGTTCTCACATAACATCTAACATTTATGTCACATTCAAGTCAATAATGTCTCATGTCCATATTTTTTAATTACCGTAGGTATCTGCAATGTAGAAGGGAATCTAGTGGGGCTAAAAATACTACTACTACTACTAATAAAGTAGGTATATTAATATGATAAAACTAGTGAAGACACTACCAGCATCTTCAGTCTTAAATATCTTTATATAGTGATTTTTAGATAAACAAAAACATTAGGAAGAAAATCCACATCTACACTATTGATGAAGTAGTTTGATTTTAAAATGTCTGAAAGAACACTAATCTGTCCTCCCTTGTGTCCATGGATCTTAGTATTCCCTAAAATAATGGGAACAGTGAACATCTGGAAGCTATTTACTAGGAAAATTTGAAGAGTTTGTTGCTATCAATTGATTCAGGATTCATTGTAAAGTCACTAATAAATCTCTTTAGTGTTCTTATGGATCTTTCTTAACATTCAATTGGTCTTATGGATCTACCTTGCAGTTCAGTTGCACTACACTTGTTTAAATAGCATCACTTTGTACTCAGATGTCTCTAGACAAAAAATTCCTTTTTTTTTTTTTTTTTTTGTAATGTTGGTTGGTAATGTTATATTTTAGGATTGTTATATTTAGGAGTGTTTATCTGCAGCTGTTTTCCAAACCTGAGCAGTTACCACAAAGAATGTAAATTTGCATCAAGTACATTGCCTGTAAACCCTTAACAGACTCTTTAAAAGATGCTTTACAGATTCCTGTTTTTTTAGTCCCCTTTTTTTTTTTTTTTTTTTTTTTTTCATAATATTGGAGAAGAAAATCTCAGAATCATGGTACTGTTAGGATTGTAAGGGATCTCAAAGATCATCTAGTCCAATATCCCTGCCATGAGTAGGCAAGAGACTACAGGTGAGGTTCTTCTGATTCCCTCAGCCTTTGAAATGACCTTTTATTTTGATTTCACTAGAAGAATATAAAGTTAACAGACTAAGCTAATTTTTTTCATTATTTTGCTACATGAATGAGGTACACCTTGCACTCTAACCACTAATCATTTAATCTTCTAAGTTATTTTTGTGAGTTGCTTATAACCATGTCCCAGTGATGTGCCCACACTTCCTCCATTAGCATATTGCCACTCTTCTACCTGGTCCAGGGAATGTTCCAAGTATCCACACAGTTCCCTCAAAAACATATTTAATAGACAGTGAATTAAAAGAATAGTGCCCATTTTTAATGTCAACTTACTTAAAAATAGCACATTATTCACTCTGGTGAAGTAACCTGGGTGTCATAAATTGAGAAGTTTAACATTTTGCAGAATATTAAGTACTTCATTATTCACCGGTGTATGTTCTACTTAAGGGAAACACACCCAGTATCAAGTATGCTCCCATGGAGAATCTGCAACAAACTGTTGATGAAATGTTAAGACTAGTTAGAGCCTTTAAAAGGCTTTGTTTCTGGAAAACAACAACAACAACAACAACAAAATCAGGAAACAGGAATTTTCTACCCCACTTTAGAATGAGTCATTGTGCTCATATATTTGTAATGTGACTATTTCTGTTACTCACACTCTGTAAACATACACTGAGAAGTACTGAGAGTCAGAATAGACTCTTTACAGATGTCAAGCTGAATAGTGGTCTAACCAATATCTCAGACAGCAACAACATCCACAACAAAACAATTAAAATAAAATGATGCAAAATTTTCAAACCACAGCATTGGTTTACTGTCACAATAGGGACTAAGTCCCATAGACTATAATCCTGTTTTAATAGTCCAACTTACAGGAAACCAGCTGGACAGACAGATAACCAGAGAACTCAAGACTGTTATAATAACATATATTTGATGAGATAAATGACCTTCAAGATAGTCATGCTTTTATATAGTTATCAACACCTATGATTTTATTAGAAATTCACTCATAGCCCCTTTTACTTTGCTACCTGCTTGCTCTGTTTAAAAGACTCTGAGAAATTATTACAAGGTCTGAAGATGATGCTCTACATTTTCAGCCTAGTGAGTTATTCAGGCACTAAATCAAAAAAATAAGTGGACTGTCAGACTTGTGAAAGACCCTCAAACATGAGGAATTGTCTGCCGCTACCCAATTATCTGCTCCCTTGGTTGCCTAACTGATCTATGAAATCAAATTAAACACCAATCTGCAGATTTAATATTCATATTGCAAAGTCAAAAGATCTGAACAAAGTCTACTGAAACAATAAGGAATACCCGAGTCTTCTAGTGGTTTGGAAATGGAAGCCAGGAGACCATGGATGGTTAAAATCTGGACTTATTTATTCCATTTTCTACAATTATTAACCTGTATTCTTATTTGCTCTACAAAAATCACAACCCTGTTCACTTTATTCCACCTATTCCATTTGCAACAACTAAAACGTAATTGAGCATATGTCATGGTTTTGGCTGTCATTGAGTTAATTTTCTTCATAGAGGCTTCTGTGATTCGTGTTTTGGATTTCTGATGAAAATAGTGGTGATAACACAACAGAGAGCAGTAATTACAAAGAGCCAAGGACTTTTCTGCTTGTCCTGCAGTCCTACCAGCAAGGAGGCTGAAGGTGCAGAAGCTGGGACAGCTGATTCAAGCTGATGGAAGGTTTGCTCTACACACATGCATCATGCTGAACAATAAAAGCTGGAGTAAAAAAGGAGGAAGGGGAACATTCACAGCAATGGTGTTTGTTTTCCCAAGAAATGTGTGTGATGAGCCTAGCTTTCCTGGGAGTGTCTGAAGCTCATCTATTGAAAGTGAATGAGTGTCTGGAGCTCATCTATTGGAAGCAACCAATGAATTATTTGTTTCATTTTGCTTGTGTGTGGTTTTTGCTGTACCTGTCGTTATGTCAACCCATGACAACTTTTACATTTCTGATTCTCTCTTCCATCTTACATGGGGAGAATTAGCAAGTGGCTCAGGAAAATTGTAAGGAAAAGGGAAATAATTAACAGAATCATGGAATGGCTAGAAGGGACCTCTGGTCATCTGGTCCAACCTATTCAAACAGGGATACCTAGAGCATGTTACCCTGGCACCTACAGCATGTTTTTCAGGAAAATTGTTTTAAAAGAATTGATTTAAGGGAATTTAACTAATTTAAGGGAACATAAGCATAAGCATTTCTCAGATGATTTACATCTTTAGTCTCTATTTTTGTACTAGTGAGGGAAACAGAAAAATGTCCCTTCCATCATAGAATCATAGAATCATAGAATCACTCAGGTTGGAAAAGACCTTAAAGATTGAGTCCAACCATGATCTAACCATACTACCCTAACTAACAACCCTCTGCTAAATCATGTCCCCAAGCACTGCATCCAAATGATTTTTAAACATATCCAGGGATGGTGACTCAACCATCTCCCTGGAGAGCCTACTCCAGTGCTTAACACTGTGCCTCTCTAATCCATCTGCCCCTTATTCCCTCTTTTCAGTACTTGCTATTTACAAGTTGGGATTACTAAGGGGAAAGGTCTTAGGGAGCAAAATCCCTGCCATTGCAAGAGAACAGCAAATTCAAGATCATCAAGACATTTTTGATTTATATGAAAATATAATATGAAAATATAATTTAGTTGATTTTAAGCTTTGAGTTTCTATTATATAGAGAAATCATATCTCCAAACAAACTAACTATTTGTTTTGGTTTGGTTTGTATTATGGAATTACCCATTTAGCTGTGATTTTTATTTAGTAATCAATGTATTAAAGTACCGCATGCGTGAAATAGTTAATGGCATAAATATATCATTATTCAGCTGAGTTGTTACTTTAGCTCTGCATGTCCAGATAACATGGAGAATATACATATAAATGACAATTCTGTTCCTCTGTTGCTTATATTTCAAGACACCTGCACTGATCCCTTGTTGCTAATAATCAGTTTTTTTGTGATAAGATGATGGATTGTATGCCTTTGTAGTGGGAATATATTTTTGTTTCTAACTTCATGTTACATAGCAGAAATGTAATAATACTATTAAAAACCCCAGACAATAATCATATTGCAGATAAATCTCTCTTGCCTTTCCTGCCACACAGAGGGAAAAAAAAAGGGAAGAAAAAAGTAAACACTTTTTTTTTCCAAAGACAAATGTTTTCCTTATAATCTTAAGGAAAAAAAATCCATTATTTTTTTGCTTCCATCATGCTTACGCTCTTCTGATTTTTTATATAAGACTGAATCTCTAGAGTAACAAACTTCTCTTTCTCTTTTTACTCATTCCATTCTTATCTACTGAGCATAGCAATAATTTGCAGTCACAATATAAACTCATCTATTTGAGATTAGAGTTCTAACTCACTATTTTGGAAAAGTCTATCCTGATTATTATTCTACACCTTCTCACACCTGTTGCCTGATAAACTGTTAACAGAATCATATACCTTTAAATATATGTTGTTACCCTATTTGCTGTCCATAGAGAGTTATCTGTGGTAAATCTCCACATGCAGCTCTTGTGTACAGAGTTTCAGTCAAAGAAAAGTGCAGAGCCTACATCATAAAAGTACTAATGCTCTGACAACATCATAAAAATAAATTAGAAATATTTATTTCTTAGATAGCTAAGGCACTGTTCTGTAAACATATTTAGGCCATTCAGATATGGTTTGGTCCTAACCAGTAAATTGAGCAGTGGTGGGACTGCACTGGCTGTAGTACACAATTAGATTAGCACTAACTTTGATGTTGCTTAAGAAACTCCACTGACCAGTTTCCAAGAACTTGCTGAAAAAAGCAATTACACATATTTTAAAGTTGTCTTCATAACATTTCAAAGCTAGCAATAAAATAAAATTACTACATACAAAAAATCAAGTTCTTTATTTCTTTACTTACTATTAAAAGTCCATTCTGTACAATTGCTTTAATTATACACAGATTTAGTAGCTTTCCTCAAAATTGCTCTGGGTGATGCCACAACAAAAATGGCTTTGTATATTTAAGTAAGTGGACCACCAAGGTGTCCGTTCTCCTTCTTAACCAGGGATTCAGAAACCACAAGTGGTTCACACTAAGATTATAATACAATTTTGAGAGTTCTTTATGTGAATCATTACTATTTGAATTGTACAACATGAAGTAGAAAATATATTCAGAATCCTTGTCTTTCCGTTTAAAAACAAATCGATAATTTACAGAACATACAAATATCTAAAATCTTATATTGTATTAGAATAAATAAATACATATAAGATGTACATAAGATAGATTACAAAAGTTTCATATACACTTGGTACATTCATTTTTATTATTAACCACATATGACAGAAGAAAATTTTCACATAATATCAGTTGACTTTGATAAATGTACACAAAACTTGAAGTTAAATAAAGATTCTATGTAATGTCCACTGAAGTTAGTGGAAAAGCTTTCTTTGATTCCAGAGGGGCTTTTGATGACCATTTGGACATCCAGCAGATGTTAGTTGGTTAATGACATTGAGATTTTCAGAACTGAGCTTTGATATACTAGGAATGTATTACACTGTTACATTTGTGTCAAGAGGTACGCTGTGTTTTTTCATATATTTATGTGCACAAAGCAAAATCCTCACAGGTAAGAAGGTGTAGAGAAAATATTTTGTTACCATGTGTTTTTGGGAAAAAAAATTAACTGATCAATCTGTACCACTCTTACATTCATAAATAAGCATTCTCACAACAAGAGTTCACATTCCCTTAGTACAAGGTATGACTTTCCATTTGATGTAGAAGATAGATTCGATATTCATCAAACACGAGAAATATCTACTCTTAAGGTAAAAATGCAGAATTATACATATTCTTGGATAAGATCTTTGAATAATGATTTAATTACATGATAAAAATGTATATTTTTTAGACATTTAAGCAAACAAATAAAAAAACCCAACAACCAGTAAAACAAAACTAATAAGGAAAAAAAAAGAAAGCCAAAGTCAAATGCTATCTTCAGTTTTCCACCAGAAGATTATCTTTTCTTCATAATTAAACCAGAAATCATAAAGAATAAGAACAAAGAGGAATCTGCTCTCTGCATAGACATATGTTGAATATACTGAATTACCTCATAGGATTACAAGTGATTAGTAAGGTAGATAGTGTGTCTCATTATGTCTTTTTTTTTTTCCACATTTTGATTTGTACTTACACACGATTCTAGTGAGCTCTTCCCAACTTGTCAAGATCATATTTAGAATACAACTTACCTCAAGTAGATATATACAAAAAACCATCCTGACATTTGCAGAAGAAATTTTTTTTATCGATGACGTATTTTTATAAAGGCAGCATATTGCAGTACAATGAATGCCATTTTCCCCCTATGAAAGGAGAGGGAAAATTTAAAATAGCATTAGAATATTTCTTCCTTTTAGTAGGAATGTTGAATGAGAAAAGCAGAAATCTTTTAGAATTTGCACACGTTATATACCTTACTCCACTGTAGAAGAAACTTTCAAATTGTTATCAAATATCTCTTATTTTTAGCTAATCACAACATATTTTACTTTTATTTAAAATCCAGTGAAGCCCCAGATTTCACACAGCTCCCTGTTTCTTTGTTTGAGGCTTCTAACATCCCATGCCACTGATCAGCTGCAATTACCCATCTCAAAAATAGTAAACAAAAGAGTAAAGAACTAATGCATATGAGGTGATTAAAGGTAGATGATGTAAGAAATTTACCACAAGAGACTTAAGTGTGCGCTATGCTTGTCAACAACATTCACATACTCAGAATCATAACAGATGCATGTCATCTCTGAGATTCAGATTAATTTCAAAACAGTTCTATGTTTAACACCTAATTGTCCTACTCAAATGCAACTCAGAGTTTATGATAAAAGCTTGCCATTTTCTCCAGATTTAAACAGAAAGCAATTTGAAAAAATAATAACAATAAAATGATGATAGTAATAGTAATAAACTGTCAGAGCAATAAGATTTTGTAACAGAGAGAAGTTGGTATGCTTGATAGGAAGTATCTGTCATTCAGACTTTGCTGCTGAGGAAACTGAGTGGAGTAGATTTAGAGAGCTGAAGAAGTGAAAAATTCAGAATGATTTTTATTTATTCATTATTTTCAGATTGAAACATTCCAGCACCGTGTTCTAGAAAAACATAAGGGTTTGTGTCACAAAGCAATCTTTGAATGAGCTTTCCAGCTCAGCACTAATGATCCCAGTGAATAGCATGTCTTAAGTAAATTGATGTCTACAACTCATACTTGTTGGATTCTGATGTCCCATTATATATTATTCCTCAAAAGAAAAAGAGCTAATGTGTAACTCAGAAGAGGGAGTGCTGACTTCTTCATCATTTTTTTCATTTTCTTCTTTCCTATAAACTCTCAACATTTTTATTTAAAACAAATTATCATTCATAGACAGAGATGCATTACATTTTTCAGGAATCTCATTTCATGTCTTCTAAATTCAGTGTAGAAGTCTATGGAAAAAAAGAGATAATGTGAAAACATTAAGGTTTACTTCAGACAGAAAAAAATGTATGCCAGACTGATGAAGTCCATATTGTTTATGAATATCTGATTTCTCTGGATTTTTTACATGGCATTTTGATTTTGTCATGGAGTTAACGAGATCAATTTACGCCGTGACGGGGCGGTAGGCCCCTGCCCTCCCCTCCCCAGCCCACAAAATGGGAAGGAAGGGAGGAAAACAAAAACAGCGGCAACAATCTATGGAGGAAAACTTATTTTACTAACTATGATATCGGAATGCAAGATAACACAATATAATACAATCTCATTGAAATTGAGACCAATAAATCAAATAAAATAGGAGAGAGAGAGTTCCCGAGACCAATTCAAACCTGAAAAGCTTGGAACGGCCAGGAAAGCACCCTCCAGCACCCACTGCCAGGCAGTAAGAGACCGCCCCACCCGGAAGGGCCAGATCCCATGACTTCTGTAATGTATAGGGATAGGTGCCTGGAATTGGAGCATTAACACTTTAACTTCCAGTACACTACATGATGTTTTGATGTGGAATACTGAGAATCAAAAACAAAGAAAAAAAAAACATAAAACCATGACATTCCACCACTTATTCTACATCACTACATCATGCTTAATTTATATACGTATATATGAATAAACGAAAGATTATTAAAATGCATTACACACACATGTCTATATACATATACATAGAATTATCGACTGCACTCCCCCAGCATCAAGTTTCCTTGTGGTACACATTGAACATCCCCGTTTTTTTGCATTACCCACCAAGTGGACCCAGGTCCCTGGGCAAAAACAGTACCACGGAGTGGGTTGCCCTTTCCAGAAGCTGGAAGAACCCAAACTGCTTTTCCCAACATGTTCTTTACATGTACAACAGGGACTTTATCTCCCTCTATGGTATGTAAGGAGCTGGACTGGGTTGGACCATCATGATTGATAGATCCTCTGGTACTGACTAACCAGGTGGCTTCTGCCAAATGCTTCTCCCAATGCTTAAATGTACCGCCTCCCATTGCTTTCAGCATAGTTTTTAACAACCCATTGTATCGTTCAATTTTACCAGAGGCTCGTGCATGGTAGAGAATATGGTAAATCCACTCAATGCCATGATCTTTGGCCCAAGTATTTACAAGAGAATTTTTAAAATGAGTCCCATTATCTGACTCAATTCTTTCTGGGGTGCCATGTCGCCATAGGACTTGTTTCTCAAGACCTAATATGGTATTTCGGGCGGTAGCACGGGGTACTGCATATGTTTCAAGCCACCCAGTGGTTGCCTCCACCATAGTCAGCACATAACATTTACCACTGCGAGATTGTGGCAAGGTGATATAATCAATCTGCCATGCCTCCCCATATTTATACTTTTGCCATCACCCTTTCCCCCAGTGTGGTTTCATCCTTTTGGCTTGTTTGATTATGGCACATGTTTCACAGTCATGAATAACCTGTGCAATAGCGTCCATAGTTAAGTCCACCCCTCGGTCTCTAGCCCATTTATATGTTGCATCTCTCCCTTGATGGCCTGAGGTCTCATGGGCCCATCGAGCTAGAAATAATTCACCCTTGTTCTGCCAGTCCAGGTCTATTTGAGCCACCTCAATTTTGGCAGCATATCTACCTGATGGTTATTTTGCTGTTCTTCAGTAGCCCGACTCTTGGGCACATGAACATCTACATGGCGCACCTTTACAACCATATTCTTTATTCGGGCAGCAATATCTTTCTGGTGCTGTTGTTATGAGTCTCTGCCATATCTCAGGCATCGTCCTCAGTCTCTCAGGGTCACAGTCTTGTCGTGGGTGGTTAGGAACAAAGTTAGGGTCAAACAACATTTCCACCACAGCCATTTCCCTCAAATACTGGATACCCTTTTCAACTGTATCCCATCTTTTCATCACAGCCTTTAAGCCGTCTTTGAAGCGATACCTTTCTTTCACGGCTATTAACACTCGTTCCCAGAGGGTGGCAGACTCATCCAAACATCGACTAATTCCTCGGTCAATAGCTGAGTCTCTGGCAATGGCTCCTAGTTGGCCAGCTTCATTACCATCTAGAAACAAAGTATTGGCCCCACGGTCCCAACAACAAAGCAACCAGGAAACAACAGTTTCATTCGAGCCCCGTGTGAACTCCTTTCTTGAGCCTTGGATTTCAATCATCTTCAGAGCCTGACGAGTAGTAATAAGGACTTCCTCATCATCACTCTCTTCTGCACGTCTCTTAGTTTTTCCTTTTGCTTTTCGCGATGGTGGTGGTTCTGAGGAGGGCCCCTCACCTGGTTCTTCCACCACCTCCTCCTCCGCTTCTTCTCTTTTCCGTTCTAGATGCGTGGATACTCGTTTCCATTTCTTGCCTTCCACAGGAGCAACTGAATTGTTACTGGTGTCTCCTGTAACTGATCAGATTTGACTTGGAGATTCTCCATTTTGGCTTGAACCTCAGCTCGGAAACTCTCTCTCTCCAGAATAGTATTATATACGGCGCGGTAAGGACAAGCCAAACCCCAAATAAGTTGTACCTCCTTAGATTTATGTAAGCCGCGCTGTCCCTGACTCAAATACTGACTTAGTTTCTCAGGATCCCGCAGGTGTTCAAGAGTAAAATCCCATGACATTGCAGGTCCCCTTGCTTTTAGGATCTTTCCTAAACCTTTCCATATTCTTTGCCAGTCAGCATTCTCTGGTTCTGGAGGAGACTCCTTCCCTTGTAAACGAATACAATCCAGGAAAGCAATAGCACGTACCCCAACACGAGTATTAATTCGAGATTCGAAAACCGTCTGACAAACCAATAAGAAAGCCTGGAGACTGGTCTGAACATCGTGCTGTTTGTAAAATTAGCCATTCCATCTGGGATGTAAATGTCAAAATTCAAACCATACCACACTGCATACAGGTACCATGCAGGTGTCTCCATCAATGCCCTTAGGTAGTTATATACGAACATATATGGAACAACGAATATATGGAACAATTCCACAACAAGTAATTATGACATTGATAAGTCGCCAATAGGTTGAGAATAACATGACAGCTTGTAAGCCTTTACTCAACACCCTCACAATGAAAAGTGAGTTCATTTTGATTTTTAAATGTTAATTATTTAGAAATATAAATTATAGAGTATCGGTACTCCGTATGTTAACTAGTTGATTGGCATCCAAGGGGTAGTAATAAGTGAGGAGATATCAACACGAACCACGAAGAAACATTCTTCTAGCAAAGCAATAGATCAATCATGACTTCATGAACCACTCTGACTGCTATCCAGGTAGGTACAGAGTACTGTCAGTCCCAGCCGTGGTCTCTTCCAAACCTTTCACATCCTCATTTGCTAGAGAAATTTGAGAGCTGTGCAAAAAAATTTTCCTCAGGTAAATTGAAACTATTTATTTATTTTTACTTCTAAAGAATGGATGGAGTAAAAATGAAAAGAAATTCCCTTGTGTCTTCCGATGACTTAGGTATGATCAAAAGTAGTTTTTGACAGTAAACATAATCTTTGATTAGCAATCTGAGTGAGAGGGTAAGTATTCTGAGGTTCAAAGAAATCTCAGAACTGAACAGCATCCCTATCACTCTCTGACGTCATCCTCCACATGATATACATTTAGGCACACACTCTGTCTTTATAAACTCTGTATTTTTCTTCCTGTTGTGACCCCTGTGTCCTCTGGATAATGTCTCCTTACTTTCTCTAGGGACAAGCATCTGACAAGCCTCAACTTCTAGAAACACCTAAAGAATGGAGATGGTAGCAGCCTTCAGGCCAGATCTTCAGCCAAGGCAAAGTTAAACTAATTAACACATTGCTTAAGAATTTAACTTCCAGCATCTTCCTTATTTTAAATCATTCAACACAATAAGAAGAGAGTAGGACAAGTAAATCTTTTCAGTGTATTAGCCAGGAGCTCAAAACACGCATTCTAATAATGCTCAGGTAGATTTAAGTAGAAGACATTCAGAGCTCTGGTTTTCCCATAACCCAGCACTATATATGGTGATGCTTACTTCTCATTCCTATATTTCTTTGTGGTACATACTTCATTGCAATTATATATCCCTTCAGCATTCAGCCCTACATTATCATCTCCATCCTAATTCAGCTTACTATGTCCAAATAAAGTTTAGAGTAGAGAAAAAAAAGCATCTTCATAGTGAATCAGAATGGATAAAAAAAATGAAACAAAACAAATAAACAAAAACCCACAAAGATTGGAAGGGTCGGCAAGGAAGTGTATGTTATTTTCCGTTTGGAGCTCTTTCACTAGGAATATTAAATTATCAACTTCCTCCAACAATCCTAGAGTATTGCAACCCTTATCACAAGGTGCATGAAGTCCAAATAACTAACAATTAATTAGGTCTTTAGAAGGTCATTACCTTGAACTCCACAAAGAAGTGCCAGAGACTAAGGCTTGAATAAAGCTGTTCATTCCAGTCTTTAAGCTGGAAAGGTAAATCTGGGTAACTAAGCATTAAATAGTGCTTTGAGTGAATTGCACATGTTCTCTTTCAGCTTTATAGGCAACAGGATTTGGTGAAATTAAAAATATGAAATGAGGCACATAAGGAAAGGTATGAAGAGTAAAATGATCATTTTAAAGCTCATTTCAGAAATAAATGATTTTAAAATGGGAGCATATTCTGACCTAACCATAAATTCAAGGACATTGATATTTATTCTGGCATGGGATTCTTTTAAAATCTTTGCTTTGAAGATTGGTATGGAGTGAAACCACATATTTCAGTGGCATTTTGTCTTAATGAAGGTGTGCTTCCGTTCTCTTCTGACTGCCCCCTCCTTCCTGAACACATACAGATACATTCACACACTTCTGAAAAAGGAAGTCCTGCCTCAATAATCCAATTCTATTTCATCTCAACAAAAGAGTAACTGTGGCTGAATATTATTTCACAAGATGAAAAAATCTGTTTAATGTTTTACAGAATGCATGTGTTGCAAGTTGAGGATAAAAACTTAGAGCATTAGTTGTAACTTTAAAGATATTGGGAATCTAGAAGAGTCTACCATGGAAATAACAAACACAAAAGCAGCTAAGATTTTGTTGATCTGTCTATACATAGCTACTAATTGCAAATTGAGGTGCCTGAATGTGGCTACATACATTTAGACAGCTAAATACTGAGCAAATTTTTTTCCTTGTAGATATCTAGAAACGTGACAGGTGTTTATTATGGATACTTTGCCCAACATTCAATTGTCTGCAATGACCATAGACAGACATCTAGTCTCACATGAAAATTTTCATCATATCTGAGATATCTGCACAGAAGAGACAAATATGGAATAAAATCTGTGGGAGAAAAGAAACCTTCTGGAAGTGTAGCTATGGGGATTCCAAATGGCGCTAGATGCCCATGTGTGGGCAACAGGATAGTCTCCCTGAATCCTCTCTGATGATAAAGTTGATGATCAAGGATTAGTTATTTCCTCAGGATGTAAAGTATTTAATATTTATGTCAGTCACCTAATTTGGTTCAGCCAATTCAATAGTCCCCAGAAGCCTTTGAATTATATTAGGCCTGAACTCAATGAGCAATGTCACCAGTAATAACAATTATTAAGATGTACACTCAGACTCAAAAGTGTATGGCATTTGTACGTGTTCTGTCCAACCTAAAGTGTAGGTGATTTTCAGGTTTTGATTCAGCCTTTCTGTCAGTTTAATATCTTTTGTTCTGAAAATTAGTGTAGGTGGGTGGAGGTGTTCACAGAAAAAGACATGTAACAAAGGAAACTAATACAGCAAACACAGGACATGTCTGCACTGGTTTCTGCACTGATGACATTGCACCCACTGGCAAGCTCCAAGCTGTTCTCTGCTGAGTGAATGCACCAGCTTGCCCAGAGACAGTGCAGAGGTCCTTGCACAACGCTCCATACTGTGAGACAGACATGCCTTTTGGGAGCAAATTCTGAACAGATATAAATAGGTTCTGTGTATGGCTGACAAAGCGTGCATGTAAGCATTTGGTGCTCCAATGTATAATGTGCTAAAACAAAGGAAAGCTACAACACTCCCTCTCTGCTTTTTTGGTCTTTTTTTTTTCTTTTGGTTATGAGGTGAAGATGAAGGCATATATACTCAGAACAACTCAAGAAGAGTTATAAGCAGAAATGCACATTTTAAACTAGAACTCTTTCTTTGCAAATGAACTTCAGATTTGGAAGTCTGGGGTCTTGATGGCTCATTTCTTTGCCAAATATCTTGCAAATTCTCTGCTGTTTTGAATTTTATATCCATTATTTAAAGAAAAAGTCTTCCACAAGAATTTGTTAAATGCATTGACAAAATATATCTGTGTAAATATATACATTCTCTAAATGAGACACTCAGAATTTTTAGATTTGAAAACTGAATATTAGGCACCTAAATAAAATGAAATGTTCTGTTTCAAAAGCACTAACTACCATTAACATACAGTAGGCAGAAATTAAATTTATATTTGATGTATTGTTATTGGAATGTTATTTACTTCTTAACAACTTCAGTTATTACACATACTTACATAGCAAATCTGTAGAAACATACTCATTTGAAATCAATTTTTAACATCAGAATGCATCTTAGTGTGTTAAAAACAGGACAGGCCATATCAATTCTTTCCAAGGTACGTTAGGCTACTGATGAAAAGTTTTGCTAAAATACAAGTATTGATTATGTAAATTTTTTATTAATTAGATAAAACATTTTATTGTGTACAACAGTTCAATAGAGTATTGGTTCTATCAGTAATGCTACATATACCTAACTTATGACTGAGATTAAGTGGATTTATTCCAGTTAACTTTCTGCTACACTGTTAATTAAGATTATATTACTCAGGGAAAATAAATAGCCTGATGAAAGAAAGCCACTTCCATTCTGCATTAAATAAGATTTTCATTACATGTATGATAATAATAGATTTAGATAAGAAAAGTCAGCAAGACAAAACAATTACTAGTTACTTTTTCTGAGCAAAGAGGAGAAGAGGTGTTTTTTGGGAAATAAGTCTTCAAAAATATATATATATTCCTCTCTATAAATGAAACATCTTTCTAAGAGAAAGAATTACAAGTCCATAAAATGTATTACCTGATTAGTCTCTATCAGTTCTGAGTGCAAGAACAAAGCTTTACAAAAAAAAAAAAAAAGTATGAGACAATCCTTTTTGTAATTAACTCAAATGCCTAATTTTTGTTGTGCCGATTTACTAATGTCTTATAATAATCCTTATTTTACTCAGTTCTCTTTGCGCATATTAGATAAACACCTGTATTTTTAGGCTACCAAGAGCAGAGCCTTTCCCCCACTCTTTAATTTATTTGTAATATATGCTATTCCTGTGCTGATTATAGTGAACATTATTATTATATTATTATTTGTAGTTTTCTTTGAATTTCTAAAACATTCTCATCCTGCATTTAGGGTAATCAGTGCCAGTGCCTCACCACCCTCACTGTAAATGATTTTTTTCTTATATCTAACCTAAATCTACCCTCTTTGAGCTTGAAACAGTTTCCCTTTGTTTTATCACAACAGACCCTGCTAAAGTCTGCCTCTTTTTTTCCTGTAGCTCCCCTTTTGATATTGAAAGATTGCTATCAGGTCATCTCAGAACTTTCTCTCCCCAGTTCTCTCAGCCTGTCCCCATGGGACAGGTGCTCCATTCCATGGATCAGTTTTATAGCCCTCCTCTGGATGTGCATCAACAGGTTCATGTCTCTCCAGTACTGAAAACCCTACATCTGGATGCAGTACTTCAAGTGAGGCCTCACCAGTGCAGAACAGCGGGGCAGGATCACCTTCCTTGACCCACTGGCCACGCTTCTTTTGATGCAGCCAAGGATATGGTCAGCTTTCTGTATTGTGAGGGCACACTGCTGGCTCATATCCAGCTTGCCATCCAGGCTGTACTCAATTCTTTCATCCCTCAGCTTGTATTGGTAATGGGGCTTCCCTCATCCTAGGAGCAAGACCTTGCATTTGGGTTTGTTTAACCTCATGAGGTTCACCTGAGCCCACAGCTCAAGCCTGTCTAGGTCCCTCTTCATTGATAATGTGCTGAAGTTTCTTTGACTTTTGATATTAAGTGCAAAAAAAAAAAAAAGAACAAAATGGATCTGAGCTATGGTTTTAAGTTTTGCTGAATCCAAGTTTAACCAGCATTTAAAGTTATCTGATGTTGTATGTTTGGATTATCTAAGGTACAGCAAGAACTCTTTAGTTCTTTCGTACTCCAAAAGTCCTGAGAAAACCATAGTGTGGTGATTGTCTTCTCTATTTATAGCTTTACTTGTCAAGAGATGTGAATCAAGATTCTATTTTGTGTAAAGCCACACTAACTCAGGATTCTGTTTTTAAGCTACTGAATTACTAATTTAGTAATACTAAGCAAGTCACCTCACTACCCTAGCCTATTTTCCCTATCTGTAGAAAGGAAAATCATTAAATACAGTTCAAATTTAAAGCATCGTCAATATTTAATATTGACTTTAATAATTATAGGAAGTCATAACACTTTGAATCTGCAGTCCTCACATATCAAAGGGTGTGAACAGAGAAGGCAGTACAGGCCTTAAGTAGATTAAAAAAATCAGAGATACAAGTGAGACAAGCAAAAACGTTTTTCTTATTCACATCTTAAGAAGCAAAATCTGAGTTCAAAGGGATTAAATTATTTGTTCAGCAATTTTTTTTTTTTTGTTGTTTGTTTGTTTCCTTTGTTTTGAAAAAAATAAGGCTGTAAAAAGGGATGTTCCTATTTTGGTAATTCTCTCCTAAAAGATAGAAGATTTTCTTAAAAGATAGAAATTCTCTCTTGTTAAAAAGTACTAAAATTATCTGTCATACATATCAGACATCTAATATAAACAAGAGAACCTTTTTAAAATATATATATTATTTTCAATAGCACACTGAAGAGCACAAAGAAAGTAACTGTGTTACTGCTGAAAAGGCAATGCAATAATCCTGCATAATCTCCCTTTCAGTAGAGGATTTATAATGATTACACTGACAGAGATGCTAAGTGGATATCATATACAGTAGAAGTGGAAGAAAGGATGACAGAACATAGTAGAAACATGAAGGAGACTTCGTATGTCCTTACTGTAAGCTTAATATTCCCTCTTGTACTGCTTTCATTCTGCTAAATATTAGGAAATCAAAATTGACCAGGTAATATTCCCTTGCTTTGGAATCTTAGTAATATCTGATCACTTGCCCTAGTACTATTCTGAAAACTTCCTTAACTTGTTTTTATCTTGGGACAACCAGATCTCTGAGACAATTTCCAGACGTGTCAGAAATCAACATGTCAACAGGCAAAAAAAAAAAAAAACAAACAAAAAAAAAACCATTTTGTAGCTATTTTCTTTACTAATAAAAAAAAACTATCACTGCTGTGGCTCTATTACATAACCCCCCCCAGTTATTAAGAAATGAAAGTAATTCAGAATTCTATTAAAGATGACTCCTTTTTACTCTATTTTTTACCTGAGGATTTATTACTCTCTGTGAAAACTTTTGTGGTTCCTACTTATTTTTCCTCATGTACCACTATTTTACCTGCATGTAGTAACAATTTCACGAGGTAAGATTTTTTGTTGGTTTGCCTTCCTTATAATGCTTGTCATTTAATTTCTATTTCTAGCTTTCTTAATACTACACTGTGCTTTGGACATTGTGTTATTTCATTCACAATTATTACTATTATCTTACTTACTATATGCTATAAAACTTCGCCTCTGGTTGATAATCAAGTATTCCTGCAAGAAAAGCAGGTTCCTCCTCCTGTAATCTTTCCTAGAAACTTTTTAATTATGTTAACTTTCTCCTCCACTGTCTGTGAGTTTTCATTATAATAAGATGATAGTATATTTCTATGTTTAACTTCATCTTGGCTGAAAGGAAATAGAAATTTAACCATAGGAATCTGAATTAGGAATCAACATGTAATTTTCAGTGCAATACCTATGATCAATTTTAGCTAAGAAATGAAGATAAAAATTCTGCATCTAGTAAATTTAGCAAAATGTCTGTATGCATTTATCAGTTGAGTATTATGGAACATAACTGAAAAAGAAGGTAAGAAATTTAGTACACTAAGCAGCCTCTTTTGGGGTCTAAAAGCAATCAGTCCTCTTTGGTCTAGTCTTATTATCCTAGGATCCTAATTTTCATATTCTCTCTAAGTTAAGCCAAGGATTGTTTTGCCATTAAGCCCAGACTCTTTGGTCTATTTATTCCCTGGCCTCTACTAATGACAATAAATAAATTAAATTACCATTTTTGTAGAATCTCGTGGACTTGGTTCACTATCCCTGTTGGAGAAAAAAAGGCAAAAATCCAGTTCTACATAAATGGCCCAAGACATTGGTTAAAAGATTTATTTCCTTAACTGGGGCTTGGGGACTCCTAATACTTATAAAATAATAAAAGCCTGCAACTGTTATTAATTTTTTTTACCCACTTTGCATCATGCTTAAGCTTCATCTCTCCTTCTGAGAAGATGATACCTTTGATAACTCAGTTTTTAATTTCTGGAAACAGGATGTTAATCGAGTTTAGTAGTGATGAGGATGCACATACCATAACTGTAAGAGTTATATTCTACATATTCTGAAAGTGTCAGAACCAGAAAAATTCCAAGTGATTTAAAGTGAAAATATTAGTTGTCCTATAGTAGGGTGACTGACCTAATTCAAGTCAAATTGTATGCATTCAGAGCAGCTTGAGTCTAAATTATCTATGCTTTACTGCATCAAAAGGTAATGAGAAGGAAAGGGGAAAAAGTTTTGGAGGAATCTAATTTTATTCTCCAACATTTTAAACATGCAATGTGCATGTAAAGCACTGCTGTGAATAATGTCAGATAAATGTAGAATTAAGAGAAGAATGAAAAAGAATATTTACTTTCTTGTGATCTCATATCTAAAATGGCTAAAATATTGCTACAAATGGCCTAGTAGTTTTCATATATTTCTCTTATTTGTTGTTTCAGTTTTTTATTGAGTAATAGCTCACAAGTGTATTAGGTAATTGACTGAATGTATTGACACAAAACAGAGGTTATTAACTCTAAAATAATGAGATATTTCTTTTTTTCCTCATATATTTGTAGTTTCAAACATAGTAGGTTTGTGTGCATGAAAAATATTACATTATATTAATGTTTGAAAAAAAAAGTACCAAAATAATTATCAAGACATGGTTTTGAGAAACTGGTGCATGAAGCAGGCTATTTCTGGTATGGCTATAGCCATATTCCTTCCATTTTCAAGAAATCATGAAAAGTTACTATGCTTTCAAATACAAAAGGGTAAGTCAGAAAACAAAGCTCAGTAAAAAGAAGGATTAATTTTATTTTGAAATGCTAATAATGTTGCAAAAAATGAAATTTGTTGCATTTACTGCTCTGTTCAATTAAATACAAACAAAAATCCCCTTCAGTGGTTAAAACAGAAGTTTATTTTAAGAAACTAAACAGCATGTCATTTACTTCTGAAGTTGAGAGAAACAACAAGTTATGCTTATTGTTTCAAAAGGAAATGTTTCTGCCTAGCAAAAGTAGTAGAATCTACCTATCAGCTTTCTTAATTGCATAATACATTTGTTATTTTATTTAGAATACTTCATACAATGCATTAAAAACACAAAGCATCGTGTCATAAAGGTATTTTGGAACATAATTATAGCTTTACCTATGTGGATTTTTTTAAATGCAAAACTCATGCTGATGCAGAATGCCCACACACATCTTTTAATACAAAGAGAGTTGTGTATTTCTTTGTTCCAATATTAGTTTAAACCTAATTTATTTACAAATTTCTTATTCTCCTTTCCTCTCCAACACTACATACAGGAGGATATTCACTGAATAAGTGAAAAATGTTTGCAGAACATTTGCATTAATAAGCTCTTTATACAGCTTATGCGACTTTCCAGTCTAAAAAGTCTAAAGCCTTAACCAAAACTGAGAAGAGGGCTGTGGAATACAATGCTGGTGTGCTGGGCAACATCAAGTGGAAAAAAATAGGTAAGAAAGAGTGAAGCTTACACACCTGTGACTGCTCAGCCCATACTCTGCATAAAGAAATTTACCCTCTTATTTCCTTTCCTAGTTATGTTTTATATAAAGGTATTGCAAATAATTAACATAAATCAGTTCCAGATATATTTATTGAATGTTTTCATTTTTGTCTAAATCTTATAAGAATTCATTCGTATTCTGGTTTATCTTGAGGAATCCATGGAAACTACAGAAGTCTTCTAAACCTGCATAAACATCTACCCTTGCTGAAGGGTTATGTGTAGACACCACCTTGTTTCTCACTGGAAATGGTTAAGATAAATTACAGGACCAAGAAATGGTAATCAATTGTCTGCCCATGATTACTTTCTCATAGAAGCAATAGATCACAGGTGTCTAATTCTGTTTGTATGAGGCATTCAAATTATTTAGTGAGGCTGAGGCCATACTGAATACCATGACTACCATAATATAACTAATAATCATTCACACTGTGGTTGGGAATGACAGGATTACCACAAAAAGCAGTTAAGTAAATAGTATTATATGCTGGCTTGTAAAGCAATCAGATAACTTCTCAGAATTTTTAAGCAATCCACTAATGTAAGCCATTACTTAACAGATATTTGATTCCATCTAACCATTGCTTAATTTCAGTGCAACACTTAAAGGTCAGGGAGTACTGTGCTGTCTTAGTGCCAGATGTCAGCCATTGTATATTTTAATCATTACTTTTTACACACTAGCACCAGTCACAATAAACAGTCTCAGTCACCTATATTCACAGCCACCTTTTAGAAACCACAAATCACAATGATATTTCATTCCTGCTCTTACATGCAGGTAATATACCCTATATTCAAGAATCCATCCATCCATCCATGTGTTTATGTAAGTGTGTTTTTGAAAGCTCTGTTTCCATATCTCTGCACAGTGAAGAAGATATCTAACTTATTTTAAGGAAGCTTCTAAGTGAAGGCAGGGAGAGAGAAAGAGTGAAAAGAGAAAAAGAATTTTAAGTGTGTGGTGGAAAGATAAATACGGAGTGATAAAGTTAGGAAAGGATAAAGAGGCAGTAAGTATGACTTACTATGTTCTCAACAATCTTAAAGCCTGCCTTGCAGATTGCAGAACTGAAGAAATAACTTCATATTGATAGCTTTTATTCAGAACAAGCCTGTTCGTAATTGTAAACTCAGTAAAATACTTGCCTTGCATCCTCATTATTGTTCATAAGCAGCGTCTTGTTGGAAGCAGCAGTGGTTTACAAAAGGCTTCATGTTTTTCTTAGAAATTTCTTAAGATCCTTTGCATTCATTCTTTCAACAGGATCTAAGATGGAGATCTAGTAAAGAAGGATTATCATAGTTTAACAAAGTGAAAAACTAATTGTATCATTAACTGGCCATTCGGATTAAAATGTCTTCCTCTCATTTGCACCCTTGTTTATACTTCTGCTTTACATCTGCCCATCTTGCTTTAGTTTGCCTTGTTTGTAAAACTCCTTAGATTTTAGTTCTACCGTAAAGAGGTCATGTGAAAATGCACATCAAAATGCCAGTGAAAGTCAAGGCTTTCTACGTTGTTACTCATACTTCTTTTTTCCCCATTAAGACATTTGCTTTTAGTGATTGAAAACAAGCAACGTAACATTTTACAAGTCTACTAATTTATACAGTTTTTCTTTCATACAGCTTTACACTTTCCATGAATAATGGATATGATTGAGAAAACCGCATCATTAAACACAGTTTTCATAGAAACAATTAATGTTTATGAGTTTATAAACTAAAAATAATCCTTTTCAGTGTAAATTCAGTTATTGTTTATCAGCTACTTTGATTGTTGCAACAATAAATTGCAAAACCGAATTATCTTTTCATTCTCAATCATTGCTTAACAACTGCAATGCAAATGAAAATAAAAATACATTGTATATACATTTCAGCTACCTTACTGAAGGAATTCTAACATGTTTCTGTAAGAAAATGCCTGTATGTAAAAATCCAACAGCAATTTTTTGTTTAAGTTTTAGTTCTCTTGTCTGAATATGCTGCTAAATCTCATGATATGCAAACATTTTTTTATTGTCTAAAACCCAATCAACTCAGCTATGTTAGTCAAGACATACATTAAAAGCTAAGTTCCACAATTTTCAAATTTGAAGTGCAAATATTGCTTTTGTATAGACTTTACTCATTCTGGTTAAATGACATTTTAGAGTGGAAAATGAAAATAAACTTTAGTGGCTAGATGAGTTAACAAATAGTTAAATTTCGAGACCACAATTAATTGCACTTCTCTGAAACCTAATAATGCACTTACAAGCCATAGGACATTTTAGGTTTCTCAGCAAATATTTGTCTAAAGTGAATTTGCCTGAGAAAATATAGACAATTGTAGAAACTAAAAGTACATTTCCTCTCATAAGTGCAGTGTTATCTTACAAAAGTAATCAACTTTAAAAGTAGAATTGCACATTAATTATATTTTTGTAATTGCCTACACCAAATATGTTTATATTTCTTTGTAATTTTTTTTCTTATCTTTTTGTGTTATTTCTATGTGAATGAAACAGAAATAATTGACATAAGAGAGAGATGCCAGCACAGCACCCATTCACATATAGGTGGGTATATTTTAATTCAGTTACCTAATTAATATTGAACTGCTTTTGTAGCCTCTCTAGTAGATTCTTTTAAAAACCATTAGTATCTGTAGTAGATGTATACTTTAACATGAGAAAAAATGGCCATTTTCCAGTGAATACTTAATTATAACTTAAAATGAAAAGTTTATAAAGTTTGTAACAACTTATTCATAATGTTTAAAATATAGTTTCCTTTCTTTCTAACTTGATATTTACAAGGTTTTAATTTGCTATGCGCTCTGTCACTTGCATTCTTGCTTGCATTTACATACTGTTGTTAATTCCAGTATTGGAGAAGGACAAGCAATTTTAAAGAGAAAATAATTTATATGTTAGTCTGAACTTGACAGCAGGTGAGAATTATATGTGTGCCACTGCAAGCAGATGTATAATAAGTTATTTATCCTCTTCACACTTCAAAGGTGTTTTCAGACCAACACAGTTTGGTCTGGGCTTCATTCACACTTGAGACAAGATAAGGCCAGAACATTTGGGAAGTATAGTTCACCTCAGTTTCTTACTTTCACTGGTTTCCACATTTCCAGTTATGATAAGTGAAAGTGAACATTTAAATGATGAAAAAAAAAAATCCAAGATTTTATTCAAAGATGCCACCAATCAAACTTCACTTTTCCATTGCAGACCAGCTTAAAGGAGTAATAAATATGAGGGATGCTTTGAAAGTTAAAGGATGCCTTCTCTTTTATTATGTTGGCCTGTAATGTCAAAGACAGATGTTGGTGGTATGGCAGTAACATTTCATTACATTTTGTTCCTGTGCAACGGATGGCAGCAGAGAGGCAGTCTAATTGGAACTGTGTGTGAAGCAAAGGTGTGTGAATGAATTCCTCCACACAGAAAAAAGTTGCGCTCACTGACATTCAACAATGCTTGCTGAATATTCACAGAGACCAACCAGTGATGCAAGCAGCAGTGGATATGAGCACAACGAGGCAGTGGATGGTGCGTTTCAGCAATGGTGACAGTGAGTCAACTTAACTGGTACAGATTTTTATGAACACCACATGTAGAGTGTTGTTCATTGCTGGTGAAAATGCATAGCTAATGGTAGTCACTATACTGAACAAATAGTGTTTTGTAGCCAAGAATTTCCTCTATCAAACAACATTATCTTGCTCTTCATATCTGTTGTAGTTTCCACAGAAAGAAGCCAGAAGCATTGCTTTTGGAGTAAGCTACATAAATAACAGAAATTAATAAAAGCTTTTCTTTACAGCAAATTGGCTTTAACCAACATGATAATTTTTTTTGTTTATTTTTTAATTTTTTTATTTTTATCTTTCTATCATACTAGAAAAAAAAAGGAGAAATTTCCTTGTGTCATCTGTGAAAACTTCTGTTGCACATACTGAAGTGGAAAAAAAAAAAATGAGTTTTTATATGCATGCTAAATTTTCTTTTAGGAGAAAAAGGAGAAAAAAGGAGAAAAAAGAGAAAAAAGAATTAAAAGATGGGAAGATTACTTTAAAAGAAACATTTCCTCTAAATAGCCAATCCTAAAAGCAATTAATTATTAATCATGCTATCACACCTTTAAGTTAAAGTGACTCAATATGGAACTTTCCTTTAAGCTCTTCTGAGATAAAATGAAAGGAAGAGGAAGAGGAAGAGGAAGAGGAAGAGGAAGAGGAAGAGGAAGAGGAAGAGGAAGAGGAAGAGGAAGAGGAAGAGGGAGTTATTTAGATCATCCTTATTATCATCATCTAAATCATAATAACACCAAATAGCACCAAACCTTTCTTCCTATCTGCATACAAACAAATAAAGAGGAAATTCTTCCCACTGTAGAGAACTTGCAATCTCATTATAAGACAATAGACAACAGATGGATGCAATAAACAGATGGAGGAATAAGGTAACAATTAGATTATTATAATCAGCATGATAAACAGTGATGCATACCAGCAAACCGGCTGCCTAGCTATTATCTATGTATGTGTGCATGCATGTAAAATTATCATAAATACCATTTTTATGCTATAACCTAATTCAGGACATCTAATATTGTCAATTTAGAAGAACAAGGAATGAAGACTCAAACAGTGCCTTGATGACACTCGGATGACATTGGAAAAGGATTCTAGAAATGTTTGAATTTCTACACAATAGAAAAGGTAGAATGAATGTTATGTCAGTAGCTAATTTGCTGAGCTATTTTAGCGATCATTTCCATGTTACTAAGAATCAAAAGGTGATGGAGGAAGTTCAAATCAGGAACATTCATACTTTTAGGCTTTGCATTCGTTTTCTTTCTAAAACAAAGTAAATAAAATGAATAGTAGATAAATGTGATTCGAATAGGTGACATGCTGTATGATGAGGCATGATCTGAAAGGCTTTTACTAAACATCTGAAGGCAATTTGTCCTCTGTTATAACAGAATTTCAAACAGAAAATGGCAGAATTACTAGAACAACTATTATTAAAATCATTTCTTCTAGAAGATACTGAAATAGCCTTGATAATTATTATTTTTTTTAATAATAGGTTTTCTATAGTATATAATTCTTAAAATTCCACAAGTATTCAGATGGCAAATACTAATGGACAAATATTATTGCATGTCATTATCTTTCTTTTTGCAAAGTCCAATATGAAAGGCAAAAGAATAAATACATATTTTATTGTTATATTTCTTCATACTAGTTTGAGTCATGTGTGTTACAGACACATGCCAGGAACAGTGCTCTGCAGCCATCTCTGGCCTTATAGCAGCTTTACAAAATGCCTGAGCTTTAATATAGTTACGATAATAGTAAAGACTTGGAAAATGCATCACATATTTTTCTAGTTGATTAAACACTGAAAATCTGCATCTAAAGTATACTACTGACATTATCTCCAAAAGATGTCCCATGCAGAATTGGGCCATTCTGATCTCAGGGCAGCATTCAACGAATGAATTGCAGGGTGTTCTTTTAGCTGTTTTTGAAATGTTGTACACACATTAATGATGTGGATTTGAAACAGATCGTCTGCTGATGAAAACACTGCATTTGCATTTCTAAGAAGTATGCGAATGAGCAGAAGAAGGACTACTTTTAATTTTTTCAGGCAATTTTAATTCTAACTGCTTAAACAAGTATACATTTCTCATGAGTGTACTCGAGAACTCTGAGTGTTAATGCTGTTATAATTCATCCTTTTCTTAAATTAAGCTAGTTTTTTCATTAAATAAAAGACTAAGAGGAAATGGATTTCTAATCCAATGCAAACAAATTAAAAGTAAACTTTTCAAATGGTTTGTTATTAATATTCTGTAATTGATGGAATTCTTTTACTGGCAATACTGTATTTTTCTCAAGACTCTTTATTCACAATTATCATTTTTCCTTCAATGCATTTCATCTGACCTGTAGATTTAGGCATATCTGTGATTTTAATAGCTATAGCTACAAAGAAATAATCACTTTCAAACAAAGGAATTCTTTAAAGCAACTTCATTTTAATAAAGTCTTCATATATTAACATGATGGAGACACGTTAGCACCTTCTAAAAAGACAAAATTTTAATTAAAAAAACAAACAAACAAACAAACAAAACCCTTACTGGTACTTGCAAATGAAAGTAACTCAGTCATCCCATCACTGCTTTGAGTTCACTGAAGTAAATAGATAAATTAGACCTACAGTATCAGCGAGTGATCTGAAGAAGAACAAGTTGCAAAAGATGGCCCAGACCTTCCAGAACACTGTGAATCATTCTCTGCCTATGACTGAATTGTATCCATTGAAGCCACTCAAAAATATCCATAAGACTTCTTTAGACACACAGATAAATGAGCAGGTTCTTTACTGGAATTCTCAGTTGCTTTCCTGAAATATCTGCTAGATGATCATGCTTAGTGGCTTTGAGATCCAGATGTCAGTCATTATTCAGATTAAATGAAATGATTATTAAATGCATTACAAGTTAAAATGATGTTAACATGTCAAATTTTTGTAATGTTCATGCAATTTCACTGAAATGAAAACTGCCTTATTCTTTATGGTGGTACCCAAAGTAATGGGCTGTATTAGAAAACAGCAGCTTACCTTTTATTTGAAAGAAATGAGAAAATTCTACTACTTGATTGCTTTGAAGTTTTCTTTTCCTTGTTTTCAGCATTAATGTCCTTTCATAACAGCAAGTATGAATATATAACATTTGAACATTTAGATGCCGATAAGACTTTTGTAGATACCTCTCGTGCCCTAAATCGAAACAAAATAGTCCAAGAACATCAGAGTTCTTGGACTAGACTTTTTTAGACTAGGTAATAATGACTTTTGTCATTATTACCTCAGTGTTTAATGACAAATCTGTAGCACTCAAGTAATATAAACAAGAAAGAAGATAAATGAGTCACAGTAAAGATGAAATACAGTAGAAGGTTATGAACATTTCTGAATATTCAATTTTATAGAAATATTTTACCAGAAACTACTGCAGTATGCAGATCTTTTATTCCAGCTACTGCAATGGAACATGCATATTTCCATAGCATGTTAAAGTAGGAAGAACATTTTCAGTTGAAGTTATGTATCTTTATACTTTTAAGAGCTGTTATAAAAAGTAATAGGATCTTCACTCTTCTCTACCCAGCTAATTTATGCCATCCAGATTAAATGAATTCCAGATCAAGGAATGGGAGTGAAAAGGAATATTTCCTTTTCTCCAATGTTTCTGGCATATTCTTATGAATGAAGTTGTGATTTTCCCAATACTCTTTAACCGGACACTCTTTAACAAGGAAAATGCATAGTTTCTGAATTGATTTAGTCACAGATCCTTCATAATTATGCTTGGTAAATATTTCTTATGCTTTATTTCATAATGTAAAGAAAATATTTCATTGAATATTTACATTATTCCCATAATTCTAATACCAACTGCAGTTAATTCAAACTTTAGTTCCTGCTTCAAAACTGTTGAAGAATTCTCAACTTTTGTATACCTGAAACTAGAGCAGAGATAGAAGTCCATAAGAAAATTACTGAAATTTCCCCATGTATTTGCTCTTTCACATTTAAAAACTTGACAGATTGCTGACATCTTAAAAGTTCGTTAATTGTATCCAGCACAAATTAACTCAATTGGAAATACTTGGTAGTTTACAGTTCTACTGGATACATTGGTCATACGTCCTGTCATTCACTGTTTCATATAAATCTGATTTCAAGGTGTCCTGGTTTCTGCTGGGATTGAGTTAATGCTTGTCATAGTAGCTGGTATGGTGCTATGTTTTCAGGATGCGAATAATTTTGATAATACACTGATACTTTAGTTGTTGCTGGCAGTGCTTACACAGTCAAGGACTATTCTGCTTCCCATGGCACCTTGATAGAGTGGAGGCTTGGGATGCAGAAGAAGCTAGAGGGGGCACAGCCAGGACAGCTGATTTAAACTGGCCAAGAGGTATGATGTCTTTCGCAATCCTTAGCAATAAAACTAGGGAAGCAGCTGGAGAGGCTGAAGTTGCTCAGGGAATGGCTGGGCATCATTTGGCTGATGGTGAAAAACAGTGTTATACATCATGTAGATTTATATCATTATTATTATTATTATTATTATCATTATCATTATTTTCTTTCTTATCAAACTCTACCAGCAACTTATCTCAACTGACAAGTTTTCACTCTTTTACCTTCTTTGTTCTTTTGAATCATGGTTTCCAGACAGCTGCCTTCTGAGTTAAACCTTAACACAGGAATTATAGTCCAAATAAATTTGGTTAGAGTATTGTAGGATGTTTTCACAGTATACGCCTAAAGAGTCTATTAATTCCATGTCTAACATATTGCAAAAGAAAAAATACCAAATGAAGGGAATCAATGGAAATTAAGTAGAAAACCTTACATTATTTATCTAGGGCTACATGGGAATTTGTGTTCTGTTTTCCTTTTGCTTTCTAAAGAGAGCACTAAAAGCGCTGTAATTTCTTTTGATAAATATTTGGTTTAAAGACACAAATCACAGCTATTAAAGTAGAGTTAGTAGATCAAGCATATACTTTTTGTGACTTGCTGTCAACAGTAAGAATATAATTATTATAAAACAGGAAAGAGCAAAACAAAACCCATCAGTTGGCAAGTCTGAATACTGACACATTAAAAAGATAATTGGACAGTGCTGAGGGTCATGACAGTTAATAGCTAAATATCTCAAATTCCTAGCACCAAGTTAAGCAATCCAAGCAACCCTACAGGACTACTACTGAGTAATGAAATATCACTAAGAATGAAATGTACAGCTGATGACAAACTACACAGAGAAATAGCTGATGAGACATTAAGGAAATACTTGAAAGTCTCTTTTTGCTCAATTCTTTCTTAAATTTAGCCTTTGGTGAAACGTGGAGAACTGAAAGTGTTATCTGAAACCACAATTGTCTTGCAGCTTGGATACCTATGTCATGCCACTGGACAGTGTTGACAAGTTCCTGCTTTTTAGAGAAAAACAGAAAAGATTGACATGGTTGAGTGACAGTTACTGTTGAATATAGAAGAATCTATTTGTGAAAGCTCAACAAAATCACAGTGTTACTGCTTGACCTGAAACATGTGACCAGCTGCAGGGGAGAGAACTAATGCATGCTTCCTAGCTGAACATTCTCTGTCTGCTGCCTACTAAAGTCATTTAAGAGAGTCATAGGAGCCAGTGCGAAAGAGCACAGCTTTGCTACCTCATAATCAGAGTTCTCACTTCCAAAATCTCTTCAATTTGTCAGACGTTCTCCTTTACAAAAGACACTCAAGCTTAAAAAGCCATGCCTTACCTGTGGAGAGATTTTGTTGAATATTTTGCAAGGCAAGTTTCAGGACCCTAGGGCACTAACATGCCTGCTTGGCCCTGCCCACTCCTGGTGGTCCTCTGACCATATCTCACCAGGGTCCAGCCTCTGCCTCAGTGAGGCGGCAGCAAGGCCACTCTCCAGCCCTGCCCTTCCTGCCTGTGTGCCCTGTGAAAGACCAGAGCTTGTGCAGGCCTGTCGCACAGCCCCAAGAAAGTGACCAGGATGGATCTGCCCTGGTGCCCTTTTTGTACCTTCTTGGTTGTGGCTGAAGCATTCTGCTTGGAATGCAAAGACTAATTCTTCCCATGATTCTACAGTTCATGGATTAGTGTATGTTTTGAGAAAGTGAAAACTGACAATCTGTAAGAAGCAGCTAATCTAGTCCTTCCTGGAGGAGCGTACCACCTACCAGACTTTTACACAGTGCTCATACAATGACATTATGCTTCTTCCTCTGATCTTCCACGTAATTTGACTATATCTGCTGCATTTGCTCTCATTGGAGTATTTTAGCCATGCCTGAGTTTTATAAAGCAGATAGTCAAGGAAGTACGCTGGGCACAAAGCTGAAGAGCCTGCAGACCTCAGGCAGTTTGGGTAGCTGCTGAGCACCTAGATACATCAGATAAGAACTAAATGCTTCAGAGATTGATTTGTAGCAGTATCTTAAGTGCCTAAGAAATTTGTGAAGCAAAAATATGCACTGTGAATAGGGTAAGAGGTGGTTTTATAGGCTTAGAGGTCTAAATCTTGTTTTGGATCTTGCCTTCCATTCATATCTTTAAGACGCTAAATGGTCTGTATCCAGGATAGCTGCTCTTTGAAAGGCACATTACTGCTGACAGATGTAATCCTCTTGTCCAGACAAAAAATCTCCAGGGAGAAAACTCTTCTCCCCTAGAGAGACATAACTTTAATAAAGCTGATAATTTAACTTTATGTAATTATTCTTCAAAAGGAGTTTACTAGCTTACCGTAGGAATGAAAGCCCACTTCTTTCACCTTCCCTATCTTAAGATAAATACATAACATAGTGTATTATTAATAATATACCGAATGAGTGGGAAAAGTGTTCCCTCCTAATTTAGTTCTTGAGAGGCAGATGGCAAGATAAGGGTGGTTTCTAAATTAATGCAATTACAGGTATTTCTCAGATACTGTACTAAGGCAGAATAAGTGCCTGAGTAAAATGCAATAGCTCTAATAAATTATCTACAGTGAATTGTAAGAACTTGCTCTATTTCTGAATCAAATGTACTTGGTAAATACATTACTATACAGTCAGCTGTAAGGTTGTATTAAAAAAAAAAAAAAAAAAAAAAACTTCCTAGGTGAGTCTGGCAACATGTTGGAATTAGAATCACAGAAGAGGAGGGGTAATGTTTTAGAAAGTTAATTATTTCAACAACTGAATCCCATGGATGCTTTTGGAAAATTCATTGGTTCTAGGATCATTTCAGTTGTGAATAAGAGGACGGAACTTGTTTAAATCCAGATAACAAGGAAACAGGATTTTTCCAAAGCAATAGCATAGCATACAGAAACTTAGGGAATGGAGTAGAAAAAGGAAGCAGATCTCTGCAGGGCTTATTCCTTGAAATATGATCCAGAATATTAGACAAAATGAAACTTCAGTCTTCCCAGTATTTCTTTATTGCTGTTATTGATTATAACATAGAACCTGGAAGTAACAGAAGTAAACCTTTACTAGCTGAGAAACTTGTTTAATTTAAGGGTGTGAAAATAGGAGGGCTACTTTGAAGGTAGTGCCTTCTACCTTAGATGCATTCAAGATCAGGCTGGACCAGGCTCTGAACGCCCTGATCTAGCTATATGTTTCTGTTCATTGCAGAGGAGTTGGACTAACTGGCCTTTAAGGGTCCCTTCCAACTCAAATGATTCAATGATTCTGTGATTCACTGTTGGGCCGCAACATCAGAGGTAGATGTTGATGGTGTGGCAGTAGAGGCTGTATTTTCCCACCAATATTTCATTACATTTTGTTGGTGTGTGACACATGGCAGCAGAGGAGCAGTCTGACAAAATGGCATCCAACATGGAAGTGCTTACAAAGCAAAGAAGTTTCCTTGAATTCCTCCATGTAGAAAAAATTGCATACCTTGACATTCATCGACACTTGCTGAATGTTTATGGAGACAAAACAGTGGTGAAAACACAGTGAAGTGGTGGGTGGTGTGTTTCAGTGGTGACCCACTGTTAAGCGTGTCACCTCTGGTGGTACAGATTTTTTATGAGCACAGCAAGCAGAGTCTTGTTCATTGCTGGCAAAAAATGCATAGCATGGTGGTGACTATGTTGAAAAATATTTTTTGTAGCTGAGGATTTGCTCCATCACATAATGTTATTGTGTTCTTTGTTGTGGAGGCATTACTTTTGGAGAAACCTACATATATCTAAAAATATTATTTCTTGTATACACTCTAGGTATTTTGTATCTTTATTAAAGAAGGCTTTTTTTCATGAAAGCATGGCTTAGACATAACAATGCATGCTCTATTGCCCTTTCACAAACAGACTCTGCAACAGAGAAGTTTATTTATGACATTTCTTACATATTCTTTATCCTTATTAAAAAAAAAAAAAAAACTGGAAAAAAAATTCTTAAACAATACAAAGTGATTTTTAATAGCAGTAGTTACAACTAGTGTATAAAAAGTCGATTGAGATGCTGAGTGCTAAGATTTGTGGTCACCTTCACTTACCCCTGAAGTATAGACGATTCTCCACAGAATAAATTGATCCCTTCTAGGCTCCAGAAGCTCATTCAGTGGTCTTAAACATGTCTATTTGGAAGTTCCTTCCCACTAGCATAGCTTAGGAGCTGAGGGGGAAAAGGTAAGGCATTTGTTGTCTAAGACTTTGATGCACTTAGACTTACCAAATTATTTTCCTATTTAGTTTGTTCAGTTGTTGGATAACTCAGTAGGTAAAGCCAAGGATTAAAAAGCAAGAAAGAAAATAAGAGGTGGTCTGAGATAGCCTGAGCTGTAGTCTAAACAAGGAGTGAGTGACTGTGCATTATCTTCATGTGAATGGAGATTCCTGGGATAATGCTTATGGCTCTTAACTGAAAAAAAAAAAAAAACCACAAAAAAAAACACAAAAAAAACAAAAGACTTTACCAATAGCCACCCATTGTCCTGCTTTTGTCAAGACTGAAATAAGAGAAGACAAGCTTCAAGCTTTTCAGATCCAGCGTGTGAGGATGGGACCGTGGAATGTGGTTGGATTCCAGCTGAGTGTTTGATGTCTTCATTTTTGAGGTCTCTTCTGAAAAAGAGCTGGCAGGAAAAGTGTGGCCTTGCATAGAAAAAGGGCAAGTCCTGGAGCAAGTTGCTTCCCTAGTAATGAGTAGACATCGAATTCTATTAAAATAATGTGCTTTCATTTCCACAGTGGAGCTAATAGAATTATGCTGACTTCACACCTGCTGCAGTCTAAACAAAAAAAAGTGTCACCACAAAATCTCCCAGAAAACTACCACTGTTTACAGCAAGAGTGCAAGTGACAGATAAATTCTCTCACAAAGATATATTGCTTTAGGACTGCAGTGTAATGACTAGAATGCTATAGCATAATCACCAACTTTTCAGCCTCTGAAAAACAGGAAAATCGCAAAGAAATGATACGTGCAGTTATACCTTACCTTTTCTTTTTCTGATTGTCTAGGGAATTGTTAGTCTTCCATATGAGGAGTTTAATGCAAGTTTAAATTAAAACTCCTCAAGACTGTATATGCCTATTCAATTCATTAATTGTTTTTATTACAATTAGAAAAGAACTATTACATTTTTGTAGTTTACATTCACTTGGAACTGATTTTTTGTTTTTAAAAATGTCAAGATCAGTGAAAATGTTTCCAATGGCACAAGACTGCTTTATTGCTTTTCTCCAGATTCCACTGGTAAACACGAGCTTGGTTTTCTTAAACAGCAAGATGCCATCTTTTTGACAGATACAATATGTAGTTATGTCACAGCATTATGATAAACCTTATAGGGAAGACACAGCAGGGTCAGAGAGTTTCTACATTCCCAGCACAGTTTCCATGAAAGGAATGTTTACATGACCCACTGTGCAAAGTTTAAATATATGCAGCAGTTTTGCTGCTAACTCCCTGAACTTGCTTGCTGAGCAGCCTGTGACCAGCAAAATTCTGCTCAACTTGTTGTTATGGTGTTACTGTTAACATTTTCCTGTCTTGTCAGCTTTTTTGGACATCTGTTGTGTTCTATAAAATGTCTGCACAGAGGTGGTTGGGGAGGTTTATTTGATCTGTTTGAGCGGGCTGAAGAACATAAATATTAGTCTGTCCTTTTGTTTCTGTTGGTTGAGGGCAGATGAGAGAAGAGGAGGAAATCTTGGATATCAAGCCAATGAAAATGAGTAAGATTCTTGCCTGACAAGTGCTATATTTGCCTTTTGTGACTCCTTTTCAGATCTGTAGCATAAAAGCACACAAAGCATAGAATATGTATGACATAATGTTTTGTTAACGTGCAGTTTAACAAGACTTATTCAGAACTCCCTTTTAGTCATACAGTTTTTTCTTAATATCTTTTCGCTCAGATATGATTGCTTTGTGCATCAGGAGCTTGCTATACACTGAAAATTAAACTGGTTAAAATGCTTTGAATGCTTACAGAGCATTTCACGTTGTTCCAACAAGGCCTAATTATGGCAAGAGTAGATAGAATAAAAACAATTGGCTGGTTGAAATGTACGTACAGAAGAATATAGGCCAGATCCAATCATGTTTTTTTCTCATGCTGGAAAACCTTATTTTTCCATCAATTGTTTTGAAAATATTAAATCATCATTACATTAAAGCAATTTTAGAAGGGATATTAGTCTACCAATTGCAAAATGGAGTCGTGAATGAAAGCAGTTATTTCTAAAGTCCAGGTGGTAGAACTGAAGAGCAGTTGAAGACTAAGTCTGAAGTACTGATCACAACAAGTTCAAGCCCATATTCACAAACTAATTTCAAAACAGGAGAAGTTACATCAATAGAAAGAACTTCAAAACTGCCCACAAATCGTGGCTGTAAGCTCTCAAGAACCTCTTTATTGATGTGGTTAAACTAATAAAGGTAGCAGCGCTACCCTATTTAAAACTAATTTTATTATGCTTATAACGTATTACCCTTGCTTTTGTGACCGATATTCCAATTACTATCCACAGAAGAATGCTGCTTCCATAAGAACTCTAATTAGGTTGCAAGTTTTGAAGGACTTCATGAACAAAAATCAAAACTCTGGGGAACTGCTCATCACAGCCCTAATTTTGAATCATTGTTCAAAACTTTCAAAAGTTTTTTAAAAGAAGGACTGATTAGGATTGCAAAGAACTGACAGCATGCTTGAAGATTAACATGTTGTGGCTTTGGTTTGTTAGAAATTTCTCAATTGAAGCATTTGACCTTGCACAGACTCTTGTTTGTTTTGTTTATGTCTTTTTGTTCCTTTCTGTTCTGCAGTTAAACTGTTAAACTCAAGCATGATTCATGTTTTTGCAGTAACTGGTGTGATTTGAGTTGTATATGTAGTGCAGTGTCTAGTGTCTTGATTATACCTATAAAAAGAATGTCTACATTTCCAGATTTGGTCTCTGTTACCTCTTTAAAATAATTTGTTTTCAAGTACAAAGTCAATTCTTACAATTTCTTTTTCTGTTGCATCAGTATATACAGCAATTATCTCAAACAAGGCAGGCTTCATGTATTTTTTTCCCTCTTCATATTAAATGTATTTGAAAAGTCTTTAAAAGCTGCAGAGAAATTGCAACTCAGCTATACAAACATGCTGTGTTGATCCTTTTCTTCAAACATAAATTTAAGTAGAATTGTATCTTTAGGTACTGGACTGGGAGCTTGCTCTATATACGTATTATGACTTGATTGTAGACTGAAGCATTCAAGAGATTAAAATAAAAAAACCTACTCTGTGACTCACATTAATCAGACATATCTGAAACCATGAAAATGAAAAAAACATTTGTCCATCTGCATACAAATTCTGAATGAATGTCAAAATATGCCTTCTTCCCCACAGTAAAAATTGTAAGGTAGCAACCCAGTTGTGCAGCCAAGTCGAGATACTGACAAGGCTGAAAGCACAGCAGTCAGATATGAAGGAAATGAGGCAGAGGATAAATCTCAGCCTTATCCACACTGCATGAATTAGCTTAGTGACAGAAGGGAGGGATTGGGTATTCTTTATGACAAAAATATCAGAGATGGTCAAACGAATCCTTCCAAGGAGCATTCCTAAAGATGCAGCAGTGACACTGAGACAACTGCCTCACTATTTGCTAGAGGTGAAAACACAGAAAATGAACATCTTTCGCAATTGCATTTTTAAAAAAGCATAAATATTATTCTTGCTCTGCAGTATTTCCTGCCATACTCTTGTCTCAGACCTGCCAAATTACCTGGATTCACCCTGTGCTCACTTACATTTGCTCATTTAGATTTCTGGTACTTCAGTGACTATTAATCCTGGAAACTCACAGGGAATTTCAGTTTTGATCTCTCCACCCTTTCAGCATGTCCCACAGATGGATATGACAGCTGTTTGCATCTGAAAAACTAAATCTGGTAACTGAACTTGCTGTGTGTGTACTCAGCCAGTCTGTGAACCAGAACCTGGGGGTGTATGGGAAGCGGGTTTACCAAGTGACTCAAATGGGAGCCTTCCACTAATAGCTGTGCTAAGCTTCTCAGTTTGAAATCAGTTATTTGCAAGTCTTACAGCGGTTCTTTGACAAGGGAAATATTTTTTCCCTGTGATGAAACAAGAAGCAGAACTTATGTTAATAAGAAGAGAGATGCTACACTTTGCCGCATCGAAATTGTATCTATTTCATTGCAGCTAGCTCATTTCTGTGAACGTCATTAGTGCGTCAGTATAGAGAAGTGACTTGTAACAGAACTTGAGACAATAGGTTAAGGGGCTGCTTTTTTCATTTAAAAAAATGGACTCAATTATTATAGAATTTTAAGACAAGGAACTTCTGTCTTTGTCACATGAAAAAAATCCAATCAGGACTTGTAGAGACCCACACTATTCATTACAGAGGTGCAGCTATTTACCTCATTTGCAGAAACGCAATCATAAAAATAGAACCTACTGCTGATTCCCTGAAAGTACTTTATTAGGTAGCTTTCAGCATCCCTCTCAGAGCTGTGGAAGAATCTACTTCTCCCCTGGCCTAGGAATAAATGCTGATATTTTGATTAAAAACCTCCAGTTAAGAAAGCTCTTGATTTCCAAGGAAAATTTGTTATAAACTACAGTCAAAGCTTTTTGTCTTTTACCTCCCCTGTGTAACAAGGAGAAAAGTAGGAAATTTAACCCAATAAATTTCTCTCTTGCTGTGTCTGGATGACTGTGGGTTCTTCCTGGAGCTAATAAAAGGTTTGAGCAGGAATTTCTGAACAGTGTAGCTATGATACGCAAATAGTCATGGATCTAGCTTCTTCTTAAGGGACTTCTTTCATCTCATAAAATCTGCAGGAATTAACCTATACTTCCAATAAGATTTCTGGCACCTACCAAGAAAAAAATTTCTGAATGTTTTGATGTTTTCCACCTACAGAATGTTTCTGAGAGTTTTGAGTTTTATATTGTATAATGCAATGTATTAAATAGGTGAAGGAACTAATATCTTTTTGTTCTTATTTATTATTTTTATTTATTTATTTATTATTTTTATTAAAAAAAAAAAAGAAATGGAAAAAACAGATTTCTAAGTCCATATGCAGCATTGTTATGGCTGATATTAGAAAATCATATGTGCAATTCCAGTATTAAAAACTTTGAAAACCTTAGACGTTGAAGATGAGGTAGATAAAGCCATAGTAATGATTTGCAGTCTAGTGGAAATGTTTTACAATGAGATATGTAAATAATTTCAACTGTTCAAATGAAAAAAAAAATTGTTTTTGCTTACAGATATCATCTTGCATAGAAAATACAGAGTACTGAGGAGCTTATAATCTAGGAGAGAAAATTGTAACAGGAAATATGTCTGCAAGAAGCCAGAAAAATTCTAATTAGGAATAAAACATTAAAAAAAAAAAACAACCAAAACAAGGGAGGATGATTAATGAATGCAACAACCTAGCCAGAAAATGAATTCTCTGTCTCTCAACATCTTCAAATCAGAAGAGGATGCCTTTTTGAAAATTATGCTTTTACTATGCCTGTTTTATTCAAATACAGATTGTTGGCAATCTGTAAAGGGTGAAATTCAGTGTCCTGTAATCATTGAGATGATCTGGTGTCCCCCTGTCTTAATTTTTATTGATACCTTATTCTTTTAGAATATGTTTAAGAAAAAAATGGTCAAGTTATGCTTCCAAAAGTTACACTGCTTTTATTTTAAGTATCTTCTTGAATTAGATGTAATAGAACAAAACTGATTTTGTCAAGCCAGGAACAAATTCAAAAAAAACCTGCATCTCTTAGCTCACATATAATATCATTTTATCTCTAATCTACAATCGTTAACTCTAACAATAGAAAAAGTCATAATACAAACAAGATTTTGTATTTTGTGAAATGCTAGGTGCTTTCTATTCTCATTACTGAATTGAGACTGCCAGGGAAGGTATACATTCAGCATCAGATCACAGTTTGAGCTACAGCTGACATATCATATCATTAGATTTCCTAAACCTCCGCTGTGTTTGTAAGCATAGTCACTGTGCAGAGGGTTCGAAATAATGAAGACAAAGCATGATGGCTGAGACTTCCTAAAGTACATTGTTGCACTGTCCACAAATCTAGCTCCTTTGAAAGCAATTGAAGTTGTGCTATTGATAACATAAACTCTATCTTCAGATGGCAAATGCTTCTAGTAATCTTAAGCAGAAGATCTGTAGCATCCTTCTTATTTTTAAGCTGTTAGTATTAAATGTCAGTAATGTATTAAAAGGAAACTATGACTAACTGCAAATGTATTGAATTGAAAGGAACTGTAACTGTTTTATGAGGCAAGAACAAATATAAATAGGTCACTCCGATTCACTCCAAAGGCAGTGCCTCCTGTTTATTTCTGTGGAAACTACAACAGATTCAAAGAGCACAATAACACTATTTGATAGAGCAAATTCTCAGTTACAAAACACTATTTTTCTACATAGTCATCACCACTAGCTGTGCATTTTGCCAGTAATGAACTAGAGCCTGCATATAAAAATCTGCATGTCTGTCTGGAACATGGCTTGTCTTTCTCATTGCTGCTGCCACTGCTAAACCCACCACTCTCACTGTGGTCACATCCACTGTTTGATTTCCATTGATTCAGGAAGCATCGATGAATGTCAGTGGATGCCATTTTTCTACTTGGAAGATTTCAGTTCCACGCCTTTGGTTCATATGCACTTCCACATCAGATCATTTTGTTAGACTGTCCCTGTATTGCCATGTGTCACATAACAACAAAATGTAATAGAATATTCGCAGAAAGGTTCAACCTCTACTGCCATACCACCAATATCTGCCTGTGACGTCATGGGCCAACATAATAAAATAGGAGGCATTACTTTTGGATCAGTCCTCATAAATTGGAAATTCCAGAATCTCTTTCTGAAAGAGAAACAGCTTTTAATATAAGTACAAGAATGTCAGTTCCTTTTTTTCTAGGTTTTAAGTGGATGAACAGAGATAAATTTATCATCACTAAATTGAACTCCATCTTTCCTTCTTTTACTATCTTTCCTACTAGAAAGTTAATGGAGCCCCCTTTCAAATTTGGGTTACAGATAATTCACTAGGTACTTCATATCCTGCACACCTGTGGCTTTCACCTATTTTCTGGGCCAGCATCTTTTCTTTTGTTCCTCCATTAATTTTATGATGACCCACTAAAATTTGTAGAGCATTATATTTGTCATTCTTGCTTCTTATATTCAGTTATTGCTAATGAGTAAAATTTGTTCTGTGCTTGTAAACTTGTTTTGTGTCTTGCTACATGAATGCATACCTTTTAAGTTAATTCTCGTTCCAGATCATCCTAATATAGAATGTGTCATAAAAATTAGGATTTTTAAAGATAAAGTATATAGAATCCTTGTATAAAAAGCACAAGAAGGAAAAGAAAAATTGATTGACTTCTATCTATATTTAAGGTGTAATGAAGGGTGACATTTTAATACTTTACAGTTCACTTACACACGTAAAGATGTTCTGATCAGCTGTGGCTCAGTAGGGCATAAAGGCCTGAGAAAAAATTAATCTGCAGAGAAATAGATAATGCACAATCCATTTAGGAAGAGTGTGGCCTTGATCATTGATTATAATTCATCTAAAATCTAATTTAAGTATTTCATTTGAGAGACAAAATTATTCTCTCAAGATTTTTCTGTGAAATTAAATTTTTGAAAGTGTCTGAGTCACCTACAAAACTAAATCTCTTGGCTTATATTGCTAAAAAAACCCTACATACATGTGAAAATATTGCTCAGGGTTGTTAACTGGACTTTTATATGTTTGTTCCATACTTCAGTTTAGTCTTTTTTTTTTTTTTTTTTTTTTAATGCCCATTCTGGGAGCCAAGATTTTATAATCTTTGTTATTGCCAGAGCAAATGTAAGACACATTTAACAGTACTTGGAAACCAATTTGTATATATGTGACATCATAAAAGTACATATCTTTATAGCGAAGGCAGCATATTTGAAATAATACAGAAATAAGAATGAAATACCTGGAGGGAATGATGCTTCCGTTTGATCGGTTTTTAGATCAAATTGTCCTCTGAATCACCAATAAATATATTTCAAGCGCTACTATGTTGTCCTCTTTCACTAGCCTTGTGGACAGATTTAAATATTTTAAAGACTTGTCAGCAGTTCAGCTGAACACTTCCATGGCATCTACAAATAGCAGGGTTAATAATCGTTTGCTTACACGTCCTATTAAAAGAAAAAATGTCAGACATTTCCTTGCATTTGGGATAAGGGACACGGGGGAGCAATGTATACTACTTTCTGCTGATGATGTTGGGCTGGGATTAATAATAAATGATTAATGAACAGATTAGTCAAGCATCCATTGGGAATGGGGTAAATATATTTGGAACAGAAAGATAGTGTAGGTGACTCCTCAAGGTTCTTTCCAAATCTATCTTCTATTACTATATGATAATACATGAGTCCTTCTACTCTTGTTGTTTTAGGCTTTTCTCTAAGGGGATTTCTCTATTTAAGGTCACTCCTCTAGAATGATATACCCCATGATTAATTACCCTAAAATTGCACTGAAGTGGCTGAAAGACAAAGTATATATACCAAAATTTCATCTATAAAATACACTGCTCATTTCTCTGAAGCTACTGCAGTTCATAGCTGCTGAGGATATGGCCCTGTACTTCAGCTTTCATCTCAAAACTGTACTGAGCTCATTCTCAATATTTCAAGTGCCAGTGTGGATGAATTCCAATACTGGAAGCACATTTGAACTGGCAAACAGTAAATGGTTGCCATCAGGCGTAAGCACTTGTTATATCAAAGCTTTGGCACATTATTTATGGAAGACTTATTCTAATGAATTCCATCCACTCCTACCAGATGTGCAATCCAGGATTATGCCAGCTGTTTACCAGAATACTTGATGTCATGATTATAACATGACATTCAATTTTAATGTTGCTAAATAAGGCAAGTTTGCCTTAATATTTTTATAGAAAATGAAAAAGCAGTATTCCCACATATCCAGATTTGAAATGTTAGTGAAATGTAAGTTGGTCTAGCCCTTACACAAATGCCTTCCTGTGTGTACAGCCAACCCCAATTGCATGTACACAAGGCTTTCTTTACTCATAACAATTAAATCTCATGCACAAAATCCATGGCACAATAAACCATCAAAAAAAAAAAAAAAAAAAAGGAATCTGATTAGCTAAATAACATTCACCATTATCTGTTTATTTAAATGTCTTTGCAGGAACAAAACCACAATGTCTAATAATATTGAATGATTTCAATTCACATTGAAAAGACTTTCTATCCATCAGAGATCCCATTAAAATCAGTGGTATCTCTGAAAACCTCTGGTTTTACTTGCAAATAGAGTGGAAGCTAGTTCTAATGCTTTCTTATGCTTGCAGAAATAGAATTTCTTATTTTTTTCTCTTTCTTGTGTTGATTTTCTCCTTCTGTTCTCTTATACCTTACTTGAAATGGTCTCCATCAAGTACAGTGAAAAAACTGAATATTGCTCCTTAAACTTTTTTCAGCTTCAGCATTTATAATGCACTGGCTTCATTTAAGTACTGTATTTATAAACAATATAATTTGTTGATATGAAGAAGAAATCTTTCTGTAAAGATCTATTTAGGACTGTGAAGGAAACAGGCTTCTTGAAAAAGTTATGACTTATAAACTGATAAATATTTGTGATAATATTCTTGGTTTTATACCTACAGTGGTAAGACACTGACATAGCAAATTAGGAAGAAATACATTGTACCGATGCAACACAAATGCACACATATATTAAAAGTTCACAGATTTCCATTGCAAAAATAAATGTTTCTCTATATGTTCATAATTAGATCATGAAAAATAATGTTTCTCTGTTCACACAGAGAAAAAATCAAAGTATGGTATCAGTTTGCCGTGCTGCTTTTGTGAAAACATAAGGGTTTTTTGAAGTGGCTACAAGGTAGGCATCTTAATATTTCCTTATTATTTTCCTTAATATTTTCCTTCAAACTGCCTGTCAAGTTAGGACTTATTGGATCTATGTCTCAAAGTCACACATATGGTGTTACTGTGGTTGAAATATTACTATATTTCCACTATGTTTCATAGTCTCAGCCTATGATTTGTTATATTATCTATTTCTCTGGACAAATACTGTTAATAAGAAAGATTAACTTTGATGATGATGTGACTGCATTGAAAATTCTAGTTTTTGACCTCTCCATTTGCTAACCCTAGAAATAATGCTTCACACACAGAAGTAACAACATATCTGTATGCTAGGTATAATGTGTAATGGTTGTTCAAATATAGGGCATTAAAGCAGTTGTAAAATATTCTTATTTATTTATTTTAGACTCATATGCATACGTGAAATCTATCTGAATTTATTTGGAGCTATCAGCTGGTATCTTGCAAAATTTTCAGATTGACATCTTTGTGCAGAAGTATGACACTCCTTGGTTTTCATCTGTAAAAGCACTGTTAGAATTCCTGCACTGCAATGGTGTTTGATATATGTAAAATACTTGACAGTGTTTATCAATGTCTTCTTCATTCCTTCTGGTAATAAGTTTGTATGCGACATGAAAACTATCTTACATTGTCAAGACACAGTTTCCTCTGAATGAGATTTTTCTTCAGTTTTCCTGTTGTACTGCAGGTCCTTTGCAAAACTTACTGAACTCAGTAGTTTTCAGCTGGTCCTTAATGATCCAACATCATGAACATGTATTCTATTTTTGATTATCATTAGAAAAAGATTATTGCTTATTAGAAATATTTAAACCCAAATAAATAAATAAATAAATAAATAAATAAATAAAATAAATAAACAAACCATGATTGTTAGTAAATGCAAATTTATTCATCTGGAAATTTCGTTAAACTTTACTTCAATCTTCATTCATCAACGTTGCCAACCCTGAATAAATACTTAATTCGACCATCTCCATGTAGGCTTTTCAGCAATGATTAAACAGTTATACATGTACAATTTCTGATAAATTATTTGAAATATGACATTAATGCTTTCAGGTTTATGGAAATATATTATAACCTTTCCCACTGTGTAGAGCAAGAAGTACTGTGCATTTGCTAAAGAAACATCCAAGAGTATGAATGTTGGTATGATGACTGAAGAATAGTATTTGCATTTAATAGTGAACGCATTATTATTGCTTTGGTTTGGGTTAACATAATTGGCCTTTTAAGACCAGGATGAAGACTGTAATAGCAAAATCTGAATAAAAAAGCCATAGCAGAATGACATTTTAATACCGGATTTTGAGAGTAGAGACAGAGAGAATGAAGATTTGGGAAAAGAGAGAGGTGGAAGAAATCTGATTGGAGAGGTATTTCCTGTTATTGTTATTAGTACAGTTGTGTAATGAATTGTCTCTATCTTTTTCAGCAGGTTGCCTGGAGACAGCTTAACCCATCCTAAAGACATATATATGATATGTGTCCAAACACAAAAGCCTCAAGCTCACTTTGAACTCTCCAGGAATACTGGCAGACACTCCTTATTTGCTAATCATGCCATATGCAGGTATAAAGTTGCCAAGAGTCAAGACCAGACCAGAAATATTTCCCAATCAATTATGCTCTTACATACTACTCATTTTTAGAAGCCAAACTTTAATAAACAAATAGTTTTGCCATTTGTCTGTATCAACTTTTCTCAGTCTTAATAATGCAAAAGCTATAATTTTCCTAAAACTTTTCTCTTTGGACATGTCTCCAAACCACTGACAAGTGGTAGCAACTCATTATTCATTCTCAATTCATTGGCAAGTACAGCTGCTGACAGTAGCCAGGGAAAACTGGAGCTGCCTTTACTCATAAACTTTCCAATATGGTTGCTGGAGATACAGCATAATCTCCCTTATCTGGATATTACTTATCATTTCCAAAAATACAGTACAAAATATAGTGACTATAACAATAATTGGAGTCAATCTTAAATTATCTGACCTTAGTTAAAAAGTTGTGACTCCATATTGAAGTCGTTACAAAAGGCAACACAATTAAATAGGATTGGGAATTTTTTTTTTTTCCACTTCATATCAGAGACATATTTGACATACTAGATTAAGTGTATATTCCTGTGTATTTTGATTTGACCTGAAGTTTCTGTGATCAATAAAAAAAGCACTTAGCCTTTGGCCAGTAAGATATATAATGTGGACATAAATTTAGTGCACTTTAAGCAGTCTTATAGCTTTATGGCTTATTATATAGTTACAACCAGTGCTTCTCAGAATTGTCACTAGGGCCCTGTTTATATATGTTTTTGTCTAGCTTTTATCTGCTATTTAAAATGTGTTTATCTTTGTATATACTTTGTATATGTGTGCTATGTGTATAGCATATAAAAAAGAACATGCTCCAAGCTTGAATAGTGACAGTAAAGTTTAATAATCTTTTATGAATGTCTTTTGCCATTTGCACTTTTCCCAAATGTAGTTAACAAAAAAAAAAAATGGAGAGGAGAGGAGAGGAGAGGAGGAGAGGAGAGGAGAGGAGAGGAGAGGAGAGGAGAGGAGAGGAGGAGGAGAGAGAGAGGAGAGGAGAGGAGAGGAGAGGAAGAGAGGAGGAAGAGAGGAAGGAGAGGAGGCACTGTAGCAATTTTTATAAAAATTGAAAGGATGCTCTGTTTTCAATAAAAATGAAATAATAATTTGTTAGAGAATACAACCTTGTTGACACTTAGCATTTCCAGGGCAACATTTACTGTATAGTCCCTGTGAAATTGAGGTAAAAACTTCATTTGTATATTCATTTTCTGTGTCATAAGAGTCAGTTGTAGAAGACTACACAAAGGAAACATTTTCTGGCCCTTTATTTAGATTTTACTATACATTTTTATGCTGCTCAGGATCATATGAATATGATCCTTTAGTTGTGTAAGTTGTGTGACCTCTAATGAAGATGGTAATTCTTTTTATACACAGAAATGTATTAAAACTTCTGTAAAACCAGTGTTTTACACAACAAAAAAACAAAGTAATACATCTGAAATATCCTTCTAAGCATGGGGCTGGATCAGGGCTACACTAATCCTGCTTTTCAACTTCATCACCACATAGGCGTGGGTGGAGTATTTCAGGTCATTCACAGGTTAACACACTACCTTTTCCTTTTTCCTCTTACATACGGTGTAAGAAGTTTACGGACTTGTAGAATTTTTCCACATGAAGAAGATTGCAGATTTTCAGTGCCATCTAAGCTCTTGGTACCAATGTCACCTCTTTGATTAAATGTGAAGCTAATTAGATAAGTATTTAAGGGATTTAGGAACAGATCAGCAAAGAAACATTTCCTTAGTGGGTTGGGTTTTGTTTTTTGTTTGTTTTTTGTTCTTTGTTTTTTTTTTTTTTTTAATTGTTAGCCAATGCAAAGTAAAAAAAAAAAAAAAAAACATTTAAAGATGATTAAAAAAAAAAGTTTTTCTTCTGTAGTGGAATTGAAAACTTAAAAAATGTATATATGTATCACACAGGTGGACACTCAGTTTACCCAGTTCCATATTCAAATAGAATTTTGGGCATTTATCCTGAGCTAGTGACATGAGAATCTGTAAAGATTCAGTTTGTAATATAAAGTTCATTACATACTTAAACCTATGCTTTAACATATGTTCAAAAGTGTCAACCAATTCCCACCTAGCCCTCTTTGTGCTTCACAGATGGGCTGGGAAGCAGCTACTCATTTAAAATTCCCAATTTATAAGATATGAACTTAGGAAGACAATAGATTCAGACAGTCTAGAGTTTTAATTAAAAGATGCATCCAAATGAAGAATTTATTGCAATTAATTTGGATAATTCAAATGCTTACCCAGAAATATATGGATGTGCTAATGCACATTAGCACTTCCACACTGGGAGGGTTGTCAGATCTACAGCTCCCACAACCAGGAGAGTGACATAACTTATGAAAGAATAGATGACGCAGGAATAGCTTTGTCTTCATTCCTCTGATGGACTTGAGCTGCTCTGGAGGATTGACTGTACGAATTAGTGATTCAGAAAGCAAGAAAAAGATTGTGGTCCTGTAGTCAAATTCCTAAGTCACTTGCTTTAGATTAGAGGACACCTGGAGTTCAACCCAGTTATGAAGAACAATTATAAATTTTAAAGAATAATTATGTAATATAAGAAAATAATGATTCCTTAAAAAGAAGCTAAAATTCAAGTCTCTGCTTTCTGTCCTAATCAAGGTGGACTGTCTAACATTTTCCCATCCTGTTCAAATTTATGTCCTGGATAATCTGCAGAAAAAGGCTACTGTAATAGGATTACTTTCTTGGTTTTCCCCTTCCACAGCTAGCATTTTTTTTTTTCCTAAATGACAGCCATTTTTGTATTCTCTGAAGTGCACAAGTCCTGAATGAACTGTCAGTGATTTCCTAATATAACTGTACAGTGGATTCAAGCAGAGAAAAAAAATACTTTCTAGATTTTGATTGGGTTTAAGAAGGAAGGCTATTCAGGAACATAAAAAATGGATTCTATGCTGAAATGCCAAGGCACCTGAGGAATGTTTAAGTGCTGATATGTCTATATACCTTGGCACTCTGGCAGTCAAGTATCAGGTTTGGGTTTTCAAGATCATAAATTTGGACCTAGAAACATTTTACAGCCTTTTACACACCTTACCTTACTGCCCACGACCTTAAGGGGAAAAAAGAAGTTAATTTAGCATCAGTATCACTATATTATAGGCAATATTGGTTAAAGCAATTATCTAGTTTGAACTTCAAACTCTTTTATTTAATTATATGTATTTACTCTTTTTGATTCAAAGCACATAATTAGATAAATAAAATGTGAGTTTATACATTTTTTTCACTAGAAGATATTGCTGACCACATCTATTTTTTTTTTCTGGAAATAGTCATTGAACATTATGATGTAGTCATATCTGATAATAGCTGAATTTCTTGAAACAAGCAATCTAATTCAGTGTTTAATAAACTACAATGTAATCTCTTCTTAAAAAAAAAAAAAAACAAGAAAAAAGAGACAGGTTAGTATAGGTAATTTGCATTCTAAGTTAAAAGACTTATTCCTATTTAGAAAAAAAAAATCAGCTTTCTCTCAGAAGGAAAGGAAGAACTCAGAGAAAATGCCCCTTAAATCACAGCATATCATGTTATTATGCATCATTGTCTTAATACCATCAAAACAGCATCAGAATTCACTTGAGGATTCTCTGCTGAATCTATGGAAGCTTGCTCATCAATCACAAGACATTCAAACGGAAGAAAGTAATCCCTTGTAAGATCAGCTAAAAAACTGTGAATTATTCCTCCTTTCTTCTAACAAACTTGTATTGGATGTAGAACGCAGCAGTGCATCTGAAAAATAACAGAAAGCTGTACCTTTACCCTTAGAGGCATTTCAAATATATATGCATGCTTATATACATATATATATGGAAATCAGGTCAGAAATTACTCTGAACTTCTTCACTACCTGTCTTGCCTTCTAACTCCAATATTGCAATGTGTTTACTTGAAGGTCTTGTTTGTGCAAATGTAAAGAAAGGATAGATTTATTCAAATACATGAATTGAAAACACACTAAGTCACTGTGATGGTATTTTCAACTGAAACAAATGTTGACCTTTGCTGTCAACCTAGTGAGATAGTGTCAAACCCCATTTTTCAAGATCAAGCGCAGGCACTGTCTACAGCTGCGTACTCACACCTTCTTTTCCCACAGAAAGTCTTAAATGTTCTTGTTAATGTGGAAGCGATGGAAAGAGAACATCTCATCTTTTTGTTTATGCTGTGAGACTTCAAACAATCAACATAAAAATGTCCACTGATTTTTGTCATTTTCCTTAAGTAAAAATACCTCACCTGTTGTTCAGGGAAGAATGTAGAAACACTTGAGAGTAAGTGTCTTACCTATATGTCTTCGCAGCAAGTCAGATCATCCTATATATGCTACCTAAACAATCGGTAAGGGAGCACAATCAGAATAACTCTGCAAGTTACTGAATGTCCCGTCAAAGTATTTTGAATCTCATTTCTTCTGAATTACTCTGAATTTCCATTGAGCAATTGAGGAGCAAGCAAACCTAAACCTGCAGTTAATAAGTATAATGAGACCTTTAAAAATAAGTAGGGCAAATATTCCTTCTAGTGCCAGGTTTGTAGCTTAATTCCAGTGCATAACCGTAGATATTTGGTGCCACAAGCGATGTACCCACTTTTAAGTGCAGCTCCAGTAGGACACCGGTCATTCATAACTGGATGTCATATCTGCCAGTCCTTACCTGAGGTCTACTCTACCCTCTCTCTCCAATATCTCTGCAAACCTATGTTTAGATAGCTGAATCCTTCATGTCCATTTTGTCTCCTTACGACATTGCTGCAAAATTACAGTGTTGAGGAGACTGCTATTCGTCTGTCCTTCCTGATGTGATTTACAAGTGCTGGCTACCTCATCAGCCCGAGCCATCGTTCTGTTCTCAGTTCTGCTAGCTTTTTACTATAGGTTGTGAGTTTTAGATGTGGCTTCTGTTTTTCACCCTGGATGCAGTCAAATGCGAGGAGGACTGTGGGGTGAGGACTGCAATTTCATATGTCATTGTAGGCCATGCTACAATTACACACTTTGGACCTCTGGAATGATCAGCATAAGTGTGTTACATATGCAAGCACGACTTCACAGTTCATTTGAGAAAAGCTGCTCAGTTCCTGTACATTTGTTACATTTCTTTTGTAATTTGTACCACTGGCCTTAATCCCATTCCCTGCTTTTAACTTTATTTTCCTTTCCAGCACGTTGGGAAGATGCTTTTAGATAAAGTCTTCTGATGACATACTTGCCCTTGTAGTTGAGTTTAATTTTGAGCTTTGGAAATCCAAAAGATACAAAAGTATTAGATTGTGATAAGAGAGAACAGGGGGAATACTCATTCCCACAATGCTGTCCATTAACTTTCATGTTATGAAATTACATACTTTTTCCAAATAATTCTGTGGTGAAATTATAATGGAATAATTATCATAAGCTCCTCCAGAGTTGGAACTGATTGACTGTTTTTTTTTTTTTTTAATGTAATCTAACCTGTATCAAACTCTTTGTTTTCATTTATTTTCTCTTTCAGTCATTTTTATAAGTGAGACTTAGAAGTGGTGATAAAGAAAGTTTTTTTTATTTCTTTCTCTCTCCTTTTCTTTTTTTTAAATGAGGAAGAATGAATGAATGAAAAACCTTTGCAAATAGATCTCTGATTACAATTGATGTTTTGAGAGTTCCACTAGTTGTAAAACCAAGAAGCAATTTGCTAATACTAAGCCAAGTTCTAACTCTCTAGCATCTAATTTTAGTAGATTTTTTTTTTTTAAATTCTTAATATGCTTTTCTTTCACTTATATTCTTTGGATATCCTTTGCTGAGCGAAAAGATAAAAATGTGCTTAATTCAAGTCTAAGTAGCTAATTTTACTGTGTTTTTTTTAATTCTTCACCCAGTAATTATTGCCTGATTTTCACTTAAATAAGCTTTTATCATATTTGAATAATGAAAGAAGTAGAATAAATTCCAGTGCTAATAGTGGAGTTATCTTATATGTTCCTAAAGGAAAATATTTTATTTAGACCTCAAATTTGTTGACACTGTGCTTATTTGGACCTAGGCTTCTTTTTCTTTCTTCTTTTTTTTTTTTTTCCCCTTTGGTTTGTTTATTTGCACAATGGGGACAAATTCTAACAGTGACAACAAATTCTAACAGTGACAAATTCTAACACTGACAACACTCTTGGATTCTTCAAGTTTTCAGTGTTTCTCATGAGATCTAAGCTATTTTTCAGATATGCTAAGCTTTCAGAAAATCAGGCAGGGTGATTTCTGAACACAAACAAAGAAAAACAAAACAAAACCAAAGCAAAAAAAAAAAAAAAAAAAACCACCAAAAAAACAAACCACCTGCAACCTTTCTCCGCTGGTGTTCCCAAAATAAATTTTTACTTGAATGGTGTGTTCCCACGAACATAGAAACTGTTTTGGAATCTGTTTTTCAAAATTTTCCCATCTTTACCTTTAAAATAAGAATAGTGAAATAAAATACAAAATTAATTGAAAAAATAAATATTGACTTACAGTAACCACAAGGTGTTTGGAATAAGAAGTACTCTTGTACACAAGTTGTAGACTTTTTAAATATATCTTAGCAGGGTGTCAAAAATAATAGTTGATGTTTGTAAATCTCTACAGTAGTGTTAAATTTAAATAATTCTTCCTATTTGCAGAGTCCATGACAGATTTCTGACTTTAAAAAAATGTGTAAACGACATGAGCAAGCTATCTATCCTTGAAGAGAGACTGGACGTTAGACCTGTAGAAGAATAATTTTCTGATATATTTTTAATAGACTGGAAGGACCACATATCTCAAAAAAAGAAGACGTAGCTTGGGAAGATATTGTGGTGAAAACAAAGAAGAATATAATCATGGAACTGTTCCTCAGAATAAAAATGCACATAGATTTTGCCACCCCTTCCCTGAACCTCTACCATCTGTGATAGGAATGCCACTGTGTGCACAACAGCAGCTGTAAAATGCGAAAGTATGATGAAAGCCTACTGAAGGAGCACAGAGTACTTGCCTTCATAAAAGCATCCATAATTGTTGGAGAAGCCATACTCTTGTTCCTACCTGGAATTCAACTGCTGTGAGAGAGAGTATATCTGTCTGTATGAGATATGACAGTGCATGTAAGTCTTTTAGCTATAAAAAATAATACCTTACAACGAATCCAAGGCATTTGCACAGGTTGGCTGGAATCAGACAGGAACTTGGGATTATTTTTCTCCTGGACCAGTTGGATATTAGGTTTTTCAATAATTCTGAAGTGCATTCAGGTCTCTATGTTTTTGCAGTACCTAACAATCTAATATAAAGCTAGCTGAATATTTCAGTTTTGCTAAATGTATCAGAGATATTTCCATTGACTATAATAGGATCTCTTGGTCTATAGGTGACACTTAGGCATTAATGTAAACACCTAAGTTTCTGTGTCTTAGTCTGAAACTGAGTCCCACCCAAGGAATTACTTCCACCATGACAATGGATATTGACTATATAGATACACACACAGAGATAGAGATTTTTTCTTCTCTCTTTGTTGTTGAATCATGGTAAAAGTGTAAGTGTTATTAATAGAACTGTCCCATACAGCTTTTTTTCCTGCTGACTGCTGGCAGAGCTGTCCTGCACAGCATTTTCTGTTTAGCTGACCACCTGAAGTTTCTGTGTAATCTCCAAATCTGTTGGGTAATATAGATCTTGGCTGCCCTCTGTGAATCTCTTCCTGGTTGAACACCAGGACACGCATGAAGTCAAAGGATCACACGATGGGTTCCTGGGCACCAGCCATGTTGGCTTATCTGCTCAGTGTTTTTTTTTTTTTGAGGGTGGGATTTTTTGTGGAAAAATATCAGCTGTAGTAACCTCTAGTAAGAAAGGAGTTACTCATAAAAATTCTGTTATATTTGTATAATATTCTTGTAGATATTAAAAATATTTCTAGAGGTTTAATTTTCTGCTATTGTCCACAGTAATTTTGTCAGTTCTTAGCTTTGACATTCCTTGTAGAGCTTCTTTACCTCTTCAGGCAGTGTTTTATAGAATACTGGGTTCTAAATGTTTTTGTCAAGACATACCTGAGCATTATGAAAATCTCTTTGGCTAATTATAAAACTACGTATCTACAATTATTTAAGAATGTACTTATACACAATGTACAATGCACTTATAATATTTTCTTCTCTTTAGCTAAGCAAAAAAACAAACGAAAAACAACAACAAAAAACCCTCTAGCTAATTAAAAAAGGGGCACAATGTCTAATAGACAAAAATCTTCCAAGTTCCAAACATGCAACTAAAACACCTTTCTGTGTTTTCCCATCTGTAATTTGGAGAGAAATATTTATTTGCCACATCAGAAAAATTAGTAAATGCATACATGTAATTTGATGTTGAAAAGTGTTTTGATTTATTAAAAAAGATTTGTTTATCCTGTCTTATACGTATTCAGTGTTTTTACTGCAGTCGGTGTAAACACAGTTGTAGTGTCAGTTAGTATGATCCAAAGCCTTCCCACAGAAACTTTTAAATGGGATTTAAACTAACCAAAGAGGATCAAACATTGTTCTATGAATGTAATAATCTCTGCCCTTTACAATTATGGAAACGTAATTAAAAATCTGAAAAGAAGTATTCCACCTTATATTTCCCAGTTCATTCTTGCATGTAACATTTCATAGAAATCTAGTTAAAAATTACTGGGACAGATTCTCAGCTGAACTGTAACCAATGGAGTGAAGCTGACATATAAAAGCTGTGAGTCCAATCTATACATTTATTTAACTTATTCAGATGTTTGTTTTTGTTTGTTTGTTTGTTTGTTTGTTTTAAAAAAGGAATTTTCAGAGTAAGACTATAGCTGTGGCTCATGGTAAGTAAACTGATGACATTCCCAGAAAACTATAATGGACCAGGGTTTGACTTTAATTACAACTGTCTGTGAGGAGTATGGCCTCTACCACCACAGCCACGGCATGTTAACTCACATTACCATTTCCTCCTTGGTTTGCTTTTACATCCTAGGAGTAAATAATTCCTTACTGGTGTGGTTCTGCTCCTGTTCTGATTTGGCTCAGTTATTTCATCTACCGAGAGGGGGAAATGAACCACTGCTGTGATCTTGCTTCTGTTTCACATAAAGGAGCCTGGCCTCATCCGGGTTCTGTCAGGTCTAGCAAGAAACAGATAAGAATGCAATCTATACATTTTAGAACAACAGCAGAGATAAATGAATAATTAAGGCATGGTAATTTTCTCAGTTTTGTCATACTCTTGCCATATATCACTACTTGAGAAACAGGTTCAGAGTTCAGTCTAGAAAAGGAATAGTAGAAGTAGCTTTCTCTCTGAGGATGCACTCCACTCCTACATCTACACTGATAAAAATGTTGAACAAAAATCACCCTAGAACTACTAGTCACCACTAGTCACCTTCTTCCAGCCGGAGGGAGCCCAATTCACTCTGAGCTTTACCATTGAGACAGTTCATCGCTCAGCGATGTGAATCTCTTTATCTCACAGTTGAATAATTTGTCCAGAAGGATGCTGTGATAGTCAATATCAAAGGCCTTGCTAAAATTCAGATAGATTACATCCACTGTCTTTTCTTCATCCAACAAGCAGATGGCGGAGGTCATAGAAGGAGATTAAATTACTAAGGACTCTCCCTTCATGAACTCTGTTCTGACTATGAATAATAATATCTTTGTTCTTAACTGACTTTCAGTAGCTCCCAGGATAATCTCCAAAATTTTTCCAGGGACTGAGTTTACGCTAACAGATCTGTGGTTTCCTGATTCTTCTCTAATACCCTTTTTGTAGATGGATATAATGCTGGCTAGCATATTTTTATATGTATAAGTCAGCAGGGATTTCATCAGACTTGGGTAGATTGTTGAAAGGAATCCATCTTTAATGTCTACTAACTCACTACAGTGAATCCTGTCAGGCCCCAGTGACCTATGAAAATTTAGCTCATACAACTGTTCCTTACAAATTTGGTGCCACAGATTTTGGGAAAGTCACTCTTCCCCTAGTCATGGTCCCTAATTCTGAGGACTAGGCAGTCCAAAGTCATGAGGCAAAAAGCATTAATTGCTTCTGCCTTACTCTCATGGTTACTTGTTAGGTGACCACTTGCATCAAGTCCAATGTTTTCATTTGAAATCTTGCTTTTGATATACTTCAAAAAGCCTTTTTTGCTTAATACCATACTGACCAATGTCAACTCAAGTTGAGCTTTGAATTTTCTTGTTTTTTCTCTGCAGATGCAAACTGGAGTTTGCATCCAAACCTTGCTTCGAGAGTACATATATAACTTTTTCTTTATTGCCGAGAAAAGTTCACTGTTCAACTAGCCTGCTAAATCATGAGAACAGCTTTTCTATACTGTGAGAACAGCTTTTCACATAACTTGATCAGATATAAGCTAAGAATGGAGGCTTGCATAAATGTAAGCTCAGGAACAGAATGCGGAGGAGGCTGCGGAGCTTTTTGTCAAGTGGATACAAGAAAGTAGAGTAGATGTCCTGTTGTTGAAGATAAGGTAGCAAAACAGATGCCTCAGTTCAACGTAACATCAGTGGGAACTGGCTTGGGCTATTCCCCCTTAAAATGTTGAGAATTTACAGTGAGAATGCATCCTCCGATCACCAGAGATATTAGTTATTTCTTGGAAATTCTGCCCATGTCCTTGGAATGTAATGAATATGTATATATTATGCCTTTAAATACGTAGTCGCTGCTTCTCTCAGTGTCATGTTCAGTGGGAGTGATCCCTCATGCACCCAGCACTGTAATAAAGGGAATACCTGCTTGACATACCTCATTGGCATGTCAAGTTACTTTGTCAGTTTTCTTGGCTTCACTGCACTTCTGCCCTTTTTACTTGACTTGTGACACGAGATTGTGTGCTCATAGACTCTTAAAAGGTGAGGATAATGAGAGCAACCAGCTCTCGTGAACACCAAAACACTCCAGAGATGATTGCCAGGGGACACTGCTAACTAGGTAATAGTTCCCTGAGAAACTTAAAGTTTACTTTCTTCAACTCCAGAGTGGCAGTTCTGCTAACCCTTTTTCTCAAAAAACATTGAACAGAACTATTTCATTTCCAATTTAGGAATAGGAAAAAACAGAAAGATGTATTAGTATTTGAAATAAATATTTTTTGCCCAACTTTAAGAACTGTTTCTGAACAAACTGTTGCTATTTTGGCCACATAAGCTAGCTCTATGTAAGCAAAGTGTGCGTGGTACAGATTTGTACAGTGATGCTAAAGCATGAATATAAATTCTCAGTGATATTGTAAAGTGTCATCACTATCAGTCTATAGAACAATATGCTTGTCTAGTGATGTGTCTTTGCTTCATTAAAAAATATACAAAAAAGACTGTATCTTTTGAAGACTGTTTATTATTTTGTCTTTGAAAACATTTTTCTCTACAACTATCACAATTACAAAAATAGTCAGTGACTGTATTCATATCACCTCCTAGAAGTATTAAATACAAGCATTATAGATACTTTTGCACCCGGCGAGAAAGAATGAGAATTTTGGATCACCTTGGCTAAGATACACATACCTGGACAGCATTACTGTCAATGAGAATAAAAAATTCAATACCTAAATTAAACAAATATTAAACAGCTTATTTTAGGAATATAACTTTAATACAACTGTTTTCTGCATTGACTCTAGAGACCACAGGTAAGCCAAGTTGAAAGTCTTGTTCCCCAAAAATCTGTCATCATGGAGTTTAACTGGAACAGCTCTGGAAGACAATAAATTGCCTACAGTTTTTTTTTTTTTTTTTTTTTTTTTTTTTTTTTCCTGTAAGGATGTTTTGACTTTTGATTAAACTTATTTCTTAATAATCTGGTTATAGCATGATTCATATTAGCTGGCACATTGACAAATTCCTAGTTTCTCAAGTTTAATCTTTCCAGACAATTCATTACTATACACAGGAAACAATACAATTGTTTTCTTATTTATTGTAAAGTAATAATTTTATTTGAAACAGATGCAGTGCAAATGATACATTCAATGTAAATTACTCGCATTTAACTAAAAATATTTTAAAATATGTAAATTCCACTTATTAATTTTGATATTATTCATGTCTTTAGGAGAGTTGCATAGCTTCTTCATGACTGTGTTTGCAGAATACAGAACGTTGCTTGCTACTAAATGAGAAAGGCTGGATTGTTGATCCAGCTGTTAAATCATGTCTACAAAATGTCATAAACATCCAAAAGATATAAAGCAAGAATCAAATTGACCAGTACTTGGGCAGCTTGTGATATTATGTAGCTGTTTTAGCTGGCTCTGTAGCATCACAGAAATCTATAACTTCATACTTCATGAATTCTGAATCAATAAATTTGCCATTATGGTCTCCAAAATTAATCTTGCCTTACATGATTCCCTCCCCATCCCCCAGTTCTAATTCTCTCCCTTTTCCTTCTGCTTCCCAACAAAACAAAATAAACTGCAGTGAGAATTTATTATCTTTTGAGGAAAGTAAAACAGATGAGTTAGGAATGTCAATGTTGTGAGCAGAATCACCATCCTTTTCAAGACTGAGGATTGAAATGAACACTTCAGAGTTGGCACCTGCACCCAAAATGGTGTTCCATGACAGCTATAGTTCTTCGTTGCTTTCCTTCTTATTTTTTTCTTTCTTTCTTCTATTTTTTTTTTTTTTTTTTAACAATCACTGTGTCTTAACTTTACCAGCGTCGAGAAATGAAGAATTTAAGTAAAATTGAGAAGCCAACATCTAAGTTGGGTCTAAGTCCATATAGTGACTGAAATTTCTGTTTCTGTTTCTGAAAACTCGTGTTAGTATCTTGATTTGTGGTATTGAAATCAATGCATTTGTCAAAATAATGTTCTTTTTACCACCCAAGTTTTCAGGACTCCAACCTTGTAGGTACAGTGTTTCACATACTTAATTCCTTAATGTAGCCAGGTGACTTAAAGACTTTCCCACATAAGAGTCATTGGTCTCCCCCACCGCCCCCAGGAATTCAATAGCATCAGTCAGTGAAAACATAATGTAAACCACTGCTGTCATTCTAAAAATGATACTAAATCCCTTGTGTCATAAGAATAATTTGTTTAATGACTCTTTGACCTTGGAACATGCTAGACAATTTTAAATCCTTACTCTTTCAGGAAGGAGGAGTAAGTTTCTTCAGATATCCTACAGAGAAAGAGCACAGTCATGGGAAAAGCATCCCTGGATCTCTGGAAGTCCAAGTAATCACTTACCTCCAAATTCTTAAGATTTGTCCTACTTATCAGAAGAAAAGGTAAAGAAAAAAAATATGAATGTTCTCAACATTTAAATAACCGAAAGGGATTATAAAACTTTTTCTGTGTTCTTTTCATTGGAGTTTTTGTTTTTCACTCAGTGAAGATCTTTTTTCTTTTTTTTAGCTTTTTATTATTTATTATTTTTTGATCGCTTGACTAGCCATCAGACTGTCTGAAGGACAGTTCTCTAAGGAAGCACAATAAATATGCATGAAAATAGCTTTAACTGGTGGAAGAATGGTAAAAAGAATGATCAATTTGAATAGGATAAAGTAGAATTGCAGAAGCAGACAGGAAAAGTAATGTGATCTTTGATCTATTTTTTTTTTTATAAATTTTGTCAGGACTCTTCACCAAGATAGTTTTGTTGATAGATCTAATACTTTTTAGATCTAATACTTTATCTTGAAAAATAAATAAACAGTAGTATATTTTCTACATCATATTGCTCTTGGGACATACTGAACTCCACAAATATGAATTCTAATCTCTTCTGAGCACAGATTTCCTGTAATTTTATCACTATTTATTTATATTTCCGAGTAACCAAGACACTGCTTAGAATGTTATTAGGTTGTGGAGTCTCCTTCCCTGGAGATATTCAAGACCCGTCTGGACACCTGCTTGTGTGACCTGGTATAGGGAACCTGCTTTGACAGGGGGGTTGGACTCAATGATCTCAGGAGATCCCTTGCAATCCCTATGATTCTATGATTCTATGATTATACGAATGTGGTCTAATAACCCTGGCTTACATTATTGAGCTGTTAGTGCTCTTGTAGAGAGCATTTTTGGCATTTATTTTGCTGTGTCAACCTAATGGAGTGCTTAACAGAGGTTGGTAATTGATAAGTTTGAGACAGGAAGAAGAGCAGTTAGCAGGTGTCATACATTTATAGAGCTGTAGTTGCTACACAGATATCTAAATGTGCAATCTGAGAAAGATACTGGCTAAAAATGGCAAAGAAGAATGAGAAGATTATGTATGGCACAATTATTTTTTCCTGGCATTTTTTTTACAGGTTCTGGCATCATTTTTGCCCATTTTTAGGACAGACAGAGCTAGCTGTTCCTCCACACAAGATGCCATGTCACTCTTAATTGGCTTTTCTGATCTTTCTGAAAAGGGGATGTGGATTTTTTCCAAGATTAATAACTGTGCATCTGTTAGTACAACAGTGAGGCAGATTTGTGAACAATAGACCTACACATGTATCCGAAGAGATCAGTGGCACTGAATGAATCTAATCATGTAATTACAAAAAATGAGCCACTCTAGAAGTCATGTGTCACTGTATTTTTATGGTATTTGCCTCTTCTGTGATATTTTAGAAGCTCCAAGTATCTCTATCATTATCTTTTCTTCTCCTCCCTTCCATTGTCTTTTCAATAGGGAAACTCTGAAAGATCAGTCATAAATCATAGCTTCTTAAAATTGCACAGTTTTCATGAGTTTTTGAAATCATCTCTGCTGCCCAGTAGAAAAATTACCTTGAGAATGACCCCCATCTCTTATAATTTCTGCATTAACTAACTTCCCTCCTTCTACTTATCCAATAGTAGTACTGGAGTTGCTACACAAATTTCTAAATTAAAAAAAAGGACTGACAAATGTTCCTGAGCTTTGAGCTTGCTTTATTGTGACAACATCTGAAAAGAAGTATGATTACTTCAAATTAAATGGATTATTTCTAATTTATTGGAACAAAATCTGAAGTAATTTGGACCAAACAACCCTCAGCAGACAACAGGCAGGTTTTCCTTTAGCCTCCATAGAAGCTCTTTAGACAACAAGACATTTTTAGTAGATGTTGCTTGCTCTATTTTCAGTTTTGCTATCAAATACTGCTAGAAAAGAAGGGGATAATGCAAAAGTACACATTCTAACAAGAATGTGTGCAACAATTTTAACTTATGAAAAAGGTATGTTCTCTTACATATATTTCTACGGTCTCTGCATAGATAAAATTACCATTTATTAAACTGCCCCAGAAATAACGCAGAGAACTTCACAGTCAACTCATGCCCATACTAGCATCTTGTGTGACTATTTCCTTCAAAAGGAAAGTGCTGATGATTAGACAAGGTTTTGTCCAAATTCTTTATGGATGAACTACTTGTGTACACTGATAAAAAACCTGGGCTTAAAGAGTATCCTAAAGCAAAAAGCACCAGTGCTTGCTTCCACCAGCCTTCGATAATTTCAGGTCTTTTTTCCAGTCTGTAGAAATGTGAAAAAATGTCTCTGAAAACACTCTTACAAACTTACATGCATGTAAAAAAGGCAATCAACCATCAAGGACAAGCAGTGGGGATTTGTTTCCTTCAGGTGACCCATATGTTTGATGAAAAAATGAGCAGAATCTCACTTGCACAGTAGAAAGAGGTAATTATACTTCTCAGTCAGTGTAAGTGAAAATGCATACATATATGATTTTCCTTGTGGGCTGTTTTAGGCATGAAACAATTTAAATTTAGAGTCAAATGAACATGCTATGACATTAATTGTAACTTACCTGCATGTAGGAAACAATAATAATTCAGGTCTAGCCAAGCACTCTGAAATGAATTACTAATTAAATAATAGTATTAAGCTAGAGGTATTTGTCAAATTAGAAAATGGTGAACACAGTGACACAACACCAGTAATGAAAGGGTCAAGGAGATAAACAAAAGTTGGTTTTAATTTGATTTTTTTTCCTCAGTAATACACAGGGGAGATTTTGGTAAAGACTAATCTTTATGTTCTATTCACAACATCAGGAGCTTTTTATTTTTATTCCAGGAACCTTGTAACAAGGTTTAATAAAGTTTTAATTGCTATCAAGAACAGCAAGCATTTGGATTCTCTATATTGTTTCTCAGATCTTTGGTGAGGGACTGCCTTTAACTTAAAACCACAGTTATCAAAGCAGTATATGGGTTTTCTTGTATTTAGGGCAGAACACTGATGATAGCAATCATCACTTCTTTCTAATCTGGCTTTTTTCAAAATGTAAGGCATAATGCTTCACAGGTTCTCCCTAACAGGACATTTTCTAAGCAAAATGTCAAGATTTGCAACATGAAAACAGATTCCCACCTATTGAAATTGGAATGGTGAAGGCATGAAAAATATTTCCCTTGTCACAGAAATCATATAGAGATTTTCTTTGACAGTGGTGAGTTTATGTCTGTATGTGGGTAAATGACTTTGGCTCAATATTACTTATATGACAGCATGAGTTTATGTGCTACATAGAGTAGATGACACCTACCAAGATAACTATAGAGAATCGTTTTTTAGTGAATACTTACAAGTTGTATTCTTCTTCTTAATTTTTTTTTTTTTTTTTCCCCAGAACTGTATCACTGCCCAACTTTACTAAAAGGGAAAAATTTGGGAGTACTTAAAAATTTCATTTTTCCTCCTATGTCATTTTGTCAAATAAGCCATTTTAAATGCCAGGTAGGAGCTTGAAGTTATAAGCCTGCTAAATTGTGTATTTCCAGTGATACTACTTTGCAGAGCTATGTGGGAGACATGAGCTTGATTTCACTTCCCAGTCTCAGATTTCTGTCCATTTAAACAGAAAACCAATGAACAGTAACTAGCAACTAATAATCCTCCCTAGCTTGTCAATTCTCTCAATCCCCAAGAAAGACATTGCCCTCACATCAGTACAACAAAAATTTTAAGGAAATAACAGTGCAGTTGTGGATGGTATTATCTTTTCTGTGGTGTTCCTTAATAATTGTCAATAGCTATAATCAAAGAAAAATGTCTGACCATTAAATAGAAGATATGATGTTATGTAACCATGCCTATGTATGAGTGTACAAACATATTTTTATATATGTGTGTATATAATCAATAAAAGCATATTATTTCTATTAAAAAAACATATTATTTCTGTTAAATATAGAAAGAAAGTGAGACTGAAAGTGTTACAAGACAATGACAATTTTCATGCAAAATAACACAAAATCAAAATAGCAAATTTAGATTTGCCGTAATCCTGATCATGAACCCAGAGACAGAGAACAGACAGAAAGCTGTGTTATTTCATCCAAAAACTTACTCCAGCTTTTAGATATGTAGGTAGTTGCTTTGAAACATCTACAATTTCTTTTTAAAAACAGGATTAGTTCTGCAACTAATGGACAAAATTAAAACAATGAAACTTATTTAAGATATTTATTCTTTCTTGTACTGACAGAAGTAAAATCCATTGAAACCATTTGTGAACTTAAAATAGAACAGGAATTCACAAGCTTCATGATTTCTTTCTTCTGGAGATTTATTTGGTTATATCATGTCTGGACCAGCTGGTGAACAACCGACAATATAGCACAGTGGTAACCACACGATGCTGTCTCTGTTCTCTCTGTGAGATGGGCAAGGATTCCTATTTTATGTATCCTTAAAAACTTGTTTTAGTGGTGGAAAAAATCTACTAAACTTGTCACATTGACATAGAATGAAAATATTATACATCAAGAAATATTTCTGCCTTGTTAGCTTTGGAAAGTTATCTGAGAAGTTAGATGTGTAAAACAGACATCTCAGTGACTGTATGGGCTTATCTCACAAGGGCCTCACAGAGTCAGCTCAGCACCCAAGTATCAATGGCCTTAGCTGCAGATACTGACAAGGATTTCAGCGTGTTATATTGCAATCTCCCTTACACCTTGTCATTTCTATCTTTCACACATTTTGCTTGTTTCATATCTGAGTAAAATTTCAGCTTCCCAGGCAGCTGCCAGCTGCTACTAGAATATGGATGACACCTTAACCCTGACTCCACCAAAGTCAATGTAAGTATTTCCATGGATTTTATCAGAGTCTGAATCAAGGCTTTTGTGAGGAGCAAAGGTCATTCTAGACCATCTTCTATAATAATCCCAGTCATTTCTTTTGGCATACTTTTGGCTATGAAGCAAGCTCAAAATCAAATTTCTGCTTGCTAGACCCAAACAACTGAACACAAGCCATTGCTAACTTACCTGCAGAGCACAGCAAAAGCCAGTAACATTACTTTACTAAGATTGGAGAACAAATAGATAATTTTCTTTGCTCCTGCTTGCAAGTCTTTGTCTGTTTAGTCATCTACTCATTACTCAAGATTATTTGATATTATCCAGAAGGAAAGGATGGTGTGAGTCTCAAAGTTCTCAGTGTTTCCCTATAGCCATGTGAAAAGCAACTTGTGCTTTTAAAACCGTCACCTCAGGTGAAATGAATCACTCTCTAATGACCCCTGCCTTTCTGCATTTATTATACTGCTAATACAATTTATTTAGACTAGACATACAGATTCTCTTTCCCAGCATTTTTTTCTTCAAAAGATCTGTTTCATCGACAAAGCAGTAGATCTGTGAATGCATATTGTACAAGACCAGAAGCATATTTAAACATGAAATATATAATGCATAAACATAGACAGATGCACATATATATATAAGTGTATATGGACAATTTTGAATACATATACACACACATATTACACTCATACCCCTATGTCTATATATGCATGTGATCATGTTTTTCAGATGATTGTTCTATAGTCAATCAATCATTCTGTTTCTCTAAATCTTGTAAAGTTTCCTATGCACTTCTCTTTGTAGCACCAAAGATATTTAATCAAGAAATTATCAAGAAAGTTTGAGAAAGCAATGTGTCTATCTGAATTTGCTTTCATTTTCACTTTCAAAAAACTGCCAGTAGACTCATTTTGATGACACCTGTGTTTTTAAACAGTCATAATAAGATCTCAAAGTTCATTTCTTGTAAAGGAAATTTTCATGACAGTGGAAGAAACAGCTCATTAGTAGAATGACAAAGAGGGACAGTAAGTTCAGTGTAAAATATCAGGCATGCTTACTCTCAAATTAGTGTTAATTTTGTACCAGAGAAAATGAGTCCATTGAAAGTGATTTTATGCAGTAGTTTTTCATTTTCAGCTTTGTATTTGAGTTAGATTTGAAATAGATTTATGAGCCAACAAGTTGCTGAGACTCTTAAATTTGCTTGTAAATGTATTAAAGTCGAAGAGCGTTGTATCTTTTTTCTCAGCTTGCATTTTTCCTCCAGATAAATAGTAACCCCAAACGAGAGTGTTATCATTACCAATAATTGTGAACAATAATACTGTTAATACTAATTAGCAAAAATGCTCCTATGCTGAAAGAAAAAAAAAAAAAAAGAAAAAAAAAAAAAAGGCATAGCTAAAAATACAAGAAAATTGCTTGTTAGGAACCTGATCAAACAAGCTTAATTATGACCCTCAGATAAAGGGATTGCCATTAAGCTATTAAATTATCACAGATAAGAAAGACTCTGAGTCACTGTCTGATGATAAATCTCAGCTAACAACAGCAAGGAAATCAGAGCTTGAACTGCTAATCCCTGTGAGGTTTGCGTTGAGCACCAGTTCCCGTACTGTTTTGCATCTATTTTTATTGCACTCAGAACCCACAAATGGCCTCTTCTTATCTGCAGCTCTTGATAATTTATTCCTATTGGTGTGTCACCTCACAGCAGAGGCTGTTATCAAGAAAGAAGAGGTTTAGGAAATCTGATCCCTTGAAATGCTAATCCCCTGGAGATTACTACAGATAAACAAGCTTTCCACCACAATTTGCTTTTGTTTATTGGTGGCAGAGATTAGCACTTTATGATTGCTGTTCTCAAACAGCTGTTTAGTTTGAGGGAAGAAATAATCACAGAACATGTAGGATTTTTACATTTGAAGCTGTCCCAAGTCTAGCAATCAAAAGGCAAGATAGTCACTTTAGTTTATATGTCATCTCTTAAAAAGATTTGTAAATATTTCAACTGTCATTACAGGCTGATCTTAAATGCTTCATTCCTTAGCTCCAGTCCAGAAAAGCATCGACCTTTCCACGTACTTTTAATCATCTGAATGATCACAATAAATATGATGAGATATTCTTGTTGCTATAACATAAATGAGCTTAAACGCTTTGCTTCATCAGACCCCAGCATTGACATGATCTTGGTTTTACTCAACTGTGATGGGTATTTTTTATGCTGAGCTGGTTACTGTTGAGAAAAAAAAAAAAGTATGCCTTGGATTTTTATTATCAAAGATATTTCCTATCTTAACGCTGCTGAAGTGATAAGAAATCTTAGACTTCGATGGGGTTATTGGCTGGTAGTTCTGTCTTACTTGTTAGTGCTACAGAATATTCTTAAATGAATAAATACATATGTACCTATTAGTGTTGCATAATGAAAACTAGAACTGTAGGCACATTATGCTACTGAAAATAGGTGGATCAAGCTCACTGTTGCTAAGAGTTTCCAATTTCCTTTTTATTTTTGTACTCAGGTTCAATGGTTAGGCTGGATGAGATCACACCGAGTGACATGACTGATTGCTAATTAGCCAAGATTTCTGGTGGTAGCTGTTGGTGGCAGCTATTGAGATACAGTACTATGTGTCAAAGAGATAAGGGGAAGAAGGAAATTAAGCTGACCTTGAGATTTCATTGCATTTCATGTCACTAACAGCACCGGATATTTTTAATCCTTGTTACATTCTCCTTCTCAAATCCATTCCTACTAGAAATCATGATAAAAATAATAATAATATGAATTTCAGAAATTCTGTTTTCTCTCTTGAGTAAAAAAATGTGCAGGAGGACAAAATAGGGGAGAAGGGATGGGGAAAGTAATGTCCTCTATTTTAAAAGGAGACACAGGGATAATTTTTTTACATTAAGGAATGGATTAATATATAATTTTGATTTTGTTTTCCTAAGTCTCTTGGTAGTACTATGCATTTTGGATGAATGCTGTACATACATATACGCATGAATAAGTGTAGGTGGATACATTTTATGTTAAACTTACAGCTTTTTTAGCTTTTCCCCAAGAATTTGGTCTAGATCTATCATATGCATATGTCTACTGTTTTCTTTTGCCATGAGCCTTTCTTACTATTTTAATAAATTATGCTTAAATTGTAAAATTTCAGCAGGTATTAGAAATCAATATAGAATGAATTTTTCAAAAAGAAGTGTGTTCTGTACACTTTTTTTACAGAATGTTGGAAAATCATTGAAAATATTAATAATTTACAGTAAGAAAATTGCAGATCTTAAGTTAACTAAATATATATACATATTAGATCCATATACTGGGATAGAATTTTGAAAAGCTGTTATTGTTCTGGAAATATATATTTTAATAGTGGAATACAGCAAAAAAAAAAAAAAAAAATCCAGTTCAAATTAGCATTAGCTATAACTGTTAGTATGGCATCTTCTTTTAAAGTTTCACACACATTAAATATTTAGAGACCAAAATAAATAAATACATAAATATTTATGTAACCAAAACTCAAAACAGAATATCTCCATTTCTTTTCCTTGACACTCCACCTTTGATGAGAATCTCTGCCCACTGGTTAAAAGTTCATTTTTAATATTAAAGCAGAGGAGAATCTTCCCTGGGTACTCAGGAAAGTATAGAGTTACACCACAAGCATAACTGTTTGTGTATTTATAAGAAAAAGGGAGCTTGAACATACACTAAAATGAATCAAGGTCCTTAATATCAAAGAAAGGGCACTGGCCTAGGTTGCTCCTTTTAGCCTAGATATTTCTTTTCTATATTACCTCAGTTTGTAATAAACTGAGAATTCTTGCATTTCAGAGGCTTGGAAGAATCAATACTTTAAAAAAAAAAAGCTGGATCCCTGTAAAAGAGGAGTTCAAGGTGAGCTCCCAAACTTTTGGAAACTTTGATACAAAAAGGAAACAGGAAATGTTTTGCTTTTACAGAATGATGGATCTTTTTTTATTTTTTTCTTTAAAGAACCAATCAATTCTTACATCCTATATTCTAGGAGTTTAGATTAAAACAGAGGATTAAACTGAATGCATCTTCCAATAATATGTATATTTTATATTTAGATTTTAAGTTAAAATATACAAAAATCTTAAATGACCCTGAGGCCAACAACCTGTGAAGAAATGCAAGAAGTCCATCTGAAGGCAAAACAAAGGCTTGAGACTGTAGATATCCATTCTTTGATCCTAGTCTACATAAAAAGAAATGAGCCAAAATGTGCTGGTGATATGGGCAGGGAACAAGGAGTGTGTTTTCCAGAAGGGCTTTGTGCGTACACGCAATGGTAGAACTAGTTAAAAGAAAAATAAAACCGGTCACCTCAAAGTTTGAATTTTACTTTGAGTTTTTTCATCAAGTCTAAAACAGCAGATTTTCTATCAGTTCTTTAGTTTGTATTCCTGAACATAATGCATCTTCCAGAAACATTGTTATTTGTCATCAGTGCATAATAATCCACTTTCTTGATATTCTGGCATTGATATGTATCAAGAGCTGCACTTACCCACTACATCCTGGGAAAGATTAGCTAACCTGGGCTTTATTATGACTTTTGTTTTAATCCCAGATTTCTGTTCAGTCTTTTATTTTATTGCTTCCTGCCACTGTTACACGATTAATATCTGTCATTTAAAAAGTGGAACCCATTAAAGTTATAGCAGCTATGAAACAAAAAGTGCAGAAGCAGGGAGACTGGGCCAACATATACGACTAATAAATTGATAAAGTAAGAACATAATTATAAATGTGGGAACAAGTCTGCGATAGGATTTTAGATATAGATAAAACAGTCATTCAGGTTTTGGTCATTTTTAAAATATTGCATGGCAGTTTAATTTGCTAGTTTATGGAGCCTCTTATTTTTTGGCTTATTAATTCTCAAAGTTCTACTGATTCAAAGAAAAGACTTACGGGCATCTATAATGGAACAGATGGACATTTATATCACTTTCTCTAGGAATATAAAATATCTCCTCTGACAACTTGTTCTCTTTGGTCACTCTCCATACAAGTAAGCTATAGCTTTTGAAATAATTACTTTTGTGACTACAGAAAATTAAGCCCAGTACTACACATTTCTCTATTTTTTAATATTAGCAAAGGGAGAGGTTCCTAAAATCAAATAAATAAGTTAAATCTTTATATCTCCTATCAAATATCTAGGATATGAGTCAGCTTGAGAAACACTAAATGACAATTACCACCTACTTATTTTCCCCCACTATATAAGATTTCTGGTATGATATGACCACTAATAACTCGCAGGGTCTACTCTCCCATCTAAAGTAACATACTCTCAATATTCATGTAAGGTGAAAAACATAGTTGTGATGTAGACAGAGTATTGTTTTTGAATAACTGTTATGATGACATTTCAATAAAGTTAAGATGTGAAACAAACAGAAGAGATTTCACTTTACACAATTAGGTTTAACACATTTACTAAGCCAGGGTTCAGAATCTCACTGCTTTCACTAGTATTTTAACATAGACTCTGGCTTAGACTTGCAATGAAACAGAAATGGCTAAATGCAACTTTGGGTGTTCACAGACAGTCTAAATAGCCAAAGTCCACTCAGTTGTTGCCTAATCCTGAAAGTTCATTATTTACTGGTACAGAAAGAGAGGGACTGATACCTTGGTGCAGTAGGTTGAGCACAGACATCACATGCTAGAGTTCATTGCAAGGGAAAGTGCCATAAACCCAAAAGCAAGAGGAATAGCTACAGTGAGAGAGAAGCTACGAGTCACACCTTGCAAAATCCTATTTAGTACTATGAGTATTGGAAAATATAACTAAATCAGTGCATCTTTCCCTTATTTTGTTTTCCCTGTCTGGCTATTTCTATAGTTTGCTTGGACTGTTCCCTGCTCATTATGTCAGAGTTGGTGGATACTGTTGCTAAATATCCAGCTGTACTCTTTCATTGGAGAGAGATAAACCCAATCTGAGTTTACGGTTTCTGAGATGAGGCAGGACATTTAAGATGCTAAAGGCTATTCCTAAATGCATTTCATGGATTACCCTTTGTAATTGTTCACTTTAAGGATTGTATAACCACTCTGTCATAATCAGTAGGCATTAAAAAGATCTAAATTATACTTTAAAGGTTTCCAATTAATAAACACAAATGAAAATAGCTTTAAGGTCTTCTCCCTCCTGCCTCCCCCCTTAAAAAATAGTATGTGCAAAGCTTCCTGGATTCTGAGGCATCAATTAAAACAAAGGATTTAAACAAAAGTATTTTTATTAGTAGTAAAGGGAAATATGATATCTAAGAACTGTCAGATGAGAAAGTTTGATACAAAATGATTTTAAAAAGTTAAATCAAAAGCTGCCTGTAAGGAATTTCAAAATGATTTAACAGTTTGGAATGCCATTGGCCATAAAGTGGTGATGAAATTTGATAAATCACAAAGAAACATACAAGGGAAAAAATAAGTCCAATTACACATAGATAGACAGGGATCTAAATTCACTTTTGCTTGAGAAGAAAAAAATCTTAAACTGATATTAGACAGCTCTCTGAAAACTTAATGTCAAGCACTCAGCAACGAGTAAAAATGTGAAACAAAATATTTGGATGATTAAGAAAGAAGCTGTAAACAAAATAGAAAACATATATATATATATATCTCACCGTATAAATACACTGTTTTGCTATATCACTGTATAAATACATCATACACTCTTATGTTGAATAATTCATGCAGCCCTGGTCATTCAATTTCCGAAGAAAGAAGGTCAAAACAGAGAGGGAAAGAGAGATATGAAGAGAAAATAAATTCACCAGATCTAAGACAAATTCAGACTATGAAACATAGTGCAGCACCTGATTTAGGAAGCATTTGAACTGTACATACTGGGTAGGAGAGCCCTGAAGGTGCTTGGAAGTTTACATATGAAGACATTATAATCTGCAGAGGACAGTGGATGACTCCCTACACTTGCCAGGTACAGGCCTGCATGGACCTTGGGATTGAGTTACTGCAGGTACTCTTACTTTATGCAGAACTAAGTATCTTCTTGGAGAAGGTGACAGATAACAATAGGAAAGATTTGCAGGATAAGTATAGGCAAGGTTAAAAAAAATGTGCAGTCAAAATAACCATGCTCTCTTTCTCAATATACATTGTAATCTCTCTTTTTTTTTTTTCCCAGCCTTTTTCCTACAAGAAAAGTTCCACTTGGCTACTGAAATAGCTCATACTAAATCCTTTTTAAAATCTTGCATCCAGCTCAGTGTGTGAACTCAGAGGATACATTTTTCAGAGATCATGTTACACTTTGCAATTGAAATGATGGGGGCAGGAGTAGGTTTTTTTTTTTGTTGTTGTTGTTGTTGTTTTGTTTTTGTTTTGTTTTGTTTTTTTCCTTTTTTGTCTTTTAGGATAGGAAGATGTCACACAGTAGAATCTTCTTTCAGTGCCAGCTGGTAAGTACACGTACTTTCCCTATCTGCTACCATGCCAGAAGGTAGGGAGAATTATACTAAATCCAGAGCTTGGTGAAAAATAATTTATATAAATATTCACTATATTTTGATATTGCTTTATGCTGAGTCTATATTGCAAAAAATTATTGCAACTATTTAGTCCTTTTGTAGGAAATAAATAAAAATTAAATGTTAAAAAAAATTATTATGGGGAGATAATATGACACTGTTTTGCAATTGTTTTTTTTCAGTGGTACATGAGATTTTATAAACTTTGAATCTCACTTGATTCTAAGAGGAATTTATGTGGGGTAGATTTTGTAAGCTGACTCAATGGCTATCATTTAAATCTAATATTACTACAATAATGGTGGAGAGAAATAACTGAGTTGGGCATGATTCTTCAAGCACTGCTAGGCATTGTTAACTCTCTGCATGGGTTATGTTCTTTAATAGCTGAAATCTCTACATTAACAGAGTAGGTTTTGTAAAACCCATTGCTAAAATGATACCCTGAGGTGACAAGAGTTCAGTTAACTTAAGCAAAGTTCAAATTGAATACAATAAGAAAAAAAAAGTAATTGGCAATTTCTGCTGAGAATCCAGTAAGCCACCATTTACCAAAATCTTCAAGCAAATTCTGGGCAAACCCAACCAGTTAAGGATTATTAGTAACATTTCAGTTATGACTTTGTATCTCATCTCCTAAACAAATTATTTGAATTCTATCTAGAGTCACCAGGATAGTCTTAAATGAAGCTGTTGTCTCCACTAAATAATGCTTAAACCACTACTAGAAGAGACTAAATCCTTATATTGATAAGGTGTCACAACTACCAAAATATCCAGTGCTGTCTTCTATAACCTATCAAAAATGTAAAAAACACAAATAGTAATTATCTATAGTACCCTAAACATGAACACTTTGAAGTCAGAAGTACCAAGCAAAAAGTGTCTATATATATCAAAGTAATAGATTACTCCATTACCTTGAGTAATCTTTCAATTATCATACCATTACATCTGCCACACTATATCTATGTCTAAAAACAGTTTAATTGGTTACAGAAACATGAGTCTTTCCAGTATGCTTTCTGACAAACTTTTCCAGACAAAATGGAAGAGCTGTGATGAGAGCTTAAATGGAGACATACTCTGTAGTGAAAAAAACAAAACAAAGTTACTTCCTTTAAACAGATCTAGTTAATAATTCCTAAAGAAGTTGGCAATATCTCATATCTCTGGGAGATGTAGAAACTGGTTTTGCTCTTTGCAACCTACTCAGTAGAGATGTCTGACCACAGAAGCAGAGGAGAAGGAGGTGAGGAAGAGAATAGACTGGCCACTTTAAAGCTTTCTTATTAATGAAGGGTAGTTTAAAATGTCTGACAATCTCAAAATGCCGATTTTTTCAGTTTACTTCTAAAAAGTGTAATTTTTTTTTTAAGGGAAAAAAAGTCAAATCAGCATAATTAAAATAATTCTCAGTGCTATGATAAATTTATTTTTTTTTTCTTTTCATTGAAAAATTGCCCCCTCCCCTATCTTTTTTTTTATTATTTTATTTTATTTTTACACTGAAGCAATTATTTTCAGCTTTAGAAGAAACTACTCCAATGCTTTTCTTCCATGTTTATTTTAATGTAAATGCTATAATTTCTGTTTCTTTCTGATCTAGTGTGAAATGACATTTCAGAATGTCCTAGACTAGTTAAAGTGTTCAAATTCTGTTTCTCAACAGGACCTATTTGTAAGTAGTGGAAAAGACTCCCATTGATTTGTCTGCATGAGGAAGGCTAAAGGATACTTTCTGCCACTTGCATCATCAGTAGAAGTAAATCTGTATCATCCCAGCTTAAACTTCTTCCCAAGTAGGACTTAAAAAATCTTTGATTTAGCTGCTTCTCCTTCTCCTTTGCTCTTCCATATACATTTTTTGTGTATAAGAGGGGAGCTAGAAAGAAGATGGGGAAGCAGGGTTATAATAGTCTGAGGAGCTTCCAGAGCAGGCTTCCAGGGCAGCTTTGCTGGCTCTTCTCTCCCTAGCAGCATCGCCATGTCCTGCTTCGCCTTCCTCCTGAAATCATCATGCTCTTCAGATGTGGTCTTTCATTGTTGGCATTAGTCATAATCCTCAGTTTGTCAGGTGTGTGTTCTGGCCTCTCCCATACACCTGTTTACTCTTCCTCCTGTTGCCAGTCTGTTCCTCCCTTCTTCTCCATTCCTTTCCATGCTTCTTTTCTACATTTCCATCCTCTAAGCCCAACTACAGTCCTTATGTGCTTTAAAAAAATGCCTCATAGCGTTCACTGTGCCTCCAAACCAATCTCATGATCTTATGGTTATATCTCTTGTTTTGCTTCCCCTTTCTGCTTCCTTTGTCTCCTGCCATTATGTCATTTCTATTCAGGCAGTCATCTCTTCTGGAAAGGGATTTTTCTTGTTCTCTGTTTTGCAAAGCACCTGGCATGTTTTTGATTCTGTCAAACAAATAATAACAACAGATATGAAATTGGCAGTGCAGCAGTATCCTGATAGAAGGAAGTAATAGAGGCAAATTATACTATCATTGTCATTGCCATGTATACACCACTACTTGACAGAAAAAAAACTTGTTCACTCACTAAGTAAACATCAATAAACCCAAAGATTCCCAAGCAGGTATCTCTAATGTGAAGAAAATGTAGTTGTGCTTCACATAGTTGTTTCATAATGACCCAAAGGGTTACACTTGATGATTTTAGTATTTAAAATAAAGGAGGTAAGTGAGTGCAGTGCAGTTTATTGGATGGGAGTTTGGGTACTAAATTAGGAACAGGAAGATGCTGATAACCCTTAAAAACAGAGAAGCAGGAAAAGAGTGAGATGGGTGTGTTAATTCAATTAAACCTTATTATTTTTATTATTATATAAAATTAAAAAAGATGCATGTTGTAAGTAGCTTCTAGCATATAAACTAATAAGGTAGAATCTCCTTTAACCTGACTGATACTATCAGAAGCTCCCAGTATTGCTGAATAATCTTACAAAATACTTTAACTGACTTGTTTTAGTCACTACATGATTCTAGGTACCTCAAGACAATTTTTATGTTTTTATGTTAAAATAAGGGGAAAAAAGATTTTTTTTTTTTTTTTTGTCAGATTGGCCATGTGAAACCTCTAAAACAGTATAGCTTTAGGACTAATGGATTTAGGCCAGGATTTAATAAAAAAATATTATACATTTGGCTGGCAATCTCTTAAACTAAATTATTTGAAGATTCCCGAGAGAAAAGCAATCTTTTACAGACTTCAAGACAAGCCAATGTAGCATTAATATTAAAGAAAAATAAACCAGCAAAGGAATGTCCCCCTGCCTTACCAACCAATATCCTTACAGCTTCTTCCAAAGTAGTGTATGTTTTTCTGTCACAAGGATTAGATTATGTAACATGTGAATCAAAGGGAAGGTACTTATTCAAGACAAGAACATTCTTAATACATTGTAACATGCAATACGTTTCTGTCACCAGACTGGACAAAATGGGAGCAGATGTTTTATGAAGAGGATCTGACAATAATAACGGCCATAATGTCTGAGCTTTAGCAAACAAAAACAAAAACAAACAAACAAACAAACAAAAAACAGCTATTGGAAGCAATCTGACTAGGTTTTTAGGTTTTTTTTTTTTTTTTTTTTTTTTTTTTTTTTTTTTGCACCTGCCCTTTGAATGCCCAGTAATGCAAGGAATGTGTGAGAAAAGAATGCAGCAAAAAAGAACTCTGAGACAAATCCTTTTCAAAAAGAAGACTTCATTTTTTTTTTTCTTTTTGACTACATTTCTTTGTACTATTTAGAATGCAAGTAAGTCCTTGAATTATTAAAAATGATTGACAGGTGAATTTATTCAAAGTTTAAGGCAACTAGTAGTCACAAATAGCACTTAGATACATAGGTATTTAAAACCTCAGGTTATAATTTATATTGGCAGTGTATCTACTTACTTTTTAGTTACTTTTTTTTTTTTTTTTTTTCCAATCAGCATCATTGGATAGTTTATGTACACCCTGTACTGCCTGGCTTTACTTTGGCCTGCACCTGGCTGTCGTTGCAAAGTACTACTTTATCTAGAGCAGAGCCCAAGTGCAAGCTAACAAGGATGAAACTTCAACAAATGGTACTTGAGGATCCCTGTGTGACACATGGTAAATCAATTTGATTATTTCTTTACATCTTTACAACCAAGATATTCATCCACTGTACTTAATTTCTAGCTGCCTTCATGCCTAATGTCATTCCAGGCTTACTTCCCTCAGAAGAAATAGAAATCAAAAATGGAAATTCAGGAAAGTAAAGGCCAAAGACCATGGCCAAACAAGCTGATAGGGCCTTCAGTTCTTTGCTTTGGCAGCTTTATGGTCAGATTTAGTATTCATTTATCCAGGTTCTGATGCATTCAGTGACCATCCTTGTATTCATTAACGAGCCAAACTACCCTATGCATGAGTTTCTACTTGAACCCTAGCTCCACAGAAAGGAAATCTTATGCAAACTTGTTCTCAGCACACTTAGGAGGATCTTGGGTATGACATCGTGTATTCCAGCAGCAAATCTGCAAGTGTCCCGAAGAAGTATTTTCTGGGATTCATAGCTTCAAACCTTCTCTGAAAGTACATGCTTAAAGTCATCCTTTCGGCAGAAAATATTTTAAATGAGGGTTCAAAGAGATGATATATTTTGTCTAAAAATTGAGAAACAGTAGAATGATGTAGAAAAGCCCAGTCCTTGTGGTGTTTGCAGACCAAGATATTAGCTCTTCTGGGACATGATAGGTTGCTCAAACTCTTCCATGAAAGAACTCTAATTTGCTTAGAAGGCTCCTTGTTCCCAGAGAAGTGGACTAAACACCAATTTCAGAGTAAGACGGAGGGGATTTCTTAATGGGAAGAGACTGTACAGTGCTGGAAAGAATTTTGGAGGTAATATCCTGCCTGTGGAGCATCCTGCCCAGCCTCATCAACCTTTTCTGAGGTAGCAGCTGCAGCTCCAGGCATTCAGCTATATGTGAATGCCTATAGAAACTCACCCTTTCCACACATTGCCTTTTCGCATCTTCCTGCAGCCCAAAGCTATAGAATCAGTCTTATGCTGTGCATTTTTTACCAAAAAATTATGTAAAATTTCACTGAGTCCTCAGAATAAGAATAGGCAATCCCTCAAATCACAAAAATTAGTGAGCCTTCCTAGAAACAGAGGTAAAAGGATGCCAGAGAAGTGTTAACATTTCCACCTATGTATCCCGAACTGTGTTTAGCTACAATTCAGCTGTCAATAAGCCTAAGGGAAGTCTGCCATGGTATTCTGGCTTTTACAATAGACAAAAAGAGAAAGTGAATTCAGTAGAAGCTATACATGATATGTAAGAGATATGTCCACACTTTCACAAAATGGCTTCAGCCAATTTACATCATATTCATCTGCTCACTAGAACTAAGCTAACAGAGACTTCCACTACCGAAAAGCCTTAAATAGGAAAACAGCATCAACAAGATAGACTTATAGTTCAAGCTTTACCAACTATAACATTCTGTTTTGCAAAAGTATGCTGCAAAGGCTCAGCGACACATGCAGATGCATAACTGTATGGTTTTTGTTCTTCTGATATCTAAAGTGATGCACTGTTAATTTAGACTTGATTATTCAACCTTTAACTAGTAAAATCATAATAAAAAACGTAATATCCATTCTACTAGGATTTTTAATTTAAGTAACTTGACAACATCAGATACTAAATAAAAAAAAATCAGGTTTACACAATCCTATTTCAGTATACAAGTATAAAAATGGTGTTTTGAAGGCTGACTTTACAAGTTTCGAGAATAGATAATATTTCTGTGGAATACTTTCAAATTATAAATGTAATTTTACTATAAATTATGATTTCTCTTTTTCAACACATAATTAAGAAGTAGATAGCACAGATAAAGTACTAGTTCTTGTATCACTTTCCATATGACTGTCATCAGTCCATAAAGAGGTAAGTCTTTTCTCCCACTGCCCTGGAACAGTCCTCTCACCACATATTTTGATTTATGCCATTCAGCTCTCTCCACACTTGTACTGTTCTGTCAATGGGAAGATGTGTATATTATTTTGAACATACTCCATTAGCTCACATAATGGATGTTACTGAGCAGCTTACTTTTCAGCCTAGCTGATTCACCTCTTCAGTATCCTCTCCCTACTCCTAAGTACACACACACACACACACACACACACTTTCTGGCTTTTGTTTTGACCAACACTATTGACTTCTGCACCTAGAACGTGGCAATCATCTCTTTCCCTGACTTTTGGTCATAGAAAGAGATGCAGGAATCTTTCCAGCAGTACCCAACACGTGCACAGTTGGTTGCTGTTTTAAAGAGGAAGAGAACAAAAGAGAAGGGTATGGAGCACCTGCATGCTCAGTCCCAGAAGATTGCATAATAGCATTTATAATCACTGGGGTATGGAACGTTCATCCCTCACTACCCACTTCTACATATCCTCCAGTGAACTGTGGGTACTGCTAGTTATTAATAACTCCTGCCAGCTGGGGAGAGTTGGAAGTGGAGCATACTTCAAAACTGGTTTCCTTCCTCATGACAGGGGAAACACTTCTGAAAATCAAGAGACATCTCTGCACAAAGTAACAAGCATGGAAAACTGGAAAGGGGCTTGGTGATTCTCAATAACTAGCACAAGTAAGTTACCATTTTGAGGACTGGAAAGCAGAACTCCATGCTAGGCAAGGAATTTAATGAGATTGAAAGCAATGTAAGACTGAGATTTGCAACAGACTATCTGGGGTAGTTTTGCCAGCAAGTAGGAAGCACCAAAAAGGATTTATCTTTTGCACAAGTTTAGGTAACTTAGGCATTGAAACAATTATTTCCCTTGAAAAGAGTATTACAAAGAAATGCTAGAAAACTTTTTGCTTTTCTTCATTTCCTCCACACCCCTACCATTAGCAGTAGATGAGTTAGAGTAGGTAGGGAAGTTATATCAGGTGCATTCTTTATGCTCAGAATAGCAAAGAATCATTTGGCCATAAAACTGAGACCAAACAATGTCTTATTAGGAATCCCTTTCAGTGCCTTGCTGACCCAGCTTCTTCCTGCAGGCAAATGATGTGGATTTGAACCTAGTGCAGTCTTCACTTCTCCAGCAGACTGGTAGAAATGCTGGCTACTAGGGATGAAGACAATTTTATTTTATTTTGTTTAGGGTAATATAAAAGAGCTATTCAATTAAGAGGGACAGCAGTGAGTCCTGTGATGAGATAGACTGAGGGTAAGGATTCTGCACTACAAGGATCCTGGAAGAAAAATAAAAGTATTGCCCACATCAGCTGCAGGTTTTCTCAGCTCTCTTTTCCCACCCAAGTTGCCCCTTCACCTCACCCAATATTGTCTCAACTCATCTTACTCTTCCACTGACTCCATATGGAAGTGTCACTGCTGCAAAGATCAAACTAAATAATAAGATTAACAGAGAACATCTACCCAGAATGCTCCATACTTTGGTAGCTAGCATATTTTATGAGGTATAAACACTATACACACTGACTATCCAGTATAATGATAGAACCAGATCCTAGTCACCATCTAAAAATACAATTTTGAAATAGCCTCAGAAAGTATCTGGATTACTTTTCTAAGTTTATTTCTGGCAAATCAGATTTCTCATACTATTTATTAGGTTGAATCTTAGTGGAAGAATACATTTAACTTAAAACTATGACTGAAAAAAACATGCTGGAGAGAACTAATCTGAAATTGCTTCAGTCATATTCTCGAGCTGTACATACACAACGTATGCGTATTCTTGGCATAAGTTGTTTGGTCCCTGAGGAAAAGAAATTGAAATGTTTTCCAGCAGACATCTTAAAAATGGACATCATGTAGCCCTTAAGTAAGCCAATGGAAGCTGGTACAGTAAAACAGGTTGAATGACAGTCAAGAAATTGCCTGAGTAATGTCTCTACAGACATAAAATGTGAGAGATCAGCAGAGATGCATTTTGTCTGCAATTCTTTAGTCTAGTCTCTTTCCAAGCCAATTTTGGATGATATGTTAAAACAAATGTGTGCTTTTTCCTCTTAGTGAGACTTCATTTTTGGAGCAGAAAGTTTGTTTCTTAATCTGCAAGACAAATACATATTTCATGGTAATTCTAAGGAAATAATCAGAAGACAATTAATATAGCACTGATTCTTCTTCAGTATTCCTCTTTTTTTTTGGGGGGGGAGGGGGCGGGGCAAAAAAGCAGGTTTTAGTTATGGACTTGGTACAGCATATTCTCTGGTTTGTAACTAATTTGAAATAGCTCAGAGTCCAGGAACTCTAATATCATTACCATACATAAAACTTTGATTTTAATCTTTGAGTGTGCTTTCCAGTACTATTATGTTATAGCCTTATTATGATTCATCAGGTGAACTCTGAGCTGTAGCTTTTCATTATTGTTAATTATTATTAGCAGCATAGTTCTGTAACTGGTTACTTGGTTCAGTTAAATACAAAAACCTTGGTCAATAGATGAATAAATAGTTTTTCTGTTCTTGATTTAGCTCCTCTGGCACTAGGAATTATGTCTTGTTTTGTCCAAGATTCATATGGCTGGCTACATGATTTTCACTTGGTTGTATATCATCTTTTTTTCATGGGCTATCAAGGCATCAACAGTTTTTTGACTTTTGGTTCTCTTTTGGTCACTAATTAGATATTCAGTGCACCTAATTTGTACAGTATCAGTTCAAAAACTGTTATCATTACACTATATCTAAAGATGACTATACTAAAACCTTCTGAGAGCAAATATCATCAGAGTTTATTTTATTTGCAGGCTTTTAATGTAAAATTCTCCTTTCATGTCTCCTTCAAGTCTGCTTGAATGAGCTGCATGTTACCAGTTGCTTTCCCATCTGCCTCAATTTAGTCTCTGACAAATTCCAATCTGGCCTGAGGAAAAATCAGAGTACTGAAACCATTACACACTAGATTAGTACATATATTTTAATATCAGCATCTCTCTACTTAAACAAAAACCTCAATATTCTTTAACTCCACTGCCAGCAATGTTTTGCAGAGTCTTATGACTTAGACATGCTGAATGGCTTCACAATCCTCTGTTTTCAATCCCTTTCCTCTTTAGCCTTTAACCTTTCATCATGTCAGTAGACATAACCTACAAAGTATCTATACCATACAAACTCAGTTTGATCCTTTTCACATTCAAACTGCCTGATCCTTGCCCATCCTAAACGTTCACTCAGAATTTCATGAAATTTTTGTGCCTCAGCCTGTTGCAACATACTCTAATGTATATGTTAATTATTCTAACTTTAGAATCTTGCAAAAGCTAATCCAGAGGAAAAAAATTCCCACAAATGTAGCTTGTATTCTCTCACTAGTCTTTTGTCATAATATTGCAGATTTTATGTGTATGGTGTAATCTGTTATATTTTTTAAAGCACTGAATGAAACATGTTACAAAACTGGTGAACATAATCTTACTTTGGGTTTCACAGATCACTTGTTTTTTTTTATTTCTTTTTGTGTTTTTTTTTTTTTTCCCTAAAAACCTTTGTATGCCCCCCACCTTTTTGCAGGGAATCTGTTTTGTTTTCCAAGTAAATAGAAGGCTGCACTATGCAAACAATAAATAACTTCATTTAAAAGTAATTGTTGGCTAAGTTGGACTGTCCTTAAGGGTATAGGAGAGAAAATATAGGTTGCTGCCCAGAATTTCTTGTTTTACTGGAAATTAGTTTGATGACAACACTTTTGAGTAGTCTTTTGGATCCCAAATCTATCATCTGGAAGTCCATTCCAAATTAGTGGTGTGTGAGTCACTGTCACAGGTTGCCCAGAGAAGTTGTAGATGCCTCACCCCTAGAGGCTTGCAAGGCCAGGTTGAACAGGCAACCTGATCTGGTGATGGGCAGGCCTGCCTATGGCAGGGAGGTTGGAACTGGATGATCTTTGATGTCTCTTCCAAATCAAGCCATTCTATGATTCTATGAAAATTCTCTTATTTCTACATATTAGTGAAGTCATACATTACAATTCCAAGGGTCCTGAATATGCATAATTGCCATTGTGCTACTAGCTCAGCAAATCACAGCACAGTCTGAATTGCCCTATCATACCTGTTGTCAGTACTACTGTTACACAAGAATTTGTATTCTACCTGGCCTTATTCTGTCTGGGAACTTCTACAAACATAAAAAAATGAAACTGGTCCAGAACAACCCATGAAACAAAACAAACAAACAAATAAACAAAATAAATAAATAAATAAAACCCCATCATCATAAAACAAATGCTGAACAAGTTACGAGTATATGAGTTTCTAATTGTATTCAGGGAAACAACGAATAAAGGATATAAATGATAGCTCCAATATATCACGTATATATATTTTTAAGGGTGGAATGACCCCTTTCTGACTGAGTTGGTATTTACTCCTCCCACACAGTCAGTGGATTGTCTCATGCTATTACTTGGCAGCAAAGTGCCAGATGAACCCATCCCTGTGTTAGGGAGTCTCAGCATCACTTGGCATTATGACTGTAGTGACACAATCACCATATTGTTGTAGTAACTTGAAAGTCACAGAATTTAAATCATTCTCAAAATTACTATATATAAATTACTTAGAAAGTTAAGGACAAATTATTATCTTTTTTATTTCAACTACTAACCAATAAATGTAAAAAAAAATACCAACAGCAGAATAAAAATAGACCCCTTTATCCCCCACATTAAAGCAATAGTTTTTGTAACATTCAAAACAGTGGAAACTATTTACCGTATATTATTATTAGTCGAGAAAAGCAAATTTAATTTAAAATAATTCTTTGAAACTCCCTCAGTGAATGCCAGATGACTCCAGCTTAAAGAAATATTAAAAACTCATTTTAAATGGAGAAAAATACAGACAACTCAATTATTGAGATATTAAGGGCAACATTCAATTTTAGACACATTTAAGCATCTTTGCCTCCTGGAGATTTTTACATGACATTTTTTTTAGATAAACACGGTATTGCAAACAGCAACTATCATATCTGATCACATAACCTCTGGACTGAAGCAATATGCTAGCAAATATTTCTCATTATTTAAAGTCTTAAATAACTGTAATTTACTAGGCAGGTCTTCCTCAGGACATTCACAAAATAAATCAAGAATTAATACCCATATACAAAAAGCATTTAGATAATCTGTTACAAATCTCCGAAGAAAAAAAACAGGAAACAAAATAGCTCAACAACCATAAAAACTACAAACCCTCTCTCCGTGATAAAGCCCAGTATAAATACATTCTGGGACATACTAGTATTAGAGGAGCTGCCTTTCAACAACACTCAGATTCTAGGGGAAACTCTGTAGCAGCTGAGATTACATACGGTAAGAATCACCTAATTTTCAATATCTAGACATTAGATGCCTAAACTAAGCTAATCATCCAAATTCCCTCTGGAGGTAATGGAAATAAGCATTCCCAGAGGAAGATTCATCCTGCTTGTCTTAGGCATCTTTCTTTTAGATGCTTATAGATAGATAAAGCCAAGGAATATCAACCTCACTGGCAGCCTGATATTGTCTTCTTTAGCAATGCACAATACCCTGGTTCAATCGAATTAAGCCAGAACTGAGCTCAGTTCTTTGTTTCATCACTTAGCCTTTAATTCTCCCTCCCAACTTTTTTATATATATATATATATATATATTTTTTTTTTTTTTCTCAGTTCTCATGAACACAAACTGTCTCCAGCACTTTGTTTTTTTTATACTGGACTATGTTTCTGTGAAACCTGGGGAATTGAAATCAACATCAATATATATTGCTGCTCTATCAGTTTAAATCCTTTAACATGCATGTGCTCAAAACTGCAATAATGCTCTGAACAGATAGATAGGATAGGAATATTAGTATTGATTGTGCTTTCTGGGTCTACTCTACCACTTTCAAATGTGTAAAAAACTGTGGCAACTTTAAGGCAGTCAAGGTATATAGATGAATGACAAAATATATTTATTATTCAAATTAGATGGCTTAAATCAAACAAGGAAAAATCAGGAAGAAATAACATTAGGGCCCTCACTTTTACATGCATGAGTCTATGTCACCACACATGCTTTGAGACCTTTGTGCTTCAGAACATTGAACAGGTTCTCAGGGTGAAGCCTGGCCTCAACTCTCTTTCACTTAGGGTTTGTGGGTTCTCAGCAATACCAGCATTGCTGCATCACACCTGGAAACACCAAGCCCTTAGGAAGATTAGCCAAGGTTTGTAAGGAAGCAGGTGTCAGAATTTAGACTCCTAAATTTACAGTTAGGTGCCTAAAGCAGCAGCAAAACTGACAAGCACCCTGTGCAGTTGCTCACAGATGCTCACCCCAGTAGTGAGGCACTTAGCATTAGTTATAACACAAAACAGATGTTTATTAATTATGAGTGTTCCAAAGGCAAGTGGAAGTGCCCTGGCCAAGTGGTTGTGTGCACTACTTTCAATGTTGGGCATGCAGTCTACTCTGCATCCTAATTCTATACCATTTTTAGAAAATTAATTTTAATAGTTGAAAAAAATCTTGAACTGCATACATGAAAATAATTCTACTGAATGACAATCTAATATGAAATAAGAATATTCACCTTTTTTTCTTACTGTGCCCAAATCCAGGCAATAAATTAGGCTTCTCAGCATGACTGTAAAGTGCTGTGAATTGTATAAACAATCATATATGGACACCGAAAAATAACCCTTATGCACATTGCATTATAGTTCCAAAAATATATTTACAGTCTATTACAAAGATTACAAATGGAAGAGTCTACGTAACGGGATTATTCTAATTAAAAGCTTTTTACAGATTTTCTTCAACAGAGGTGAGGGGACAAAACTGATGTAACCAAACTGATTTTTCTAATGAAACAAATAAATAAAATGACAAATAAAACTGTACAGTGATCTAAAAAGGGGTTCAAAAAAGGAGGAAAAAATGATGCATTTAAGTTTTCGATAACTATCTTTGGTCCTAAATGTGGGAAAACACATTATGTAGCACTGAATATACATGTTTGTTTGTGATGCTCTGCAATTAAAATAGAAAAATATAGTGCATTTTCAATGTATCCAGAGCTCACTACACATAAATGTGTATATAAAACAAGACAGTATAAATAAAATTTACAAGTTTTACAAAGGAAAATTTACAGGGTTTTTCATTTGTTTTTATTTTTTTTGTGTGGATGCCCACATTATCAAACAAGACCAATTTATGACTGATCCCTGGGATCTTTCTCTATCAAAATCAATAGAAGCAGCCCAATTCTCTTTGGAAGTACAGTATTTCACTTTGGGGGTAGTTCACAATTTTCAGAATTTTGTAAAACATTTCTCTCTGTTTCATATACATTCTCGCCATATCTGTGAAGACACAGTTTGTTATTGCTTAAGATTAATCAAACACAAAACATATGTAAGTAAATGTTGTAGGAAGATATTCCATTGAGCAAATACTCTTATATCTGTGCTCCTGATGATGACTGCTGTGTCTGTGTGAGTACAAACACAAATATCTGATCAGAGCTGTAAAAGCTTGTAAAAAAACCTGAAAATTCGGAACTGCCCCTTGCCTCATGCTCCATGTTTCTAATATAAAATCTATGTCCTTACTTTCATAGCTGGACTGCATTCAACTTAAATTCATATAAAATATATGCCAGCTATTTCTCTCAAATTTGCTAATGCAAAATATTGAAAAAAAATGTGATGTGCTCAGATTAAATGGTTTAGGTAACACTGGAGAACTGCACCTATGTTCTGAGACACTCCTACAATCACTTGTCCATTCAACATAGTGCCTCAGCAGGTTTGCAGCTGTAGATCTACATTTTAGAATATATCTCACTTTAGTCCATTAAAATCATCTTGCAAACAATTTGCTAAAAGTGCCTAGAACTACGTAGGGGTCATTATTGCTTTTCTTTCTTTTTTTTTTTTTTTCTTTCTTTTTTTTTTTTTTTTTTTTGTATTTTATTTTCTTTTAAAAGATAGTATATGTGTAACCTTAAAAAATTCTTTAAAAAATATCAGAGCTCTTGGCAACTTGCATTATCCTGACTCCCTGCCAATTAGCTAGTCATGTCAATATGGTGCTGATTTAAGAAAAGTAAATGGCACGAAAGGATACCAAAGTTGGGACAGATATACATTGCTTGGTCATGCTTCTTAAATCTCTAGGAACTCAAATAATCCTTCAGAGGTACCCAGTGTAGTAATGTGTCATAGAATTAGCACTAAAAAGGTCCAAAGATATAAACATCATACTAAAAGAAAGTCTTTATGAAGAATAAACACAAATGATTAAAAAAAGATTCAGAAATCACAGATTTAAGGAAAATATTTTGTTGAATTCAACAATAATATCATGATTTTATCTGACAAATATATTCTTTTTAAAATTTTTATGTACATTTAAAAAGTCTATTAGATAAAAAGGAGGTTAGAGAGCTCAAGGTGTTTGTATGTTTATTCAGGTAGTACTTTGTTTATTGTCACTGCTGTTTTCCTTGCCACCACTGGTGGATCCTAATTCCCTTTTCATAAATTCTGGTGGCACTTAGGAGTTCAAGTCTGTAGGTGCTTCTTGTAGCTCTTCTATTCACTGCAGGAAGGACCCAGGAAATCAAGTGTCTTCTAGTAGCACTTTATATATACTGAAGGCCAGTGCTGTTCTCTCAGTCTGTCACCTCCCTCATAAGGGAGAAATGTCTATCACACTTGGATGCCAGTGCCGTGTAAATGTAGCATTTGTGCTCTCATAGTCTGAATGCTGCTCATGATTTTCTTTTGATGACCAACCAACGTGATCCCTAAACTCATCACATCCCTGGAGAAGACAAATGCGTACATTGTTAATTTTTCAACTTAGACTGCTACTGTATGGTTATCAATTGTGAGTTAAAGCTACATAGTGGTCTGAGCTACAGGCTTCTAACACTGAAGCTGTACCAGAACCTCAGATCCGTACTGTAAAGTCCATATAGATCTTCAGTGAGGAGTGTAATTGCATGGCATGTGTCATGTAATTACACTGCCTTATGTCTCCACATCTGAGAATGAGGTTTTGCATTTTTTTGCACTATGATAATCATTTACTGTGGCTTTTAAGGACACCCAAAGGAAGAGACACTTCTCTTGTAAAATACTTTCGGAGGCTTTCGAGATAAAAGTTATGTACAAATACAAGATTTGGGAAGTTACATTCTGCTTCCTGAAGAGATGTCTAGTGAAAGCCTTTGCATATTGATCCATACCCATCATGCAAATGAAAAAGGCTGTTTCAATTTCATCACTAGTAGTGCTACTGATCCACCATCTTTTGGGCTCTGGTGGCAGTTCTCAGGCTATAGGCTGAGACCCCCAGTGTTACCAGGTAGACAAGAGTGGAACTGGAAGCTTGAGAATATTGTTTCAAACTTGTCTGGAAAAATGTTGCTCTATAAAAGGCATTGCAAGTGATTGGCTACTACCAGAATAAGAACTTTGTTTTCAGGGTGTCAAGAACTATTCAAGACAGCAGTGCCAATACTGGCCATGCCTGCCTTCAGAAAACTGTTTTGCTTCTATAGTCTTTTATCCTAATGCAAAGTCATTTCCTGAAGGACACAGACAGCTCCCAGCCAATTAGAAGAAAGATCCACATCTTCCTAGTACACATCTGGAAAAATATACCAATTAGACAGAGGAAAAAAGTGGTTATTTTCCTATACATACATACTTTAAAATGGGCCAAATTCTTCCTCAAATTCTAGCCTCGTTATTATTTCAGTTAGTCTCAAAAATGGGGAATAAAGTGATGCCCACACATATGTAGAAGGGTAATTGCCCTTTCATGGGATGCTCTATTGCAACATCATGAGCTGCTAAACCTTCTGACTTAACCCCAAGTACCATGTTTGTACTCAGGATAAAGTTTTTCGAGTTGAACATCGTGTATTATTTTACCTAGAAGTTCCCTAAATGCAAGTTAAACATGCCCAGTACTAACTTACTCAATAGTCATCCTGGCAACTGATTCAAGAGAGTTGTAGCCTGCTGCTGTGAAATTATCCTTATATCTTTCCATCTTAATAGCTTGTAACCATTCGCCTACGGAGCAGAAAGTGGTAAAATCGGGAGTGTTCTGGTCCAGAAGAGGGCTAATTGGTCTATGGAGAAGGAAAAAGGAAAGTAAGTTGTTTCCAAAGAGAGTAAAACATCAGGGAGTATTTAGCAAGGTGAGAGTCAAATAAGTTTGGGGTATTCAAAACTTCAAGAGTAGAAAGTAATAGGTCTTTATAAACAGGTTAGATTATTCTGTGAATAGTTCTGACTACACTGTAGCTCACAATATGTATTTCCTAAACTTAATCATGTAAAAGATGAGAGGTCAGAGTGAGCAACAACAGCCTAATGGACTATTTTTATCAACACTCTACCAACCTAGCATGACAGCAGCTGTAACTGAAGTTGCTGAGTAAAATAAAGATACTATTTTTAAAGCATCTTAGAGAATGTAGCAGTAACTATTCCCATTATTCAATTGGATGAGACAAAACAAAGACAGGGAAAGATCAGAGACACAAAGTAAGTTGCTTAAAGTCACAGAGCAAATCAGTCAGTAGAAGAACTGGGAACGGAACACAGGCAAGCTGATTCCCTAGTGCATTGATCTAGTTTGTGAATCAAAAGATTACCATGATTAAATAAATCACCTGAATTTTATGAGGAAGTCATTAAAAGCTACATCATGAAGTACAATGAGATGCAATCACTGAAAGGAAATAAAGCCAGAATACAAAAGGTAAAATCCTCAAGTATAGCAAGTCAAAGTACTTTGGCCAAACAAAAGTATAAATTTCTACTGTATGAGTTCCTAGTAGGCAAGGGATGCATAATATGAAACTACAACAGATTGATGATCCTTGCCATCAAGACTTCACAGTTTTAAGAAACAAGGATAACAAAGACTGCTTGTAGTGGAAAGAATGGTGAGCAGGCAGCAGTTTACTGAGAAGTGTGTTAGTTCCACAATATTTACTTTCTTTATTTTGGTTATTTTTTATGAAAAGTCCCTTTTGGCTTAGTTCAGTGTAGTACAAAAGGAAGGTGAATAAGGGATGGGAAGAACAGGGAACAGAAGAAAGGAAAAACTGAGAGACACATGGAGCAAGTATGAACTGGAACCAGCCACCAACCAGAACATCCAGAACCCAGTCATGCACATCATCATATGAGCACTCACTAAAGATTTTCTTACCTGCTACAAGTTCCCAGAGGGGTTTTCAAGCTGTTTGGATTCCTAATCATTTTGTCCAGAATACCAACTATCTGCTCAAACTTTGGCCTTTCACCACGTTCTTTCTGCCAGCAGTCTAGCATCAGCTGGTGTAGTCCTGCTGGGCAATCCATGGGTGCTGGCAAACGATAGCCTTCTTCGATGGCTTTTATAACCTAGTAGTCAAGAAAAGGTCATTTTCCATTAAAGTATATTTAAGAAATATATTTTTGCTACCTTGTGCAAGAAATGAACAATAGTAATGATGATGATGATGATGATAAAAATCAATAAACTAAAATTTGCCATCAGCATTGCAAAAATATGAAACTTTTGTTTTGACACTAGCCTTCATTTTTTAAATAGTTTCCTGATTTTATCTTTGGGTTTTATAAAAATACTGTTCTGTATGTGGAGAACATGGCTCTATTATCTAGTCAAGTGAGCAGCAGGGAGCAACAATTAAATTCACTAAGGGAGTAACAGATAGATTGATAAATGGAGTTATTTCCGAAAGTGTTATTACTTGCCCCAAGGCCTTTATGAGTGCGTGGTAGAAGCAACTGACTTGTAAGTGGAGAAGGATCTGTGCATACATATATAAAATATAAAAAGTCTGAAAATACTATAAAAGGATCCAAGAAAAATGCTTAGCAGATAGGAATTGTTTAGGAAAAAAAAGTTGTATTTATGTCTAGCCATGTTAGCTTAATGATAAAGTAGCAAAAATGTGTCATGTGGATGAAGAAGACCTAGCTGAATGGTATTTTAATATATCACCTTAACAGTAAGTTGGATGTAATAAGAGATATTGCCAAACAGTGATATAATCGAAGAAGATCACAAACATCTGAACCAAGAATTACATCCACTCATCAACTTCCTTTGCAAAATTCATTTGGATTTAAGTGAGAAAGAAAAATGGTTAAAGTAAAATCAGAGAAAAACTGCTGTAAACCTTGAGAGTAGGATAAGAAAGCACATCAGGAAGCAATGCAGAAAAGAAAAGCTTGTGAAAAAGGACTAAAACATTGTTCACGGGGGATTTCAAGTATACTGACATTGACTGACATAGCAGTATTAGAATTGCTAAGGAAGGGTGCTTGTTCTTGAAGGGTAGCACACAGGACTGTGTCCTCCCTCAGCTTTTACAGAAAGCACGATCAGAAGCTGTTCTAGAGTTAGCCCTAGGAAACAGATCTAGTATGATAAATGAAGATGGTGAATATCCAGGGTTTAGTGAAAATAATAACCTCAGATATAAGACATTCCATAGGTTGTGTGAGAAAACACAAAAGCAGTGGACTGCAAAGTAGACAGAACTGCAAAGAACACAAAGTGACCTTCAAAAAAGCTGGCTAAAATCCATGATTCTATCAAAACCCTTTTTGCAGAAATGAAGTTTTGTGAAAAGAGGACATATAATCCACAGACAGGGCACTTATTCACTGGCAAGCTCGTGTCACAGGATGCCCTTCTGACCTCAGAGAGGTTGCCTCCTCTCCCTGGGCCTCAGCATTCTATCTGTACATTTAGAATGACAATACTATACTTTCTCAAAAATGACTGAGAAATATTCAATTCCTGCAGTAACATCCACACCTTGAAGAATGAGGGTGGTGACCTTTTAGTGACAGTGAAGTTACCTGTCAGACAGCGTGGGAAGAGAGGATTTCTGCAGGAGAACAACATAGAAATTGCAAGAACAATACTATAAATGAAAAAACCCAAACCATTAAAAATAAAATGCAAGATCTTTTGCAATAGAACTAAGAGGAAAAACAAAAGAACAGCTCTTCTCAATCAAGAGTAGCAGTGAAGTGAAAAGTTAAAAACAAGCGACAGTGTGTATAGGAAAACTGGCATGCTATGAGAGAAGTAAATCAGAAATCTCTAAGAAAAGTTCTTCTAAAGAACAAAAGTTAATATGTACGATATGTATATATGAAGAACTTATTTAAGAGGTCAGTATGCAGAAATAACCACTGAAAAAGTAGATAATCCCAATAGCAAAACCAATACCAAATTATTCAAGGAACTTTGAAATAACAAACCAGATTCTATCCCATTAAGGGATGGTGAATACATGAACACAGTTTTTTCATGTTCACTACAGTCCCAAAAGAAACTAGAGAGATAGGAATCAAGGTATGATATTTTTAAAGGGCTGCAGAATCAGCTTCTTTGATGTGTATGCTGAGCAAAATGAACATGAAGCCTGAAACTTGGAGAAATATAAATGAATGAGTTATCTACAGATGGATGGAATAGCTGGAAACATCTAAAACACTGTAAAAAGATTCCAAAATATAAGTAAAGTAGTGTATGTGTCTTTTGGCTTCTTTTTAAGTTTTTACAAAACTGAGACAATTTGAAGGATACCAGTATCTACCCTGTTTAGAAGAGTGGCGTGGCATTCTAAAAATCAGTATTCAGAAATGGATTTAGGAACATATATGTTTCCATACAAGCAAAGCTACAAAGAGAGCACAGCTGAAGTTCTTATTAATGGAACTGATTTATATTGTCTACATTTGCCACAATTTGTTTTTTGAACTCTGCTTTTGCCAAAAAAAAAAAAAAAAGAGAGAGAGAGAGAGAGAAAACGGAGCACTGCTGAGAATCAATTATGCTTCTCTCATATAATCTGGCTATCTGAGAATGTAAAGTCAATTCAAAGAGGGTCAGGACTGTTCAACGTCTGTGTTGGTTGCTGTCAAAGATCAGAGAAAAAATAAGGGTAGCAGGACAATCAAATGTTTGGTTTGTGGTTATCACACTGCTTCTGGTTATGTAGTAATAATAATAAAAATATGAATGTTGATAATAATAAATCCAGGAGTGCAGCAAATTAAAAAAAAAGTAAATCTAAATTCTTACCCTTTTCTGAAGAATTAATCCACACCAGCACTAGTAAAAGAACTAGCAAACACTGGCATTCTAATAGGAGAATAGAGTAAAGCATAGAAAGAAAAGTGTAGAAGCTAAACTGTATGAAGGCACCTGTTACTAGCACAGTATAAGCTTTAAGAGAGATTGCAACAATAATCTCTTCTTTATCATTCTAAAACAATGACTTAAAGGAAGAGGGGTGGGATTAAACAAGTGTCTTCAAAAGATGCAAATTTAGACAGAGATCTGATCCCATCTATGACTACATCCACATTTAAACAAAATAATGCGCTTAAGACATATAAACTGCCTGGGCGTGTAAGCAAAATGAGAAAAGACATATTTAGTACTTTTTGCTTAGAGTTAAACACTCCCACTGATAACTGTGAAGGAGAATAAAAAAATAATAAAGTGATGATTATACATTTTTGCATCACGGATTTCTTTATATAGTTGATTGGATGTGGATGTATTTTGCAAGGTATGTTTCAGGACATGTTTGTAACGATCAAAACATACAAAAACATTTGAAATTATTTTTAACAAATCATCAATGCATCTTTTATTTACAAGCTACTGAAAATTATTATGTAAATGTTAAAAATAGATGAAACTGTGAGAAACTGTAATTAGCTATTTTATAAGAAATTATAATTGATTTGCTTTATTTGCAGTTTTTTTGCAGAAGGAATACTTTCTAGAATCCATCAAGGAGTACAAAGATATTGGAATTTCCACTATTTAAAAGTTGTTCCTTATTGTTCCTTGAAAGACAGGTAAGGTTTGCCTTTGAGGCATCTTATATTCCTGTCAGACTTCTTTTATGTTTGAATCTAGTACAGAAGGAAGGTGTCAAAAGAAATGAAAATCTACTGGGTGTCTAGGGAATGTAAATATTTCTCTTCCTCTGCCCCAAGGACTTGTTTGCCCATATTTTGACAGTCCATGAAATCTTTGACACTGAGACCTGTCAAATATTAACAACTTTGCACTGTGCAAAACTGACTCATCATTTACGCTTTTATCATTTTTTTAAACTTCTATGTCTATCATTCAATCAAAAAATAAAATAATAATTATAATAAAAAAGAAACTCAAGCCCCCAACCCAAAGAAATTTAAATGTGAATCATTCTGACATCTTTCTCGTCTGCGCAGCTTTTCCCTGTGTACTTTCTATATTAATAGTTAGTCTTGTCAGAGACCAAGATTAACACCTATCTGTTCTAGTACTGCTGACCTGTTGCTCCAGGTCATATTTTATGCAAACAAAGATATTGTGAAATCAGCATAATTAACTTTAAAATGTAGGTCATTAACTGCCACTCAGATTTTTAACAACTTTTTCCAACTGATTAATCATTGTTCTGAGGTCAGAAACTTCAGAATTAATTTTTCACTGGAAAAAATTAGTTCCTTCTATGCTTAAGCATAATAAGGTGAAGTGCACGTTGCTATTTTTGATGTTCCAATTTTACTTTAAACTTGGGACAAAAACCATAATATCCACATAGAAGTAGAAAGATTTAAAGATTAAGTTGAAAAATGAAAGCTTTGTAACTTTTTCTAAGAACCCTACTATCACTTCCTAAAATAAAATTACATTAATGTATGGTGAAATATGTGTATGCATTTAAAATATGTAATATTTGTGCGCTCACGTGCTCTTACAAAGTATGACCTACATCTTGATTAGACATATCCCAGTAAGGCCGTTCTCCATAAGACATTACTTCCCACATAACGATTCCATAACTCCATACATCACTGGCTGATGTAAATTTGCGGTACTGGATGGCCTCTGGAGCTGTCCATCTCACTGGAATTTTTCCACCCTATGTTTAAAAAAAAAAAAAAAAAAAAAAAGTACTTCTCCCACAAAGTTTCCATACCATTTCACACCATCTTTCTTAGAATGCATTTATAATTACTTCTACCAACATCAAAGTCAGTACTTACACAATTTATCATAGTTTACTGATTGCAGAATTTTCAAGAGTCTTAAGCTCTTAATTATACGGACTGTAGAAACTTAGGCACCTGTCTAAGCTAAGTTGGGTGCATTTCTCTGTAAGAGCTTTTCTTTCCATTGATTTTAAGGGGCTGCTGAGATGTCTGATTTAAACTCGACATTTAACTCCTGGGTGACTGAAGCTAAGGGAAAGGAATCTCATTCTGTGTATATAAATCCCATAGAACTGTCATATGGCTCTTCTGAAATCTCAGTCTGGCACTTTAAAACCAGGATCCCAGCTAGAGCCCAGTGGCAGGAGTGACACCCCTGAATACCTTTGCAGTTTCCCAGATCCCTGTGCCTGCCAGAGCAGATTCCAGGGGCCCCTTCTTTACTCAGCATGAGAAGATAGGTAGTACAAGGCCTCACTGATGGAAAAGGGAAGCTGGCTCAACAAAAGAATAAAGAGCATAGTGTGCCTGATGAATGGTTATTTAAGAAAAGCATCCCACCCAAAAGCAAGGGAAAACACGGGAGTTAAGCTTTGTCACAATCTTGCCTCAAGCTAGTCAAGTTTTTGCTAAGATAAAATCTACTCTGAAAAATAATAATACCCTACAAGTATTTTAACTGATTCAAATTAGGTGAGGTGACTAACCTTTCTATGATTCAAACTTCTATATGCGTTCAAACAAAGAATCACGTGGAAAGGAATAATGAAGATACTGTACAAAATATTTAGATCTCTATTAAATAAATATACACGCTCTTGCAAAAATATCAAACTCTACTTAGAGACAGATTTCTGCAGAGACTATCTTCCACTTCTGTGTTTTCCATTTCTTAAGGAACTAATGTATTTCTTTTTTCTCTGCTTGCCAGAATATATGCTTTTTAGTAACTATATCTTTAAATGATTAAAAATATATAAATTTCTCTCACAGTGGTAGTGTAAACGGCTTCTGGATCATCTTCTATAACTCTGGAAAGGCCAAAGTCTGATACTTTACAAACAAGGTTGCTGTTGACGAGAATATTGCGTGCTGCAAGATCCCTGTGTACATATCCCATATCGGCCAAATATCTCATTCCAGCAGCAATTCCCCTCAGCATTCCCACCAGCTGAATGACTGTAAATTGCCCATCATGTTTCTGGAGAGAAAAAAGAACAGCAATTCTTTTATTTTATGGCTGATAAAAGAAATAAGAATTATTTTTACAACTTTAGATTTCTAATTATTTACATGAAGCGGTTCATCTTAGGGCAAAGAATCTCACTTCAGATGCAAGTTATATTTTGTTTCAGACATAGAGCAGTACGTCCAGTTAAGAAATGTATGAGTAGCTCACATACTAGAAACAACAAAACTCACTAATCCCAGTAAGATTCTCACTAACTCATGGCAAGTCTTTTTTTAAGAAAGCTTACCTCACGAAACAACTCCTCATAGTTTGCCTTTATGCTCTTCATTTCTAAGAATAATTGTATTTGTCAAGAAAATGAGAATTGTCTACTTTTAGAACCCAAGCAAACAATATTTTTTAATAGCCTAAAATTTATGTACATATAATTTTTATATATAAAATATATATGCATTTCCATTCTCTATAGGGTGGTACACATTGTTTTACAGCCGGTAAGCAGTAATAACTGGCTGGTTCAAAACATACATCCATAACTCTAAATGCTTTTCAACTTGTTTTTCCATGTTCTTCTCTTAAACATGATTATAGTTCATTTAGGGATTCTTCATTCATTTCTGCCATGTTGAAAAGCTTGGAAAAAAAAAAAAAAAAGGTAGAAAATTGAGCTTCAAGCATCAGTTGTCTCAATTTAGCTGGTGCAGTAATAAGTTCCACCATTTCTATACCACATTAAATCACTTAAATTCTTAGAATGTTTTCCATATTATCCTGTTTGATCTTCTGATTTCTGATCTTACTTTGCTGTAAAAGATCAAGAACTGCTAACATTCTACAAATTCAATTTCAACCTGAAAAGGCTTTTTATTGTATTAATATCATGCATGTATGCATATAAATATATACACATGCAAACATAAAACATATACATACATACATACATATATATATATATACACACACACACATATATATACATTTAAATAACAAGGTATGTTTTGACGTATTTTCATTTTGGCACTTACCCTAAGAAATGCATCCAATGCCCCATTTTCCATGTATTCTATTACAATCATGACTGGTTTCCCTGAAAGAAATAAAGGCACATTTTCTTTGAGAAACCATAATAAAAATGGACTGCCTTTTTTTGATAAAACATGTTATTTCTTTGAAGGACTGAATTGTCGAGACACGAGCATTTCAGAAGCCTCCAGCACTGTTTTTGAGCTCTAATAAGTTCTTAAATGTCGGCATGGAATGTTGGTCATGATTCACAGAATTAAACTGTACAAATCAAAATGTCAGTGTGTTCTTCTGACTCCTGCTGTGTGAACAGGACTCTGGAATAATGACACTTCAGATAATATAAAAGGACATAAGAAACCTTATCTCTCTGCATGGTCTTTGAGGCTAACTGAAACAAGAAAAATAACATATTTCAAAGTACTTCATCTTCTAATCATGCACGCATCTTAATTTTTTTCCTCAGCTTGTAGCATGAAGTAGGTATTGTTTTAGTTAGTTACGCATCAGGAGAGAATCCATTAGGACTATGCACCCTGTTTATAATTTAAATCTTTGACCATGAATAAACTAAAGTAATTTCTGCCATTAGGTTGTTATCTGACTGACAGATCAAGCTGCTGCTTACCTCTGGTAACAACTCCTTCTAAGTGAACAACATTGGGGTGGTCAAATTGTCCCATGATGCTTGCTTCACACAGGAAATCTCTCCTTTGCTTTTCAGTGTAGCCAACCTTCAGAGTTTTTATGGCTACTGCAACATCTCTCTTGCCAGGAAGCTTTAGACGTCCACTGCACACTTCACCAAACTCTCCTAAAATGAAGTAGATCAACACTGAATTACTCTGACTATAATATCAATACTCTTTACAGGTCTTGATTCCACTAGCTGCTTAAGTATGTGTTTAAATTTAGTGTATGAATATTCATATTTTAAATGGATTACTTAGGAACAAAGTCAGGCACATGCTCTACATTAATTGCAGAGTGAATACATAGCAGAACAAACATATGAAGTTAAACCAATCTACAGCATTGCTGTCTCAATCTTTGTAAAACACTTTTTAGTAATTTATTGCTCTTTTTTTAAAAAAAAAATAGGAACTAAAAATGAAGTTTCGTTCATAAGAAAATACTACAACAGAAATAATAATACCATTTGAAGTGAAAATGTCCTTCAGTTCTAGATGGTTTCATCACTATTGTTAAGATTCTTTTTTTTTTCCCCTTTTTAAAAGACACCTCTTTCAAAGCTGCTTTTAATTTAACATTGTTATGGTGTTAAATGAAGCACTACGTTATTACTTTCAAGAAGGATAATTTACTTTCCAGATTATAAAATTAAAGGTGTGAATTATAATATTTTTGTTACATTAAACAAAGACAAGCAAATACTGGAATTCTGTAAAAGGTTTATAAATTAAAAGATAATTGCAACTTGAAGAAGCATGTGAAAAAAAATGGCTAATCTGCAAGAACTAAAATAATAATAATAATAAAAAGGTCTCAGCAACCATAATTTAGGAGAGAAGTAATTGGACTGATTCGGACAGGAAAGTGCATTGACATATGTGAGATGTGGATCTCAGTGTCAATACATGCGTCTCATTATTATTATTCAGATTGTGAAAAATTTAAGGATTGCCCCTTGCCTCAGAGCAGCATCAGCAAGGAGAAAAAGAGAAATCCCTGTTCTGTAGCCAGAAAGAAAATTTTCTTGGGACACACACAAGAATATGGTGGTACCATCTTTTACAGGGAGTAAAGCAAAATACTTTCTGACAAAAAGGAAAGATTCACTGCAGAGCATCTAGTAGTCTGGCACTTTGTAACTTTATCTGGTGTATGGGAGAGGAAGAACCAAGTTCCTCCTCCAAATCCAATCAAGTCTGACATTTACCTCCAGCATACCTGTGGAATGTCTTAACATTAAGCTATTGAGTATACAGAAGTATGCAGACACACCTACATTTAAGACATGTTTTAGGATGAGCTAAAAAAACAGCGATAGAATTAGGAAAGACTGACATAGACTGTTTGATTAGAAAATCCTTTTGAGATATAAGCTGAGGTCTGAGAAACCTGCTGGGATAGCAAATGGCAGACCAGAAAGAGCGTCTGGAAAGTGCCTAAGGAGATAGATTCTTAATTGTTCTAATTTATAAATGCTAAGAAATCTTGTTTGAGACGTTATCACTGTTCCAGCACTACTGTTTTCCTGACACTCCCAACAGCAGAGCTCAGAGAAGATAAGAACAGCACCTGGGCCTCAGCTTTGCAGTCCCTCCAGCCCACAGGAGTAGAACTTTGGCCAGACCATATTTCCTACTGACTTGTCTGGGCAAATCTCCACTCAGAATTGCCAGTTTTGCAAATCTCACTGGAGATGACTGCATACATAACCAAATTCCTCTCTCTCTGTTCTGCGCTAGCTGAATTAAGGTTAGCTTCCATCAATTCCAAATACCACTCTAAACACAGTGTTCTATCTGAGCTAATCAGGCTGATGGAGGATGTTGTTCTTGCCTGAACAGATGAGGCATTAAGCTCAACTATACTCGGGAAATGGAGTTAGGTTTGAACACCCAAGTCACAGCTACGAATATTAAAAAACAGGGGCATACGTAATGATCAGCTGATGGATTTCTCATGTCCTTAGATTAGTGCTTTAACCTTCCTCCTGCACTTCATTAGCGATGTTGATGACTATTAATGAATTCACTATTCACTTTAATCACAGTCTCTAACCACAATAACTGACTAAAGGATAATAATTTTCTCTCGCAGTACCTTCTGGAACTGTTTTTATCCCATACTGCGTGAGTACTCATAAGACATGAGTATATGTACGTGTTTGTATGTGATACTTCAGTGCCAGGTAATTGGGATACTTGGCATGGAAGGCACTAAGGTTTCCTTAGTGTCTTCCAGATATCCTTTCCAGCTCTCTGCGATCTGATTTTGATTGATTTCCAAAAGGAGATCACTCAGGCAAACCAGAAACTTGCACGTGTATATTATGCATTTCAGGACAGGCTGCTAGCCAAATAACTTTTTTCCCAGCAAAGCAATATAGTTAGCTGAAAAGGTGCCCAAAATGGACCCAGAAAATATGACAAGGGTGTGAACACTGCACAGCCGACAGCCACTAGCTCAGCATGTCAACAAGTAGCAGGCTATGACAAAGGATCTGAAGTAGGAACAAAGACTCCACACAGTGGGCACCACAATCTGTATCTGACAGGTGGCCACAGCAGGATGGTAATGAAAATGTTGGCAACTAAAAAACATAACCCTCATGCAAATTGAGCACAAACATACTTGCAGCCTGTTTGAGAGAGACAGGGCACTAGTCAACAGGTGAGGTGGCCAGCAGTGCTGGTACACATTGAGACTGCTAAGTGGCTTTTCTGGTACTGTCACTAGCAGCAACTCTACACTCTTCTTTGATATACAAGTTTCAGCTGCTTCTTTTAGTCTTTAGTGTTCTACTGTATCTAGATTTCGTTTCACTCTACATTCATAGGGTAAAGCCATAGCTAAAACCCCCCTACACAATATATCTTCACCATAGTACTTCTAAATAACTTTCTTTAGAACGACTACTCTCACAAGCTTTTTTGCTATCAGTTATAGTAATTAAAATAAAAAAATAATCTGTCAACAAAATTAACATTGTGGATTTCCTTTGCCATAACACTGAAAATATTAGTGTCTTAAATTGTATCCTTTTTGCAAGTGAAGCATTTTCAGCATTTTGCTCAGAAGGCTTCAGAAAGTCCAACTGAACATACCATCATGTTCAGAACTCTTGCAATGATGATAGTTTTTTAGCTCAAAGCAAAAGATAAAACTCTGTAATTTTTCTGTGCTAATCTAGATTTTTAATCTTGTATACTGCATATTTATTAGAAGAGATGTTGCCATTCTAGCATCACAGAAAATTAGTAGGGATTCTTATGCTCTTAGTCATCTGAAACAGTAATTTTCTCAAGCAGTGTTGTTAATTACGATGGTACAAGTCCTTGATAAAGACATGATTCAACAAGAGTGAGGTTACTTTAAAAATGTGTTGTGATTTCTAAGCGTAAAGATTTTTCTGCTAAAAAAGCTTATTTTAGAGATCTTTATTATTCTCTTTTAAAATAATACTGCAGTATGTAATTTACTGTCATGCCAAACTACAGGGTGATTTTAAAAGTATTTTACTAATACTTTTATAAAACAACAGGAAAGCAAAATAACATTTCCTCCAGGAATCCCAAGTATTTGATATTTTTCTTACCCACAGAAATTTAATTTCACTACATAGAGTAGTGCAATAAAAATGTCACGTACCTTATTAATGGAAACAAATGAAACTGCTTTTTTAGAGCATGAACACCATGACTTAAGTAGGTGGTAGACAGTTCAAGAGGAAGAAAAGCAATGTAATGCTGGTGCAATTACAATCAGTCACAAGAAGTTAAACAATAACTTTTTGTCTTCATAAAATATCAAAAAGAAAAATGGCAGAACAGAAAACAGCCTTAGGGAAGATTTTGTTCTACAGAAACTAGACCTTCCTAGTCTGCATGTAAGATTTTGTGCTGCAGCCAGTTTTCCTTACTAACATAAAGAAAAAATGAGAGGCCAAAAAACCGTTTTGCAATAGAAAAGCAAGCAGAATTTGCAATCATGCCTAACCCATTCATTCTGGCAGTAAATAATAAAAGCAAAATCACTTCCCCCCCAAAAAATGCATACTAAGCAGTAGATATAGAAATTAAAAACTCACAGCCCTTCAATGTCAAGCAAAATCTTCATATACTTATTACATATACTTATACATATACTAATTCTACATATACTTATATCCTTTTTTGTGTCCTTTTTAGCTTTTTGTTTCCCTGTTTGTTGTTACATTTTAGAAGCAAGTGTAGTTTCACTGTTCTTAACCACTTTGGTGAATGCAAAAAGTTCTTCTGTAGAGGAGGTATAATTATTTGCCTGTCATTATGATATATGAGTTTCCATCCTGGCTAAATGGAACAGTTGAATAAGGAAGCCACGACAGCCTTACCTGCACCAATCACACGCTCAATTTTAATACAAGAGGCATCTAGCTCCTTGGCGAATTGATGGACAGCTCTATTTGGGTCCTCGTAGGTTTCAGGGTCAATGTAGGTTTTGGTGCCTGGAAATTTAACTGTAATGATGTAAGAAAGCATGACTGTGATGAAGCAAAGGCACTTATTATGCAGCCAGCCCAGGAATTTCATTATGCAGAGTGCTTCTTGGAAGAATGAGCCTGCTTCCACAGTGCCTGAGTCAGCTGCTCTGAGAGGCAACTTTAGTTTTAGGCATCATCTGTAAGCACGCTGACACAAGTGCACAATCCCAGCTTTAAAAATGACTAACATTAGCATTTTCACCTACACCTCTGAGTGAAAGAATAAACATTAAATAACAGTCAGTGGAACAAAATACAAGACCTGAGTGGGAGTAGAAGTAAAGTGAGGTGGGGGAGGAGGGAATAAAGGAGGTGAAGCTTTCTTTTCTGTGTAAAGACAGCTTACCCTCTTTTCCCAGATTGAGTAAACAACATTTCTTTACGTTATCTCTTTCTTCTACAGGGATTTGAAAAGCTCCTCTACCTACTTCAATTTGTTTAAACCACTGAATGTATTTTCAGATTCCAGCAGTAGCCAAGTTAAATTATTCACACCTCTTAGAATTTTTATCCTTAGGTATGTGTCTTACACTACAATATGAACATAAGAAACACTTATAATCAATGTGTAAATACACAGGAAGGGAAAACAGATGCTGTGGAACAATTACCTCTCCCAACTACCTAAGTGAATAAAATGTAGCACCTGGGTTCTACTCCTTCATTTTCCAATACAGCTTTTAGTGTAACTTAGGCAGCATAGTGCTCTGGCCAGCAAGCAGTGTTTCCCTTTTCCTGCTGATGCAAGAAAATTATTTGCTCTTCTTTTGAAAGCAGAAACTTCTGGTGAAAGTAGAGCAACCTGAAAATCTATTAACCAAGCAATTTTTATGAAATTAATTTGACTCTCAAGGATTACAGTTCTGGGTTTTAATTAAATCAGCAAATTAAAACTCAATATGGAAAAGCAATAATGTTCCAGTGCTAAATGATGTACTGATATACATGAATTGGATCAAAAGTCAATACATAACAAAAATAATTTATAGTTGCTTTGTAATCTCTTAATTGATCATAAAATATTTTAAATATCAAGATATATTGAAAAATGGCTTACTAATCACATTTTTACGTGTCAGATTGCGTGATTGATGAAAACATAAAATTAAAAACTTGTATGAAGAAAAAGCTAAAGTAATTGACTGAGGAATCTAATGAATTTGCATATAGAAATTTTATTCAAGATTTTGCCCAGATGTTATTGCTCGTGATATTATGTACTCAAATGTTCTTTCAATTGTATTGACAATACCACAGATTTTTAAAAATATATTTATTAAAACCAAAAAAAGACCACAGAAAAGGAGAATAAATCAATAGATTAAACTCCTATAATAACGCTTTCGGGCAAGGAGATGGAGAATGAGCCATTCTCATTGTATTTTTGATAAGAGGCCTGGATTGGAGGTAACCTTGTGAATCTCAAATGGTCCTCTGATGGTTCTTTATTCAGGTTGTCATAAAACATTTTGACAGAATACCAACGTGAAATAGTGCTGGCATGGATTTGAAGACACTGTTAGCAGAAGGTAGGAGGAAGCAAAATATAAATTTGAATTGCTTGAGTAAATTCCTCCACTGTTTTTAGTCTTTAAATGTAGCACTTGGGCCACAGAAAATTCAGGGGGATAGAAATAAAAGATAGGATATTCTACTGAAAGCACTACTTTAAAATTTGTTATAAAAATAGTTTTGTGTTAAATGTTTGTTGTAAGTTAAGCTTTTGAAAATCCAGTGTGATATCTCTACATATAAGAAGGTTGCCTCGAGGTCCTTGAGAAGAATGACGTCACAGTTCTGAATTCTGTTCACAGCTCTATGAACCAGCTGGTTACCAAAGCACAGCGTTCCATCTTCTTCTGCTTATGAGTATCAAACAAAATTAAACACTAGGCTGTCAATCAATAGATGATGAAAAGCTATATTGGTAAAAAATGACTTACATTTGGCACTATTATTTTTAAAAAGATTGCGTATGCTAACTGTCCTGACTGATTTTCCGGATAACCAGATTTCTCCAAAGTGAAATAAGAGAAATAAAGATTTCTCACAATTTCTAGATCAACTATTAAATGTTAAGTAGCAGCTTTCGTGTTAATTTGCTTACACTTCCACTCAAACAAATAACATAATAGATAATTGAAATGAGGCGAGGGATTATTTAGCTAGCATCTTTCCTTTGTTTATATGCTCAAATACAAGAATACATAGTCGATCTTTTCCTTCAGAACATAATGGGGATTTAAAAAGTGAAAGCAGTAGCTCTTCTGAAGATGTGAAAAGCTTATAGTGCATCTGTGAGAGGCAAATTTCAAAACCATTGCTTCTAGAATAGAAACATTTAAGTTATATCAGATCTTCGATGAACTCTTTAAAATCAGCTGTTCTGCAAATGCACTTTGTAAATAAGTCTTATCCCATTATTATTTTCCACCTTTCTTGTACAGATTATAAACTGATTGATAAAAGCTGCAATGTTGTCACTGCTTGGTTTAATACTCACTGCATTTAAATGAAATGATTTAGGTAGCAGCACATCCATACTCACAGATTCCATTTGATCTGATTCTGTCCAGGTAGAAAGGTGAAATAAACCGTGATCTGATTTTCAATGGATATTTGGCTAGAGCTACTGCTTTAGAGTTATGCACTGAGAAGATACTATAGATTTTTGACTAGTGGCTACTTCTTTCTCCGTCATCACATTCCAATAGTAGGTCATGATTTCAATAAATATAAAACCAGATAAACCTTACTGTTTTCATAAAAACAAAATCAGATGGATTTAACTACTGTTAAACTACAGCTGGTAGACAACAAAGGCTACATACAGCACAGTAGGACTACATGGCATTGTCTACCAGTATAAAAACTGGAAACCCAGGCTTTTTTGGTGGGTAGGGGATCAGGTCAGAAATTGCATATGGTTTAATTCTGTGTTTTTGCAATTTGAACACACAAAATCATTTTGTAACTTAGTTTAACTGTGTACTTCCTGAGTTAATGGCTAATTCTAAAACTATTTCAAATATTTTTCTATTTATTATGTCAAAATGACAATAAAACTGAAATGAGAAAGGGCTAACGTAAAAGTTTTTAAAATAATTTTCTGATACAACTGAAAATATTCTTTTTTTAACTGCACTAGCCCTTTTCTCATCCTACCTTTTCTATTGTCATTAAGGAAGATTTATTTTATTATTTTATTGAATTTTCCCTGAGTTCTAGCGTAAATTCAGATTTCAGTTAAAATTCTGAAAAGAGAGACTTTGCTATTATTTGCTAGGGAAGTGATTTTAGAACAATAGTGAAACATCTAATCTTTCTTTTCCTGATAAATAATTTAAGGACATTGTTAAAAACATTGATACTATTGCATTTGCAGTTTTTGGAAACAGCTTTTGGGAAATGATGGAGACAGTGACAGCCACTTTCTTAATCTGAAGTTTACTTAAGGTAAAAATCATATAGTAACTTAGCCGAAGACCTCTCAAATATTGCATCTCAGAGTGATCATTAGGACAGTATGAAGCATATTCAAAGCAACCCATCAAAAAATGCTGAATGAAAAAAATGGTTTATCATATGCATGTACAAAAATAAAATTATATGAGCAATGCTGACTTAAATCAGCATTCTTTTTCTGTAGGTCACATTTTTATAGTGTTTAACTTGCTATTTACATAGCATTTTTGAATTTCTTTGAACTTTGCAATTCACAGAACGCTATTTTAGTATTGCCTACAGTAATGCAGTTGGGAATTTTTGAAAGGGACAAAAAAAGCAGAACACTTACAATGAAAGTAAAGCTCTTCATCCCCTTCTTGATCAGCTTTGCTATAGCCACAATGCCTGAAAGGAAAGATGTCAGTTTTACTGGTAAATAATGATTTACTTCCTCACATCTGAAGTCCTGACAACATCAGTTCTTTGGGCTGGGATTTTCAGGCCATGAGCACCTAACTCCTGTAGGCCCTTTGAAAGCTTGAGCTATAATTCTCTTGACAGCAGAGGTTTAAATAAATCATGAACAGTTGTAATCAAAAGGCTTTTGTATCAAATACTAGTTGGGACAGGTCCTAAAGAACCTTGTTCTTGTGAAAAGCTTCTATGGATAAAACAGAGGATTAAAGAACTTGAAAGTAGAACACTACTTTACATGAGGGTATTCTTAACCTTACTGTGCCTCTTTTTCTTGAATGCAAAGTCATTTAAAGGCTGATCAGATAAAGTGTCAGGCTTCTCTGTGTGAGAGAAACTAAACAGAAAGGAATTTTCATGAGTACAAGTAAAGAATGTGGTAAGGGTTCCTTTTACAGCACATTCACATCAGACTGAAAGAACATCTTGATTTAAGAGTGTCTTGGATAAACTGTATAATTGATAACGAGATTTAAACAAAAAATGTCCTTACTATCCACGAGTTCCATTTCAGATTTGCAAATTACCATCTTAGATGTTCTTATGCCTAGGTAAAGTGCAATACCTTCTCCCGATGATGAATCCAAACACCATGAAGACCAGAATGATGGTTCCTGCCACAGCGACTACAGCTATGATAATAACAGGATTCTGTTCACTGGAAACAGCGGTGGCTGCAAACAGGGCAAAGAGCAGAGATTATCTTAAAATTATTCCCTGCAAAAAAGCTGCAAAAAATTAAATCGACCTTAATGAATTGCAGATGATTAGTTTACTTTTTTAGTTGCCCAAGACTCTTAAATTGATTAAGTTAAATAAAGAAAGGCCTCTATCAGAAACTCATCTCTGATCATCAACAGGAAATAAAAAGGGGTTATGCTGGAATTGCTCAAAGTGGTACAACTATTTCCCAAAAGTCATCACCAACCATTTCAGTTTGCTGAAAGCCAGCATCAACTCTCCTACTGCTGCATTTTGTTCTGCTTTGCTCGGTGACTAACTCCTTCCTAAAAGAGAACAAGACATCCCTGAAAAAGGAGACAGCAGGAGAATGAATGCTGAAGAGCTCCACTTCTAGCCTCTAAAACTGGTTGAAATGACTTTGATGATAATCCTAAGAAGCGGTATCCTAAGTATAATAAGAATTTTTAAGATGAAAGATTATCTATTACCACAGACTTCTTAGCATATTTCTTTCTTATTACTATTAATCACCATAAATTGTTATTATCACTTAAAATTTGTTTCTGTTAGCAATGAAAAAGTGTTTCCACAAACACAAAATGGAATTCTCCATGCTTCAGAGATTTTACATGCTAAAATATCCACACACTATTGCTCTTTTTATTCAGTTATGCCAATGTTATTAATAAATGCAAATATATGCATGTCACATTAATTTAAACTGAGGGTGTAAATACATAGCCTGAGATACCTCAAAGTTTGTTAAATACTGTACTTGCCACTCATCTAATGAGGGTGGACCTACACTCGGCTGCATTAAATGAGTACAATTCTACTGAACATTATGGAGCTATGCTGATTTGTAACAGTGAGTATCTGGCCTGGTCCAAGAGGCTGAGAATAAAGGAGGAGGCACCAGGCAGTGATAATGAGGTAGGGACTGTGAAAGTGTGAGTCATTTGGAAGCAGCAGAAAGGTGTAAAAAAAAAATAAAAATACTCTCAGCTGATTAACTAAACTGTAGATGGTATGTTAATACAGCTAATTGATTAAGTCATGGTAGTGCTAACTAAAGACAACGATCTTATGAATTTCACAGAATCTTGCTCTTGCAGTTTTCAGGTTCCCATAGAAACAAATACACTAGTCCTTTCCTTACTCTGTCTTAGGAGAAGTAAACCAATCAACATGATTTATTTTGTCACTGATCTGTGCTACATGCTTCCCCCCTAAAATAACAATCCTCCTGTTCTGTTAAACAGTGTAGAACAGCACCTCTGTGTCAAGATGAAATTTTCTTCTCCCCTAGTTTTATTTCCTAAAGAAACTTTATAATTTCTCAATGTTCTACATGATGCAGGCGAGGATTATCTCATTATTCATATTGGGCCTTAACTGAAAAGAACAAACGTTTATTTTTGAGTTGAGTATAACCTCCTGAGATCCTCAGGTCAGCAAGGTGCTACCAAAGGCCTGCACATATCCCATCTGTGCAATGTTTAGGAAATTAGTGTACTCTTGTACAGGAGTGTATGGGCGCAAATAATACAATTCAGTTCCTGTGTAACACTGACTGCCCATCAAATGACACAGCCTTAAACACAGGTATGTTGAGTTTATGCAAAATTTCCTAAAACTTTACCATTTCTTCTTAGAACTCCTCTGGAAAACTTACTTGGAAGTGAAAACGTAGCCATCTTGTCACAATGGCTAGTGTGCGAAGTTGTATCCATCTAACAGTTTGGAATAACACCCACTCGAACTTGTCACCTAATCTAGCAGCCAAGTTGAGTGCATAGAGGTTGACATATGTGAGTGGGTTGCTCTGCATAACTGCCTCAAGATGTTGGATACCAGCACATTCTGGAGGCAAGCCAAGGATGTTATTTGGGCTCTACAAAATGTTGGGGGCAGAGTAAACTGTCCAATTGGTAAGATAGGTGGGATGTAGTGCATGATGTACTTTTACATATTTGAAAAAAAACAACCTCTGGTTGTGGGCACGGTCTGGTGAGAATACAGTGACAGCAGTCTGAGACATCTGCCTCTGTTCATGTATTGTATCTGTGCTGCTTCTCCTGTTTGTGTTATGAACTCATGCTGTTACTTGGCTTACACGCAATTCAGATTCCAACTTCTGGAATGTGGTCTGACAGAAATAAAGATGTAAGAGTGCTGTAGAGAAAAGATTTTGGAGTGCAGATGGCATGGCTGCCATCCACTGGTGTTGCCACAGTGGTGGTGGCAGGAAAACATCAGCAAGACAGAGAATTCTGTCCTTGTCTCCAGTTAAGCTGTGCTCAGTCTTAGAAGGCAAGAGAGGGAGCAACTACAAGTGAAATCTGACATTGCAATATCTGCTAATCCAAAGGAATGAGACAGTTCTTACTTTAAAGAAGTTAAGGCTACCTTCTAAGTATATGGTTGAAGGGATGGGGAATGTACACCCAAATATCCTGGAGGATTTAAAAGAGGAGATTAATTGTAAAAGCTGTACTGCACCTCTAGCAACAATTTTTTCACGCAGGCAACCTGAAATGTATGAGCTACAGAAAATACTTGATGAAGTGAACATGAAAACTTCAACAATAAAGTGATTTAAGGTATCTTTCAAGTAATTCAGTGGATCAAAAGATAAAATTACCACTTAAGTGACATTCTTTGGATCTGCATTTTTTTCCTTTGGGACTTTTCTCTAATAAACAGCAGAAGTTCCAAGAACAAAATATAGTGATTCAGGTACTTTGTTCTGAGACATATATAGTACAGAACATAAATACACTACCTTCATAAAGCATTTTTGCTTTATAATTTTGCTTTTTTTTAAAAAGATAAGCATGTATATGTAGTCCAACGTATACAATATGTATGAATACAGGTATTAAATATGTATATTTTGCATATAAGGTTATATGACGTAGATTGTTTCTCAAATACTGAGAAGTGGCCATGCAGTTTTGATTACAATACAAAAATCTGTTAAATCGACTGCACCAATCAAGAGGTGCAAAACAACTGAAATATCAGGTGAAATTGAGTATGTGACAGGGCTAGCTAACTGTGCTGGTTGAGTACTATCACTATATATATTCTTGAAATAATCAGATAGTTTTAAAAGCCACATTCAGAAAGTCACTGGAATAAGTAGAAAACAGTGCCTCTTAACTGTAGCGTAACATGGGTTTACTGCTCACTTGTACAGTGCAGTATATTTCATAAAAATGATTCACTAATGTTCTTCTTATGAAATGCTAATGCATGCCCAATTTTATTAACCTGCCAGATCTGATAAAAATACAAATAAAATATGAGAAACAAAGACTCTTATTTGCATGAGAATTCTAAAATAACTTGTTAAGTATGCTATCTTTTTACCAACATTTTAATTATTTCTGAAAATTATATATGGAACATTGGAGTTGCTTATCATTGATGGGAACTGCATCCTTTACTCTCCTCTCAAGAATATTGAAAATATGCCACTTTTGAAATTTTCTTTTGTGAAAGCACATGACATGGAATGTCAAAAAACAAAGCTAGCCTGTGAGAAGAGAAAAAATCTAGTGTGCATACTGGCCAAGTATGTCACTGATTTGTATGTATCTTTTCATCACCTGGACTGAGAAAAGGTGTACATGATGCAAAAGGGTCAGATTTATTCTAGGATTTTCTACTCTTCCATAAGTTAATCAAACTTCAGTCAAGGCACTAGATTTCTTTAAGGCTTATCTCAGAAATGATCTTTGTTCATCTTAGTGGCTACTAGTCTGCTTACATGCAGTAGGAAAATACTCATGTCATTAACGAAATTTTGGGGAAACATTTTGGTCTAATAATTTTAAGCAACTGTGGTTAATTAGTAGAAATCTATGGCAGATTGCAAAAACCTTTAAATATTTTTTTATTTTCCCAGAAATTTACTCAGATATGAAATTACTTCTGTCTGTAACTCAGGATATTGTTGCTTGTATCTCAGAGATTTCACTGAATCTGACTGCCTATGTAAAGCAGAACTCTACAGATAAAAAGCCTTCTATCAGACAGAGCTAATAACATTGGTCATAATATTTTATTGCTACCATTATGATAATTACTATTTCAATTAAGTCTATCAGGTGTGTGCTATTACTTCTTATTGATAATTTTCACATCCTGCGTGGAAACAAGATTAAGATCCAAGTACTGTTTTTTAAATATACCCACAAATTCTTCAGGCGACACCTGGCTGCAGTTAAATAAGATGCAATTGTGTGTATCTGCATAAAGCACAGAGCAGAGCTGGTATCTGTAGCTTTTGAACCTGTAGGCTATGTATTTTCAGCTCCAAACTAGGCTGAGCTGCTAGAAAGGTCAACCTGAAGCAAATGACTCAAACCCAAATGACCAAATTTTTCTGCCAGGGATATGGACAGCTCCCATCAGCTGGCTCACGGCTACCACCTCTCAGTGGTACAAAAGTTTCCTCCTGAAGATTCAAAACGTGGAAGTATGCATGCACATACATGATGAGTCGTGAAAAATGTGTCAGTGAAATTTCTAGACAAACAAGGGTATGTGATTGGTTTCAGCATCAAGAAAGTGCAAGCTCTCCCAAAGTATCTCCCTGCTGAGTTGTCACAGACGAATCTCTGGTGTACTGTATGAGCAAGTTCATGCTCCAGGTTTATACTTTCCTTTGTGAGGATTTAAGGAGTCTGTTTTTTTCTTTACACAGCTTATTGCTTATTACAAGAACCTTAGAGAAATCCAATGTCTTTGAGACCTTTATTTCTTTACTAAATATAAGTGAAACTGAGCTCAGAAGATAGTAAGAACAGACATATATCTGAAAAAAGACAATCACATATGTAAACAAAACTGTGTAAAAGTTTGTTTTTGTTTGTTTTCTTTTTTTCCTAGGAAATGACACAGAAAAATATGTCCTGGGGAAGCCTCAATGGATTGAATCTGTTCTTCCTTTCTCTCCTCAGTTACTGAAGAATCTAGCAGAATTGCTCAGCTCGTATAACCTCTTGTGAGAAGGGAATATATGTGTGCTCAAATAAAAAAAAAAAAAAAAAAATTCATTTTCTCTGCATCAGAGAAGAAGAACCCAATGTTACAAATATAATGGCTATTTATAAGAGTTTATATTATAATATAATACAATTATATTATAATATTTATAAATATTAGAATACTGTAGTTCTATGGTAAAATAACTAATTGAAGTTCATCCTTCAAAATACAATGACAAAATCCACTCAGAATTTTTTTTTCTTCTGATCTTAATAACATTGCCTATGACTCTTTAATTTTTTGCTCTACTTACTACTTCTGAAATGCTTCACTTGTTACTTAATGAAAATGCAAATTTCCCATAGATCCAAATGTTTACCTGTGGCTTCTTCTAGTGTGGCAACATCCAGTCTGGGGCTATAATTTCCATAACCAGCAGCAGTAAAAGCACGAATCTGGAAAACATATACTGTTCCTGGCTTTAGGTTATTAATAGAAGCTGAAGTGGACTTGGTTTTTACTGTTGAATAGGTTCTCTCCCTTTGATCCTGGAAACAATCAGACAAAAGATTTAAATGACATTTACAGGTCAGATTTTATCATGGTTACACATCAGCAACTGACAGCCAGCCTGGGTAGTTTATTTCAATTTGTTGAATGTTTTTTTTTTCCCCATCATAAAAAATAAAGCATACTCTGTGGAGTATTACAAAATACTGCCATTGCAATGACGAGGTCGAAGTGTAACATAAAATTCAAATGGGATGCTCATGTTGTTACTCATAAAAATCCAGACATAAAACAATTGCTTCTTTGGCTCGGATTACATTTTGTGAAATTATGATGGTAAAATAGCTTGAACGCAGTTTTCCAGAGGGACCTGTAGAGTTTAAACAGTTCAAGGACAGGGAAATCTGTTACTGTACGGTCAGAACACATTCTGTTCCTAACTTCCAACACTTCTAAAAAATTATAATAGGACTAATGTTTACCCGGATGGATTTTGCATCAAGATCTTAGGTCTCTGAGTAGAAATTTTCAATTTTTTCTCTAGGTGTTCTCACGTTCTGACTCTATGGCATCAAGAAGAATCCGGGGAGAGAAGCTCAGTATGACACTTTCAAAATACAAAGCTGTAATATTACAAGTCCTATGAGTAACTGCTCACTTTCAAATGTGATAAAAACTGTATCAAAGATATTTATTATATTCAAAAAGTTACAGAATCATAAAATCATTAACGTTGGAGAAGTCCGTTCACCTACCACTAATGTTGTCCACTAAACTATATTCCTTAGTACCGTATCTACACATTTCTTGAACACTTCCAGAGCCAGTGACTCAACCACTGCCCTCGGCAGCACATTGCATGTCTGACCACCCTTTCAGGGAAGTTTTTTGTAATATCCAACCTGAACCTCTCCTCGTGCAACTTGAGGCCATTTCATCTAGTCCTATCACTAGTTACACAAGAGAAGAGACCAACCCCCAGCTCACTACAACCTCCCTTCAGGTAGTTATAGCGATAAAGTCTCCCCTGAGCTGCCTCTTCTCCAGACTAAACAATCCCAGTTCCCTTGGCTGCTCCTCATAAGACCTGTGCTCCAGATCTCTCACCAGCTTCATTGCTCTTCTCTGGACACACTATGGCCTCCATGTCTTTCTTGCACTAAGGGGCACAAAAGTGAACACATTATTCAAGATGCAGTCTCACCAGAACTGAGTAGGGGATTTATCACTTCCCTGCTCCTCCCAGCAACGCTACTTCTGATACAAGCCAGGATGCCATTGGCTTTCTCAGCCACCTGGGCACACTGCTGGATCATGTTCAGCTGAGCATCAGCCAACACCTGCAAGTCCTTTTCCTCTGCAGAGTCTTCCAGCCACTCTGCTCTAAGCCTGTAGCACTGACTGAGGTTGTTTGGCTGAAGTGCAGGACCCAGAACTTGGTCTTGTTGAACTTCATCCCATTGGCCTCAGCCCAGCAATCCAGCTTCTCCAGATCCCTCTGTAGGGCCTTCCTACCCTCAGGCAGATCAATCCTTCCTCTCAGCTTGGTGTCATCTGAAAATGTACTGAGTGTGCATTCAATCCCCTCATCCAGGTCATCAATAAAGATATTAAACAGGGTGGGCCCCAATACTGACCCCTGGGGAACACCACTCGTCTCCAGCTGGCTTTAACTCCATTCATTACCACTCTATGGGCCCAGCCATCCAGCCTGTTCTTTAACCAGCAAAGAGTGTATCTGTCTAGGCAAGAGCTGTCAGCTTCTCTAGAAGAATACTGAGAGAGATAGCATCAAAAGATTTGCTGAAGTCAACAGCTTTTCCCTCATCTACCAGGTGGCTGGCTCACTTGATCATAGAAAGAGATGAGGTTGGTCAAGCAGAACCTGCCTTTCATGAACCTATGCTGGTTGAGTCTGATCCTGTGGCTGTCCTGCATATGCTGTGAGGCCTCACTCAAGACGACCTGTTCCATAACCTTCCCTGGCATCGAGGTCAGGCTGACCAGCCTGTAGTTCTTTAGATTCTCTTTATGACCCTTTCTGTAGATGAGAGTCTTCATCACATTCATGGGATTCATCACATTTAATGATCGAGATTATCTTTCAGAACAGATAAGTGCAGCTCTGTTGATTTTCAGTGGCAAAAGCAACCCTGACTTGAAGGGCAGAAGAGATGAGCTAACCAAGCATCTGGATGCACCACATGACCAGAGAAGAATGAGCTTTATAAGGCAGTGCTAATGAGACAGATACAGGGGAAGGAATAAATCTGTAACTCATTTCAATTTGTCAGCTAAGAAATGATGGAGAACTTTCCCCTTTACAGTCAACAAAGCAGCAAAGGCTTCTACTGAAATACTGGATTCAACACAACATATATGATTTCTTTTCAGAGATTCACTAATGGCTTCTCTTGGGCCTCGCTCTCTCAGTCATTTGCACAAGCCCATCAACTCAGCTCGCAACAATTTTTCATATCTTCTCCAAGAAAATTTAAATCATCTGTAAGTGTGGACCATGGTGGAATGTATGTTGATATGTGAGAAAAGAACAGGAATGCTTGAGAGAGGAGAATCGAGCATAATAAGACTGTAAATACTCATACAGATTCACAACAGTAAGCCACAGTGGAATTTCAGAGTTTTGGGTTTGAACCACAAATGAGCCTTATTTGCAGTTCTTGAATTAAAAAAAATAAATAAATAAACCAAGTAAAGGCAAAGAAGTAAAAATAACCTGAGCTAGAAACATCACAGGACTGGCTTACTTGGGAGATTTCAGGCATTATCCACTCCGGCTGTAGCCAGGAGGATGAGAGGTGAAAAAAAACCACTTACCAGAACACTTCAGAACCACAAAAAATGTTTGATTTAATTTGGCCTTAAAAGTAGCTGAAAATGTCCAGATCTTGATTTTTTTGTTTGTTTGTTTGTGGGATTTTTTATTTTTTATTTTTTTTGGGGGGGGGAGGGGGCTGGTTGGCTTAACACAATAATGGAACAAGAAAACCTGCCTTTCTAATTCTGAGCAAAAAGCTTATGATTCAAACTGATCTGCACTGTTTTGAAACAAAAGCAAGTCATTAAGCATTTTTTTAATAGACTCACTGAATTAAAGGTTTAAATTCAGTATGTCTGTGACTAGCTGAAGGATCAGGTTCTTACTCTCTTTTCTTAATTTCACTGCAATAAATAGAATACTGGCAAGTTTCCTTCACTTACAAGAAAAAAATAACTGCAATTCCTGTCTTGGCAAATACAGGAAATTGGCAATGAATTTCTCCTGTTTGTTTAAAGTAGAATTAACATGTGGGAATAATAAACAGTACATTCTAGTAGTTATCATATGAGAAAAATATAATATCTTGGGCAATTTTTTGTTTAATTTATTTTAACAGACCAGGAGCTATTGTGGATACAAAGCCAAGCAAAATCATATATATATATTTTTTTCCTGTTTGCAGAGAGAACAGTTTTGCTTTTGGCAAATATGTGTCTTTTTTTTCATTCTATTTTGTTAGTGTATAGACTTCTTTTGTGTGAATGTGTGAGGGAAAAAAATTACTTGCCAAAATGAGTAAAATTCCTTTCACAGAAATGTTCAGCTAACATGAAATATCTGCTAAGTTTTGTTACAAAAGTCATCAAAGTGAACAACTAAAACTGGAAATTAACATCAACAAATAACCAATTTATTCCCTTCTCAGTTCATATAGATATCTATTGGTAAGAATATTTCTGTAATTAAGCACTGTGACACTTGATTTTATATCCATTCTGTTCTGAATTTATCTGACTGCATGTTAGCTAGCAAGTTGACATACTTTTGCTGATATAGAGATACTACTACCTTGTTTGTAGAGATGAAATATCTTCACAAGTGATCACAAAGGAGCTCCTTTGTTCATTTCCTTGAATTTTTTTTTAAATATTCTTTTTTCCCCTTCCCAGAATGCTATATAAAAACTAGGAATATGCTATTTGCTACAGTAAATCAGATGAGCCACACTTAGATCACTTCCTATGACAAGCATATAGCTGCACAACTTGCCTTTACCCCATTTTCATGTAGCTTACAGCTGCATGTGGCCCTGCTTATATGCTGTCAGATTTTTTTTATTCTGGAGTACGTCAAGGCTATCAAGAATGAAGGCCTAGACGTGCTGAAATGAATGGCAAAACTCTGACAGACATCAATAAGATTGCAATTTCAGTCTAACAGAAACAGAGATCACTTCATCTATTATTGAGAAGCAGCCCTCTGCACCAAGAGAAGGAGTAAAAAACAAATCTCTTGTTCATGGGTCTTTTTAAAAGGACAAATAAGGAATATTTATCAGCTGAAACTATAAGAAGTGTAAAAGTTTTCAGACACTAAGTCTAAGCTGTTCAACTTAAAATGTAATAGCAAATGCACTCAAGGATTGTATTTGATGTCTCATCTCAAGACTGGAATCACAGTGACACAGAAGGAAATAAAAAAAGCTTTAAAGACAATGTAAGGAAGAATGGAAAACAACAATTCTCATGGTAAAATATCCACAGTCCAATTTAGCAGTGGGAAAATTGTAGGAAAAAAAAAAAGGCTGATTTTGAGCAGATAGTTCACTTTTATTGTACTAAAATACAATATATGTGACATAAACTAGCAATAATATTTGCAGGGAAGCACTACTTATTAAAAGTGAGCACAATCACTGTGACTTTGAAGAGATAGGGTAGTTGATAACATGGTTATGGTTACAACATTGTTCCACAATTTAGTGAGGTAACATGCTGCAAACAGTACATCGTTGTACATTATAGATAATCTATGCACTTACTTTCTCATAATACTTGATTTCATATTCAGTAATGACTCCATTGGGATGTTCTGGTTCCTGCCAGGAAAGCTCCACGCTCCTCTGCAGCACTCTCTCTTTCATTACTCCACTGACTTGTGAGGGAGCTGTTTGGACAAGATGCGTCAATAAATAATGAGGAAATTTGTTGGATGCCTAAAATCACATGTCATTACTGACCCACCCCATGCTGAGCCACTTTTATTAAGGTAAAAGAAAGCACCTTTTCATAGCTCACAATTCAAAGCTAATGAATATTCAAGCAGTATCCTACTACTGTTCATAAACTTAGAATGGAAATCAAATTAAAGTGCAAATAGCAAAAAAGTGGCATTATTGAAGTTAGTGCAAAACTGAAATTGAAGAGATAGGAATAATAATTAGGTAAATGAATTCTAATTAAGACAATAGATAGATTTTTAGATTGACTTATGATAAGAATCTAAATATTTATTGCATTTGTTTCAACAGTACTTATAAAAAGAAAAATAATCTGTTAGAAACAAAACTACATATTTTAGGCTGACTTCATGTAGTTGATACCAATGCTGCTTAACAAATAACCTGCCAAACTATCTGATTACAGCATGATTTAGAGATGAAAACAACTTTGTTAAGAGACTTCTGCATTTATTCAAACCTTCCCAGAACGTTCTCTCTTTAGAGCTGAAGTTTCTGGTATGTAATGAAAGTCTGAGGCAATTTAAGAAGCAGATCTTATGAAATAAAGGGTCACTATATTCCTCTTCCTCACTGCACACAGTCACACACACACACATACAGAGTTTCCTAATAAACAACGCTCACAATCAGGTGTCATTTGAAATTTCTGAAAAACAATCTACAACCATTAAATGGCTATTGAATTTCATTTAACGATAGTTATTAACTAGTATAGTATGAGTGACTGAAAAAGTAACTTTCTTGATCAGCTTATCTCCTGCTTAATAAAAAAGAAAGGCTGTGGAGTTACTGCTGATGGGTACTTCCAAAGAAATCCTAGCATCCTACTTTTCCACAAACATACATGCTGCATACAGGAATGTGCGCACAGAATTCCTGTAAAATCATAGCTCTTTAAAAAATAGCTATAGCACTATAACTATGTAGAACTTGGCCTTGTTCCTGTTCAATTTATTGGAAATAATTAAATTATTATTTAATTTATCATTTTAAATAATTAAAAAGGGTGTAACACTAATCAGATGAAAGAGAGATAAAGAGAGAAGCTGATTCTCCTCTCCTTTATTCAAAAACAAGGTGACAATTGCATTTATAGGAAAATGATATTATTTGGAGACTAGATTCAGAAGACAGGAAAGTAAGCAAAAATAAGATATACATTTATTTATGTATCCTTCAATATTGAATTTATAATTTTTAACAAACATAATGAAAATTTAAATTTTTTCTTTTTCCTATGGGAAAAAAACAGAAACAACTTTATTTCAGAACTGTATACAATGCTTTCACTATGTAAAATTATTACCATTGATTTCATACGGATACAAATTCTGTTACAGAACAAGGATACTTTGCTGTAACAAGTAGGCAAACTACATTTTTTCTTTTACCATACATCTCAAAATTTAATTCCAATAATTCCCATTAAAATATCCTCATTTTGCTTCATTTAAAGAACACACGAAGAAAATATGAAGAATGCACAGTCCTCTAGCATTAAAACAAAAACTTAAAGTAAGAATCTTTAACGCACAACTAATATGATAATTCTCTAGGAAACTTAAAATTGGATTTCCAGTTTCATATTTTAATTCTGTTTCTGGCTCTTTTTATTATAACATGCATAGTCACAGAGGTTTTAAAATTAAATTTATTTACATTTCACTAGAGGCTCCAAGAGTCCATAAAAATTAAGAATAGAAGCCATGCATGATAATTTTCATTATAAACTATTATGCCATGTATTCAATATAATCAAAGTTGAAGACCTCTTAATGTAGGCTGCCAAACTAATAAAATCATAAAATTGTGTCATGCAAACACCATGGGCTGATAAAGCTTTCCAGAGTCAGGATCTATCACTCCTTGAATACTCTTTCTAAAAGCTTAGAATATTTTCACCCTCTAATTAGAGTACATACATTCTTTTTGTAGCTAAGAGAGTGGAATGTGGAATGTAGAAAACTTATTTACTCTATCATCTAATTTCTGTACAGTATTTAACTAGCTGTCTTCTTTGTCTCAATAAGTAGCACAACAGTTCAGCTGAATTTCAAGAGAGGTCATTATGTTTCATGTATAATGTATCACATACAGATAAATGTTTTTGGACTGTTAATTTTACTTTTTACTAAATTTACTTTTTAGATGTTCAAAATTGTTAATGTTCATACTTCTAATGAAACAACTTTATATTATCTATGTCACTAGAAATTGTTCTCAACATTCACTGCTTTTTGTTTTAGCTTATCCAATTTTTTTCATTCCGATGGTCAGAGCATTCATTTTTTCTAAGCATTCGAGTAAAATGAACTCACTTCCTCTGGCATTAGTTAATTTTGGAGATGTAGGAAGGGAACGGCAATGTGAGGAAGGTGAAACAGAGAAGAGGAAAGATGTTGATAGGGGAAGGGAAATATAAAAGATTCCCACTTAACATCTGAACAAAGCATATCTCAGTCATATTCCATTCTTAAGGAATTTACATGCAAAAGAAAATCTCAGTGAATTATTAGCCATGCAAGCCAGTATGCGAAGTCTTAAATAAATGAGCTGTGTTTCCTGATTATTAATATTCTTTTCATTCAAGCATGATCAGATTAAAAGTTTTTTGTTTGTATCTTTTTCCTTTTATTTTTTTTTTAGCCAAAAATATTCTGCTATATTTCAGCAGTAGAAGAATCTATAATAAAGCAGAATAGAGAGCCCAGCCCTGCAGGCTGAATATGTTGGCAATTTTGACCTTGAGTCTATGCGTTTGTGAGGCTCTGAAAATAATAATATTGTATATAAGACCAATATTGCAAGATATTCCTAAAATGTAGTATGTTATCTGAACTTATTTTGTTTCCTACTTTGAGCCTCAACAGTTGTTGGGGGAAGACAAGATACACCAGCCTATTGCTATTGGAAGAAAACCTTAGTGAACCATAGCAACCACATAAGCCAATTAATCAATGGTACAGGCTAGACATAGATGCTGCCTTTATCCTGCCTTTTTTGTTACACTTCTTAATGAGAGCTTAATGAGAGTGTATAGGTCAGAAGCACTTTGTTCTTTATTCTAATATAATCATTTCTACTGAATCTCTAACAAAGTTGTTCACGATGAAGACACAACTAAGTACACGGTCCAGAGTAACTTGGACTGTGTGCACAATCCTAATGTACCTTTTCAGGTTACAAAGAAGCATCATTTGTCTTGATCATTATTTCCATAATATATTACACCTGGGGATACAGGCTGTTCAAAACATCATCTGCTATCAACTTTCTTTCTGATATACTTCATCTCCTCTTTTTCTCCTTCCTGCTGACACAACATCCAATGCATCAAACACACACAGCCTCTCAGGGCTAATAGTAGATGTACCTACACATGCTGCATAACGAAGTACTTCGTGAATGACAGGCCCTCAGCACATTCATTCACCTTTTCTAAATGCTTCAAATATACCATTCAGCAAAAGGAAAAATTGATTTTTCACCAGGTTTCAACATCACAGCCACAGAGAAATATAACTCTGCTGGGCTTTACTGATAAAGCCTTCAAGTTATATAGATTTCAAGCTCATCATCATTTCCAGATCAAGTTATTGAAAAAGTTAAAACGGAGGTGTCAAAAAGAGCAGGATATTCCAAGAAAATATTGTGTTCCAGAGAGAATTTTGCATCTGGTAGACTGATGTGTTATATTCATACTGCTAAACCAAGCATATGGTACAGTATTAATATCTGCAAATATTCACGTGTAGAAAACTGCAGTGATTGTTTTGGAAGACAATGATTTTAGTCCAGAGTTCTGCAAAAATATTAAATCATAATATTGCTCATGCTTTAGCTCTATTCTTAGCTATTCTCCGCTTCTCATGCTTGATGTTTCCCTTTATCTGCGGTATACTTTCCAAAACACACAGATAGATACAAAATTAAGTCTTTTGCACTTTGGATTATATATATATATATATATAAAAGCATAAAATGCTGAAACAAAACAATATAAACTGAAAAATGAAAACACACGAAGCTGGACTTTCACACATAAGCAAAGTTAGGTATTATGTGCCAATTTCTAGCACAAAATCAGCCCTAACACTGTTTTCAAGAAAAAAGAGTAGTCAGCAAAAGAAACCTACTCAGCTATTTCTCTGAGATTTCTGCAGTTCTGCATCATGAATGTGTCTCAACTTCATCTGGCAGCATCAGTCATGGAAACTTTTCATCTCGTACCTTTTTTAAGCTCTCTCTAGAAATAGCATTTCTGAGTGGTTAGTAGCTCATGTCTATAAAACAAACTATTTACAACTCCCCAGGAATACAAGTTTAAATTCTGCAGTCTCACGTTATGTAGAAAGTTTCCCAAATGAAGGTGAGGAAACGCTCCCAGTGCAGAATAAGAGCACAGGTTAATAAATGTAACCAAACCTAAATTTGCATCTCCAGTTTCCTGATTTGCTATAGAAAGAGTGAATGAGCTATCACCCTTCCTTTTATCTTTCTTTACTCTGTAATAGCAGTCATGTACTTACAACAACCTAATCTTCATCTGGTACTTGCTGAAATCAACAGTAGCACTCACACACTCTCATAGCACAGGACCCTTGCAGCAGCACTACCAAAGGATTAAAACTCTTGGCTGTTGGCCTCTTCCGTTTTCAGATCTGGAAGAGGTGTGGCAATTATTTAAAAACACTAACTTTTCACACAGTAAGAAAGATATCAAATTTTTTATCCCTGTAAAACTTTATCAAGATACACTTTACATTCCATGAAGCGTTAATACTGGTCTCCTGCAACGGCTTTCTGCAGCAACCGAGTGAGTGCTTTGAGTGTGTTGACTGAAGAGGTCTTTGCTAAGAGAAGCAGATCATGGAAAGTCAGACATATCAGCATTCTAAATGTTATAACATAATCTACTACTTCTTTGTATAATGTCATCGTTGTCTCCTTTCTGGACAGAAATCTTTAAGTAACATGGTTTCATTGACTGTCAACAGTTTTTAACTGTGTCTGGCACCTGGACTCTACAGACAACAAACACAAAATGAATCCTTTAATATATATGAAAATAGTAGTATGAAAATAGTAGCATAGAACTGGTGGCTCTTAAATGGCTGTCCAGGAAGAGAATACAAAGCTCTCTTACTCTGTTTCTATCCCTGCACTACCATTATACAAAGGGCGCCCTTCTGCACTAATTTGCTCTCAAGGGAACGAGTGTTAAATGAAGGCAGAACTTGGCCTTCCACCATGCTCTAGTTTGTTCTGGGGGAAAATCTAGGCATTAAGATTGCCAAAATTGATCAGTAAGATCTGTAGACAAAAAGATTATACACCTTGAGGAATGGTTGCACTTGCTGTCAGAGACCTGGGGCCAGCACGGAGCATCACACTGGGATTTGTGCTGGTCTGAAGCACAGTGCCTCGGGACACATGCCCTCACTCTTTTCCAAAGAGCAACACAGATGTCATCTGAAATAAAACCTTGACAATGGTTTGCAGGTACTGGGCAAATTTTAAGGCTTCTCTCTTATTTATTATTTATTCTCTCTTTATTCTGCTTCCCATAAACTGGCAAAAAATTTGCATGAATGAAAAAATATTCACACATCTCAAAGCATGGCAACATGTTAGTGCTACTCAAGCCATGAGTAGCTATAGTGGTCCCTTAAATGCTTGAGAAAATTTTCCTACATTAATCTTCATGTTTACACTAATATGTAAAATAATTTTCATATTATTTTGTAGTATAATTCATGCAAAAAAAAACCCTCACAAATAGAAAATAGTATGATAATTCTTAAGCTGAGCATTATTAAACAGATAAATAGAAATTTCTAAGAGTTTCTTTTTTCATAAAGTGTATTTCTCTGCCCTCCACATGACAAAGCAGCCCATGATAAAAGGTTATTGAGTACCACTGTATTATGCCATTAGTACCTATTGCTTTGGATCAATGACAGAGAAATTCCCCACTGTGTTTATAAGCTGCAGCATTCAAAAAGAGACCCAAATAAATCAGATATTTTACACTAACAATGTCCTACAGAGAAGCCATTTTAACTTCCTCTGACACACTTTACTTTCCAGCTCATAAATATAACACAGTGTGCACACAATGTTCTGTAAACCATGAGGCACACACGACTCTGAGCTCCTGGAGATGTCACGGTAGCAAGCAATGTACTCAAGTAATACTTGACTGCATTACTCCATTACCTTTTTTTTTTTATTATTTTTTTTAAATAATCTGAATACTTCTGCAAATAAATTACTGAGGAAAAGGAATAATAGTATTAGCAAAGTTCTAAGAAAACTGTAATTATCCAGCATGTAGTGGTAACTTACTAAGTACATTTACTGATTTGTTTAAAATAGATAACTTTCTGGTAAATTCTTCATCAACCTCAAAATTTGCCAGCTTGATCAGTTTTATATACTATCTCCTTTGGCAAAATCTGGAGAAGGGAAATCAATAAAAAGAACTTACCAGAAAGAAAGAGATGAAACAATTCAGAAAGATCAGAGTTGACAGTTTGTCTATCATGTTGTTATTTTTTTCTACTAAGAGTCTATGTCTAGACCCGTTCTATGAACTCCCCTGTTTCTTTTGCTTGACATTTGGTACAAATATTATTGTCATATCTGTATCCCATTTCTTCCCAAACTGGCGACTTGGGCATCAATCAGTGCTGAACGGATGCTGAGTTGCGTAACAAGTGACAACGTCGACTCCCAAGGTATCCACAACTCTTGTTTTGTGAATAAGTTTTGACATGTCAGGCACAAACCTGATTCTTACAAATGTGTTAGAGTAACAAAACAGCCTTACAAATAAGAGAGAAGGGCTTTTGTTCTCTTGCAGCACTTGTTTTCCTTTGCAGAAGAAATATTTCTATGTTAATTAGATTTTTCTTTTGTCTTGCTTTTTTTTTTTTCTTTTTTTTTTTTTTTTAGTGATTCATCTTTCATAAGTTGTTTTTGTGTTTTTGTTTTAACTGGAACATCTGCCACCAGCCTTGCAGTAAATCCTTGGCACACAGGTATTACTCTTCATTAAGGAAAACAAAACATCACAAAACTCCCAAAGAAATGGATACTCTTTTCCCTGGTGGGCTACTCAGACACATTATGTTCTCCTTCTGTCTCCAGTCATCTCTGCTGGCAACTGTCAATTACAGACACAAGTTTTAGGGAACGGAAGGATAAAGCACAATTTACAAATCCTTTCCCCTAGAAGCAGACAGGTGTAATGACTGAGACTGTTTGCTGTAATTGAATTTCATGCTGTCATCTATTCAGTCACAAAAATGTCAGCTTCAAGGATGTTGCTCATGAAAAAAAAAGAATTACCTTAATACATTCTCTTTGCTACGCTATAGCTAATATCTTTACCACAACTCACTTGCCCAACAGGAAATGTTGTATTTGCAGCAGTAAAATACAATGCAAGGTGATTAGAAGTGTGGCTTTGGAGGCCTACAAACGAGTACAATTATGTTAATTCAGCATAAGATGTCCAAGAGACAGTTGAATAAATTCCAGCCCCATAACAAAGCATTTTGTTTCAGACATAGCCAACAAAACTCTGGGAAGTGCCATGCCAAAAACTAAAAATAGTTGATCAAATATTAATGGGAATGCATATAAATATTCTATAAAGATGTCAACACAAAACAGTAATTATCACTATGGCACAGGTTTGATCAAACTGGTACTTTCAAAGACATAATTGTTCACTGGGGAAAAAGCATTACTAACATTCCTAAAATGTGTACAATTTGTGTTTCAGTCCTCTAAACATACATGAAATGCATTATAAAGGCACTGCTAAGGATGGGCACATTCCTGTGAGAGCAGCTTGGGTGGGATTCCTTGCAAAAACAGTTTGCAATTTTTCAAGTTCTGAGCTTGTATTTTTTCCACTGAAGAATGCTACAACTCTAGTATTTAAGGAGATGGATAAATACCCATGTGGGAATTTCTACTACAGTGATAAGTAGCAGAAGTAACAAGCCTTAAGTTAGTGAGAATGTATGGGAGTGAAACTCAAGTCCGTGAAAGGAAGATCTGGCACAGCAGCCAGCTCATGGCTCTCTGGCTGAGGGCTTGCCAAGGATGCAGTCTCACTGATTAGAGGTGAGTTGACTACCAAGGAAAACTCCACTGAGATAAATAAAATATTTAACATTTCCCTCAAAGTATAAAGAAATATATTCAAACAACTGAGAAAATATCCATTTGAAACAATGTTGACTGTCCCAAATGAAATCATTTTGGGAGTATGCATAAGCTGTAGAAAAATAGTGCCATACAAATGTGAGGAAAAACCCATTATCAAAGGGGAAAAACATTTTGTAAAGTGAAGCTAGATAATTAATTTGAATATAGAACATAAATTAACATCCTTCTATTAAACAGCAACAATTACTTAAAGAAAATCCACAGATTTAGGTATGTACATTAAAAATAAAATATACAAAACTTATACATAAATATCTTCAGTTCCTCTACATTTTCTTTCTTTGTTGCAAAAAACTTCTTGTGGGGAAAAAAGAAAAAAGAAAAAAAGAAAAAAAATTGATTTGAGAGGAATTTTTTCCTATTTGAGAACATGCTATGGTTCAATGCTTCTCCAGCTTCTGCTCACTGGAAAGAAAAGCCAGCACAAAGACTTGTCAGAAGCAGAAACATATTAAATTGGAAAGACATCAATCATTTAATGAAAGAGTTTACTACATGGTTTTAAAAGCTCTACAGAATCATAATCATCTTTTTACAGACTTTCTAGTGGCTTCACTTCCCTGAACGCTATAAGGCTCTAAGGGGGACCCAATTTCTTTATCCAAATGTTAACTTCTTGGAGAGCTAGATTAAGAAAATGTCAATTGCATAAGTTATAAAACCATTCAGTTTTTTTGATTAGTTCTACTTTTTGCATAGCATTTAGGACTTGATTCTGATCTCTCATCAATTATATTTCATTTTTGCTACATTAGTTGTAGCTAAGTCATTTTCATTTCATACCAGTGAAAATAAGATCAGAATCAGGTACTAAGGGTGAAGTAATTAAGAATGTAATTATCACAACTGATAATGCAGAATTGCTACATATATAATTGTTTTATTTTATTCTTTTTAACAAAACAATGATATTTATTTGCCAATTTCACAAAGATAGGGCTTTTTTTTTCCTTGTTATTTCAGGAAATGTTCTGGATGAGATCCAAACAATCTAACTTATGCATCTCAGTGCACATACCCTTTAGGCAACTATAGCTCTCCTAAATTAAATGCTTAAATTCCCTAAACAGCTTTGCTCCCTGTGACAGAGAAGTAAGCAACAGAGAGGATAGACCCAGAAAGAGATCCTGCCTTAAAACTGAGATGCATAAATCTAACATCTTCATTTTAAGACTGAAGAAATTTTTTTTTCAGTTGACTACATGCTGAATTCAGTCATCAATTTTAGTAGAAACTGATTACCTGGCACAACAAATAAACTTGGTACCTAACACTTAAATACTTTTTAGACGACGTGGACTCACTTCCTTATGCACTATATAGAATTTACTCTAATCTCTTGTATTTTCCTTGCAAGTTTAAGGAGATGCATTCCTTGATCCTTAAATCTTCTTAGTGCAATTAGTCCAGGGTCTACTCTGACATAACCCTTGTAAATTTAGTAGTATCCAGGTTTCTACATACAATAATGTAAGTCTAACTCTCTATGGGCTTAAAGGTTTTTCTGTAAGCTGCTAGCAAGACACAATACCTACATTTCATAATTGCAAATTCACAATTGTAGGGAATGAATTTTTATGCTGAAAAGATTCGTAAGTATGTAAGTTGCTCCAAAAGTGATGTCTCCTATTTATTTCCGTGGAGACTCTAACAGATAAGAAAAGCAGAAATAGCAGTATTTTGATTGAGCGAATTCCCGGCTACAAAACACTCTTTTTTAACATAGTCACCATCATGAGCTATGAATTTTTACCAGTGATGAACAAAAGGCCTGCATGCCATGCTTGTTAAACCTCGTGGCCCAACATACTAAAATAGGAGTCATTACTTTCAATCAGCTCTTGTAGAATTAAAGCATGAATCAACATTAGGGAAGGTGAGAGAGACCCCAGCCAACTCCCAGTTTGATTCTCTTTCAAATGTTAATGGTTTGAGAGAGTAGAGATTGCAGTGTATCACTTGAACTTCAATCAATATCAAGGATGAAGATGAAAACAGAGATTTGCTGTTACGAGGAAGGCTATGCACACTTTTAGATAGAAAGATGAATCTAAAAAAAAAACAAAAAAACCCACAAAGATAAAGAATTTGGCTCTACTTTAGTGCAAAACTACTTGGTATATTTGTCAAATAAGCAAAAGTACATAAAAATCCTTGAATAGTTCAGTATGTTTCTATTTATCCCAAATAAGAGGCTTCAGAACTGATTTGCTTTTCCTTCACTCACAGTGAAGGAACTAGTAGAGAGCAGAAAAGTCCATCTTTCAGATAGCATTTAGCATGTGCTGTTCTGTTAAATAAAAGTATGGAAAATTGTGCTTATATATATTATGACTTTTTCCAGGTTTTAAAGGATACAACAGAAAGAAAGTAAAACATAGGAGAAATAAAACTACAGCACAATACTGTGTTTTAAAGAAAATTTCTATTTCTCTACACCATGTGTGGCCCATTTTTCCAATTGCTGTTTTGCTATGAAAGAGGCTCCAACTCTACAGTAGAAATTACTGCTATCTAATTGTAACTATACTGCAAACGTCGTATTCACCATCAGCATCAACAGCCCAAAATGTACTTATTCTAAGACATATCACCAGTAAAAAAACTCTATTTACATGGATGAGCATAGTATGAAATATGATTCGTATTTATACTAGTCAAACACATAAAACTATTTACACAAATAGTGTATTAAATATCAGAATGTGCAAAATATGAAAGCTAAAGATTACACAGTATGTAGACAGCATCAGAAATAGGACTATATGCTCTGAATACTGCTTTATTGCCTTATTCATTTTAACATGCTTCAGTGTAATTATAATACATGTATAATACATATATACCAGAATCAAGAACATCTATTGCACATTTCCTTTACATGTACAGTCTCAGCACTTGACAGTATAAAAATGGAAATAATAAAATATTGGTTCTGGAATTTCACATGATTATATATATATTTAGATAGTGAATGCTCAACTATATATGTAAAAATCCTGCCTTAGAAAACAGCTTTGCATAAACTCTTAGAAAACTGCTGTCTTCATCATTAAATGGTAAAATCATTCTGTTTATTCATTACCCATCCATAAGTTTCTGTAGCTTTTTAATTAAGCCACACTGAAAAAGGTGGGATAATAAAGAGCTAACTTATCAAAGCTGTACGGCACACATCATCTGGTATAATAAGGAAAAAAAGAAAGCAAAAATAAAAATAAAAATCTTTATCTTCTGATTAGTCAACAGTGGTTGAATTCATCATATAGTAAAGCTGGCAATCATAAGGACATGTTTTACTTTAATGGATTTTTCTATTTTTAACCTTATAATATTTACAAAATACACATTAAAAATTAGGTAATAACTCCTGGCTCCATTTTAATAACATCTGTATCTCACAGGAATCAGTCAGAACTTCATACATGCACCATGTGTGCAGATTAAATGGGATAGATACTCTCTTTTTAGAGCGTATCTAAAGAGAACTTGCTGGAGACTTAGATCTTATGGTAGGTGAATCTTTGGTGGGCCTTTAAGGTAAATTTTGTTGCTCCAGGTGTATTTTAAAATGATAACTTCAACATTTGATTGGTAGGACTGTTTTTTGTGCATGTATCTTCTGTAGCTCTGTTGCTGTTGTTTTTAATTCAGTTTTGTTAACCTAATATTTGTTGTATGTGACAGAAATACACAAGCTTTCACTTCTGTTATTTGTGTCAATTTATTACCCAAAGATGGAAAATAGTATCCTTAATTTAAATTCTTGAGTCTATGCAGTAAATCTCTAAATCATGGAGGGATGCTTCTCTAAAAAGTCTCCAGAGAGACATTCAATCTGGTAGTGCCTAGGCACCCAGCTATAGAAGCAAGGCTTCCTCCAAGGAACCTCAGAAACATCTGTCATTCTTCAAGAGGTAAACTAGGCATGTCCTGTAAGGGGACTAGTTTACTCAGAGAGTAACATTTGTGACAATAGACAGCAAGATACACTGCAAAGTTTGGGAGAAGGAGTCTGCCACCTACCTACCCTTTTCCAGCAGTCATCACCCATTCTCTGGGATCCCTGAAAACCTTTCTTCCCACTTAGCCACAGACCTTTGAGTTTCTGGAATTAATTCCCACAATATTGTATTCTATGAAACTCACATAAAAGACACAGACATGCATGATAAATTGTATCTGTGATGCGTGATATGAAAGCAGCTAGCCAGCTGACCTTCAGCACAACAGGCGTGTGTGTGTATGTATGTCTTAGGTAACCAAGAATGTACTGAAAATACAGGATCAGCCTGCACTTAAACCCTATGTTTTCTAGTACAACTGGACTAATCAAATGACACATTCCGGTGTTAAGTACATACTTTGCTGACCCTTTTCAGCCCTTTGACAAGCTGCTAGCAAAGGAATTTTAAAAAATAAGAGATCATCAATATTGTATTTTGAAATACTTTGAATATATTAGTATACATATTTTACAGCAAGTTGTGTCAGAAAGAAAAAAAATCCAAGTCTGCAGCCTATTTTTTTTTTCCACAATATGTATTAAATTAGCATGAAATTATTCTGTTTCCTCCTTTACTTTAGTTTTCATACTAGTCTATATAGCTCAGAGAATAAAGAACAAGAAAGAAGACAGAAAAGGAAATAGGAGTGAGGAAGGAATGTTGTTTTTTGCAAGCAGTGCTTCTGAGAATTCAGGTGCTGGCATTCACCTCATTGACTTTAACACGAAGAAAGAAGAGTCTGGAAAAAATCCTGCCCAGTCCTGACTGTATAACAGCACAAAGTGCTGTGACTATACAGTACTTTTGAGTATAGGCTTAGTGCTTCCAGAAGGTCAGGAATGCAAGCAGTTGGCTTAAGTTTAAAAGAGAAAGGAAACAAACAAACAAACAAACAAAAAACAAAAAACAACAAAAAACAACAATAAAACATTTTAATGATTTCTCAATCTCACAGCAGGTTAAGCTGTTCGCATAGTTACAAGCAACAGCAATAAATATGTTAGACTGAAGAAATTCTCCTTAACCAATGGAATATCAATGTTTATCAGAGGAACTTTATCTTGTTCTTCGCAAGTTGAATCATGCAAAAACAAGATCAATAAGGAAGGATGTCTTTAAAGCTCTGCTGCTGTATAATGGAAATTACTTTGAAGAGCTGGCTATGTGTTCACGGAGAATTAGCAAACTGTCCCTGCAGGCGCTGGTGACATTAGGCAGTTCAAAACACAGTATTTCACTTAAAGCATATCTGACTCATTTTATTGGCATAAACATCACATATTTAGCATTAACAGCTTCTACAACCTGCTTTACATTTTTCTTCCTTTTCCATCAGCTGTCTTCTCCTTTATTTTGTTCTAATTTTACTTGTTACTTTTGCCTCTGACAGTTTGATGGTTATTACCTTAACATTTTGTAGGTGCTCTTTAGTTCTTTACAGAAAATCATCTACCTAAAGCATTTGGCATCCCAATGGGTGACCAATTTTAACTGTACACTTAAAAGAATAAAGTACATATGCATATAATACAAATAAAAATTAAAACAGTTTCTAACACACTTACTGTTGTTTTTGCTGTGGGCTTTTCTTTTTTTTTTTTGTTTGTTTGTTTGTTTTTAAATCTAGCAGTATTATTTTTAGCAGGAAGGAATGGTCTAATCACTGGCACTTTATAACATGGCTCTGCAATACTGAGGTTATAACACTTTCTTAATTAGGCTGCAAATCGGAAGAATGAAAGGTAGATCAACAGTGCTACTATTCGCTCCAAATGTACACCTCCAGCTTGTCACTGGTTATCCAGACAGCATCAAGTTTGCAGGAATACTATTTTTCCTTAATCAGCATCCTTTGCACTACTCACTCCAGGTCTAAGAGTACATTTCCCTTGTTTCCCTTGCTTTGTTTCTACAGCAAGAGGTTTTTTTCCAGTGACCATAGCCAGAAGGGAGTCATTTAACTTGAGAACCAAATTCATGTGTTTGAGCTTCAGAATTACATATTGATCTGTACCAGCTTTTTCTGGACGGAGTTACAGTCTTTCCCAAATGGAGGGTGCTATGCACAACCCTCATTCCAAAATATAAAAATGGACAAATGCTTTATGTCTGTACTGCAGAAGAGCCCAAAAGAATATCAAAAGGAAACTTAAATACAGCAAAATTAGAAGTATTATAAGAAAGGCTATTTTAAGCCATTTAAAAGACATATATGAGAGGTGACCCAAAGCTGCACATAGTTTAGAATGACCTCAGGAAATTATACTTCTAGATCTTTTTTAATGTTACTACAGAAAACTTTTACTTGACTGTATTTTAATTTGCCCAACTTTAACTTACTACACTTACATTACCATTTGGTGATGACACCAAGCTGAGTGGTGTAGTTGACACACTAAAGGGAAAGGATGCTATACAGAGGGACCTGGATAGGTTTGAGAGGTGGGCCTATGCCAACCTCATGAAGTTCAATAAGGCCCCAGAGCAGAATGCTATACAGGGATGAGAAAACCAAATTATGTCTTTAAAACACTAAAATCACACAGCTTCATGCTAAATCACAAACCAAAGGGGGAGGAAAAAATAAGAAAATTACGCCAATAGAATAAGCCAGATATCTTAATGAAATATACTTTCAAATGCAGTTTTCTACATAATACTTAATTTTTTTTATTTATTTTTTTTTTTTTTTTTTTTACAAATTGTCATAAGGTTTGTTTTTATATTCTCAAAGAAAATTGTCTATCAAGTTAGTTCTTTTGAAATTGCCGGAATTAATAATGGTTTATTCAATGTACTCTGTAATACTATTTCTATGTTAGACATATACTTTAATTTACCGACTTGGTGTTTCCATCTTTTTAATTTTCTATGTTCGTTTTACTATTTGCATTCTTTCAAAACACTGAGATAAGCAAAAACTTGCTTACATACATATCAGGATATGCCTTCTTAACTGAAACTCTTTCCACAAGAAGGGCTTTCATTCAACATTTACCATCTGACAATTTTTCTGCTAGGTCAGTTTATTTATTTTCCAGCCTGATTCATTAGAACATTAGCAAAGAATAGAAGCTAATACACCTGGTTTGTTCTTACTGCTTGCAAGGGCAAAAAGAAAAATCAATGTTAAACATTACTTGTGTATTAATGATAAAAAGAAATAAGAAAGTGTTAAAATTGATGACTACTCTAATTATCACATCTTTACTGAGGCAATGACAGCATATTTACAAACGCTGCTGGAGTTTTATTTTGTCAGAACATTGATTTTTGGCAATGAATGAATCTTCTTGCCTTGAGAGAATACTATTCTTTCATGGTTAGATAGAGGTTTCTGATTACACGTACAAAAGTTAAAGTATAAAAACACTTCAGTTTTTCATTTCTATGTTTTTGTATTTGTGGAAAATTTTGAACTAAGCTTTCTGGAACAATTATCAAGCAAAACCATCAAAACTGAACATCATAAACATAGCAGATACAAAATCCACCAAAGTGGTACTAGGAATAGAACAAATCACTGTACTTTGTTTCTGTGACAAAGAAAACAGTAGTATGCTTTTAGGAAGGCAAGCCTGAAGTTTTCAATACAATTCTTACAGAAATCAGCCTCTGTTGCAGGAAGTGTTAGTATATTTTGAACTGGTTCTCTCATTTAATGGTCTACATTTTCCTAGTCAAAATTCTACATAAAATATATACTGTCTAATTCTTGTTAGGTGTTGAAGAGTTCCATCTATAATTGAGCTGAACAACAGAAGTACCTCAAGCATCAACAACTGCATCAGTGGCTGCCAGGTTGCTCTGTCCTTCAGAGATGACTCCGGATCAGAAAAACTAAGTTCACCATCATGTAATTTTAGGTATGTATTAGGTGGCACACCACAGCTAAAAGCAAAGTCTCCAATACTTCTTAGAGTGAATATACAGAGATCTTATGTCCCACTGTCTTCCTGTTGGATTTAGGAAAGAATCTTTACCACCAGCATACAGATTTCTGGCTAGGTGCTTAGTATAGAAGGATTAAAACTAGGCCTGAATTCTTGTTTAGAAAGTGTATGTGACTCAGCTTACCCAGAAATACTGTCTCAGGGAACTTTCACTTTAAGGTTTTAACCTGAAGTTTGCGTAAATATGTACATTATCAGTCTTCAGCTAAATGATAATTACTATAGTCCACAAAGACATATGGATTAATCTTTTCCAAGTCCCAGAAATTTTACAGTTATGTACATCAAATCTACTTTACATAAGCCTAAGATACTCAACCAACTTTTGACTGCTTTCCTTAATCTAAATTTCAAAAGCTGTGTAGTGCTTCCCCTGCCACGCCTAATAAGAAAAAAATATACCTATGGTAGGGTTTTAGAAAGAAGACAGGGAAATGTATTTTGAACTAGCAGATGAAGATTTTCATCCAAAATGATGGAAGGAAACTTGAATAATCCACATTGTGTTCAAGACCAAACTGTTGTAAATTGGCATTATAAAGGAATATGTCTTAATTACTCAGGAAGTTCCAGAAAATAGAATTATAAAGCTGTCTTTCAGACTAAGGACATTCTACTCACCAGGCAGTACCTTCAAATGAGTGGTAATATTTGTCCTTGGCAAAGTGTGCCATTGTTATTTAGGGTAAAAACTTTTGGGACTAGAGAATGTATTTTTATGAGCATATCAAATGACTTTCATAGCCATAAAGAAGTCTGATGGAAGCATTTCAACAATCCTCCAAAAATAAATAAATAAATAAATAAATAAGAAAGAAAAAGAAACACTAGTATCTAAAGTATTGATAATAATAATGTCTTTCAGTTAGCTTTGTAGCAAAATCTTAAACAGCCTTGCAGATGAGAGATCATTTTAAACATGCTTTCAAAAATAAGGTGGAAAATCCACAGAGTGTAATATAATTCCAGGGATTTAATAGCAATAGAAAAAGAACAGAATTATATCTACTTTTCCTTGCTTTATTCATCACTCCTCGCCATTCTCTTTCTTTATCAGAAATTGCTATGTGAAATAAAACAGACTACTTCTATTTCCACTGTAGTTAGGTAGACTTTGGCCTACAGAAAAGCCATAAAGCTGATTACTGAAATCACAAACAATTTCAGTGTTATGGGTCTTGTCACAGATTTTGGAGCAAAGATTACTTGAAAAATAAGTTAGGAGAAGAAGAATCATGATCATAAAAGGCATTAAAACATCTGGAAAAATATGAAAATCAATCAGTAAATGGGATAAAAGACCACTTCAAGCTATTTCCAGTAAAGATATTTGTTCCAAAACTGCACTAAAAGTATGCCACCAGATTTTGTACTTCTTTTCTTTGAATATTTATAACATACTGGCATAATTCACTTTCTTACTCTACCATTAATGATCAATAATGTCAGTACTATATTCAGACAGTGATATGTCTTACCAAAAAAGCAGGGTAATACCAATGACAATGGAATTAATGTTTTAGTATTACAATAATAATTGTTTCCAAAATGTGTTTAAAATTGTCTAAACAATATAGAGAACATGGTAACATACATGCAGTATTTAAATGTTTCCATTATTCTGTTTGACAGCATTCATCAACACGTATGTTCAAAAAAATGTTCATGATGTTGGATAACACATACCTTGATAAAAGGAGCATGAGTTACGTATACTGTCAAAAGACTTGTGATTATAACATGTCAAAATTGCATTTCTTCAGAATACTAAAAATAATAACACTAATCAATAAACATTTCCTTGCTAAAATATCTGCTCACATTCTTGCTTCAAGCATAGTTTAAATAAGTATACACATATATGTAAGTCATGAAAAAATCTACCCTTTTCCTTCTCACATAGTACTAAAGATTTTGTTTCAAAACTCCAAAATTCTTCTTTCAAAACCTACTAAGGAAAGAGAAAGAAATCCCATGAGTGAAAAAAATTTAGACAAAAATCTAAGAGCTGGAATGGAAATGCTTAAGTAACTCTAAGTACCACTATTGACCTTGCTCTATCTTGGATCTATCTGTACCCACAACTAGGCTAAGATTATCGTGAAACTAAATATGTTTAAAATTAGTTTAGCTTCATAAATCCAGTTCTACTTTGAGATGCTTGGCATTGATCCTGCAGAAACAAGTGATTTAAGCCTTTGTCATTTGAAGAGTATATACCTGAATAGTTAGAATTAATTGTAAATACAGCTAGCAGAAAAAGTAAGTAAAACTTTGTCCACAGTACATTGAGCACAGGAAAGAATTACCATTTCGTTATTATTTAAGATTAATGTTCAAAATAAACCCCAATTTTCATTTACTGGATCCAGTCATATTTCACAGTGAGTCAAGTGTACGTAATGTGATATAAAGCAATGTAAATCAAAAGTAGAAATGATAGTGGTTGTTAGCTAATGAGCTTTACTTGCTAATCTGCATGGCTGTTGAAAGGAGAGGTATTTTAGATCAAACAAAAGTCCACCATATGGTGTAAGGAAAGACACATAATGATTAACCCTTAACAAGGGAAGCACTGCGTGCTGCCAGCTTATGAATTCTCTTCACATTAGCAAGATTCCAAATGCTGTATAAATTTAAGCAAAATCTGGAAATGCTCCTGCAATACCTTCAAGGAGCATTATGCCTCTGACATTTCTCTTTGGATCCATGTCTCCCTCTCTCCTTCCAAGTCTTGAGGCTGAGGTAAAAGATTTGAGGAATGTTCTTAAACCAGAAAGCAGGTGTTGCTTGGGAACCCAGAGGAGTTTAAATGATTGCTCCTACTCTTTATCTCTGGATGACAGCTAGGACAGAGCTACCATTCAGAAAACAAAAACAACAAGCTTTTTACAGTACACAATCCATGTAAAGATAAAACAAAATATCTGTAATAACATTAGATGTCTAAAATGTATTACATTTTGCACATCACATCTCCACTTCCAGATGACTAAGCATGTCATGATAGTCGATTACAACTAACACTGTACACTTTACTACTCTGAAAAGATAATTGTTTCTCCCTAGTTTTTTAGTGTCATCAGCAACATAACTTCTGGAAAGTAAATTTATGTACTTTGACAGAGGAGAACTTTTTTTTTTTTCTACAAGAGTAAAGATCCTTTGTATTCAGATGGAAATATTGAAAACCCTCTCTTCACTCCTTAAATTTCAGCATTTTTCTTATGAAAATGGAAGATGATTTTTTCATGGAAGAGGGTGCAGGATTTCATTTCAGACAGTATAAATGGAAAAACATGAGAAGGTTTTTAAAGTTATTGTTGTAAAGGAGAGACAAGAAAAAAGGACTGAAGGCACAAAGAAAGGTTAAGGGGTGCCACTATACAATATATTCTTTATCTTCTATGAAATAGTCACTGTTTTGCAATTTTTGAGGCTTAATCACTAATGAGTGATGTGCCATATGATAACTCAGAGTTCCATCTCAGGATCTACCCACTCCAAATTTCTGAAAACATTGCTTCTGAAAACTGCAAAACTGAAACCTATTTCTCAGAGGCTCACTGTACTGAGCTCACATACACTCTTCATCACTTGGTCTGACAATGTAAGAACTTTGAGTAAACCCAAATACCCATCCAAGAACTGCCCTTCAGTAGTAGGCAGACTAAGAAAAAATGTGCCTCTCTTTACCCCTCCAAACTGAAATAAATTTATTATTATTATTATTGTTGTTGTTGTTGTTGTTATTGTATTTTAGCTGAGGAAGAATAAGGGGAAGGAGGGAAGAAGAAGGGTGGAGGTGATGGAGAACTGGAAAGGTGGGAAGAGAAAACAGAAAACAGCAAAGCTCGTAGCTGGGGAATGTGGGTTGGCAGATTAATTTAGCCCAAACTGCAGTAAAGTCAGGATGTGATCTGCTCCAATCTCAACAATGAAATCAGTTTGAATGCTACATTTTAAATCATTCAGTCATTCTTTAACAAGATGAACGTCTGGCAAGATTCTTTCCCTCCCTGCCTCCTGGAAAAGATTACATTTTGAAAGGCTCTAATTTCTGAGAGCCTTCAATATGCTAAAATGTGGGCTACTTCAAAAAGCAGCTTTAGCTCCATATTTCAACAAATCAAATGAGAGTGAATACACAAAGAAAAAGATGATTTACACTGACTGTCTCTCACAGGTTACTGTGGGCAAAAAATAAATGAGCAAATAAAAAATAAATTCCAAACCACCCTTTTATCTTGTTACTTGGCTGAAATGCTAATTTTAATTGTTGGTTAAATCAGTGCTTTGCTGCTCATGCTTCCAGGAATAAATGATACTTTGTAGCTAAATTCACCCTGATACAAATCTGGGTTACACTAGATTTGATTCTGCACTACTGTGAAGGAACTATTTACTTGAAATGAGTCACAAAGACAGAGAAAGGGTTTTCTGCTTTTGACTTCTTTTTTCTTTGCTTCCATTTTCTTCTTGAAGGATAGCACTGGTAGAAAATAATTCCTATATTCAGCATTTATCCCTATTTTAAACAAATAGCATCATTTTCTGATTCTGAAATAGTTTAATCTGATGTAAGAAATAGGTAGGAGAGGTAAATATTTTTAACCAAACCATTTTTCAGTGAATACTTTGAGAAGCTTCAGTTCTATAAATTCTGAAAGTATGTGCTTACCTTTAAACACACAGCCAACTAAAGTAAATGATATTTAAGAATATGCTGACTTTTGCTTACCTACTTTGTTAAATGGTGTATTTTGTACAACCAAGTCCAAAATAAATACTGCAATCCCATACTTTCACCACGGGATTTCAAAGAACGAACAAAAAACAATTAGATCAGAATCTTTTGCAGAAAATCTTTAACTGTGTATCATAAATATTAGACAAACTGCGCTGAGACAAATTCTCATTGAAGTTACTTTGTGTATATACATAGATGTTATAAAACTTGGTGGAAAGAAAGACTCAGCTGTCTGTCTGGTATTTCTGGACTCTGCTGCATTCCTCTTTTCGGAGTCTATTTCTTGTATTTTGCTTCATGTCTAATTAGTCTCCTACATGCTGCAAAGGGCACAGTATGGCAGGAATCCATCTAGAAACAAAAACACCTATTGCCACATTAACTTCAAGGTGAATTTTTATGAGGTTTGTCCTTCCTTAGCTCTCTCTTTCAAGTCTTGGAAGGAAGAAGAATGGAGTCTTGGATGTATTTTTACATACAAGGTTTTAGAAGAAATAATATGACAAAAAAACAATCCTACCAAAATTACTACTAATTTTTAATAAAATAGTTTTGCATTTATGAATCTTGCCTAAGAAATGAGATGCTGTGAAAGTTTCTATATTGCTTGTCCATATTACTGTCATTTTGGCAAGATTTATTTTGTAAACAGACAGACAATTCAGCAAGAACTTCAAACAATATCAAGGATTCACAGTGAAGATACACGTTTGTATTTATCTATTTAAGTATATTGGTTTGTCAGTATGAGGTCTAAGAGTTTTCTAATTAGAATCATCAAATTAGTGGGCTGTTCCCGCTTTAATACTCAGCTTCTTAATTATTTTGAAAACTTCAAATATACGTGTTCCAAAGAAAGGAAGAAAGAAAGGAAGGAAGGAAAAAGAGAAGGAAAAGGGAAGGGAGAAAGGAAAAGGAGGAAGGGAAGGAATTTAAAACTTAATGCTTGATGCTTACAAAGCATTGCCTGGGTTTAAAGCAGACCTGTTTTAATTCATTTCAGTTAAAGTTATACTAAGTTTCTTTTACAATGGCGACATTAACTACAAAGGGCTATACATAGATATATGAATGCTCACCTATATAATAGTTATAGAAACAGATCCTTGCTGTGATAATCTCACAGGTTAGTCTTGCATTTTAAGCATATTATTGGGATTACAGGGTTTGCACTCCAAAATGTGTGATGAATTAATTTTCTTCCCCATTTCTGGATATCCAGATTTCCTGGATATGAAATGGCATCAAACATGACACTTCAAATATGGTTTGAAAATATACTTTAAGAAAATGTGGTATATGTTGTCCAAATTCTAATGACTGAATTCCAAAGAATGATAAGTACTGTTGTGCGGTTTTGTGTTAAAAACATTCTTCACATTGAAAAAAGAAAAAGATCTGTATTAGTATTCACTGTTCCAGAGGCATAATTATCCACTGTGAAATCAGTCTGTTGGATTTTAGTTCTCCATTCAGATCTTATCCGGAATGCCATGCTCAGAAATAATGTGTGTATATTTGTTTAATTTTCAAACTGCTACATATTGGAAAAAAATAAAAATTTTATAAAGAGCTTTTTCAAACTTTGGCCCTGATTCTAATCAAACCCGCAGGGGCTGATGTCTGTGCCATGGTATAGCCAATTAATTCCAGCACCAGGACATGCTCTGTCCCCACCAAGAAATGCAAAGAGGTCCAGATATTATAACAAGGTTCCGTAATTGTAACTGTCAGTAATGTTCCTGTTTAATTCAACAGTTAAAATATTGTACCTGGCTAGTTTTTAGTGAATGACTGCTAAGAATTTTTAAAATGTGAAATTAGCCTTTCACAGTTATGGTCTTATAAGTTTTTATTCTAAATAACCTTATGAAACCAGAAGTCATATCTGAAATTTATACATAGAAGGGAATAAGGACAGACACAAGAACATTCCTCAAGAAGCAAGCTGTAGCTTCATTAATTCCATACACATGGCATGTAAGAAGACACTGTCTAGAGATAACAAAACTTCCACCCCTGAGAACTGCTCGACTGAGTTGATTTAAAGATTCAGAACAATCTTTAAATTCTCTTATCCTTCTTCTTGAGTGGAACAGAAGATATTCAAGCAGGAATTCAGTTGTCAAAATCCTTTGTTCTGTGCATCTCACAGGAAAAAGGCTCAACTAATAAAATACCATTTCTACCCTTGCAAGTTGAGTCTGCAGTTGTTTGCACACGGCAGACATGAGTCACTTGCTGAACCAACTGAACGCATAGATCTGGTTACTCACAGTTAATTAACAGTCTTTTACCCCTCCTCTTTAATATTCTTTGAATGTTATGAGGAGCAAAATAAAAACATACTAAACTTAATCTGACTACCACTGAAAAATTCCCCTTAAGAAATGGGGACCGTTCGTAGCTGCACCATCCTGAACAGCATTTCCATATTACAAGTGATGTGAATGGGATATGTAAAGAGACACAGAGAAATTTTAAAAAGACAATGTTCAGATTATTAAAGAGAGAAAGTAACCTCATAGAATCATAGCATAACTTAGGTTGGAAGGGACCTTTAAGATGATCTAATTCCAACCCATGGACAGGGTTGCTACCCACTAAATCAGGCACTAGATTAGGTTAGCCCTGTCTAACCTGACCTTGAACAATTTGGGGATGGAGCATCCACAATTTCTCTGGACAACCTGTTCCAGTGCCTCACCACCCTCTGAGTAAAGAATTTCTGCCTAAATCTTTCCCTCTTATAGTTTGAAACCATTCCCCCTTGTCCTATCACTTTTTGACCATGTAAAAAGTCAGTCTTTCTCTCTCTTATAAGCTCCCTTCAAGTACTGGAAGGCCACAATGAGGTCTCCCTGTAGCACTCTCTCTCCAGATTGAGCAAGCTCAACTCTCTCAACCTTTCTTCACAGCAGAGGTGCTCCAACCCTCTGATCATCTTGACAGTCCTTCTCTGGACCCAATCCAAAATTTCCTCAACTTTCTTGCACTGGGAGCCCCAGGCCTGGATGCAGTATTCCAGTCGGAGCCTTACAAGGGCAGAGTAGAGAGGGATAATCCCCTCACTTTTCCTGCTGGCCACTCCTCTTTTGACGCAGCCCAGGATACTGTTGGCCTTCCTGGCTGTTAGCACACACTGCTGGCTCATGTTCAGCTTTTTATCCCTGAGGACTCCCAAGTCCTTCTCCACAGGGATGCTCTCTGAATTCTTCTCATTTGTACAGATAGCTGGGATTGCCCAATCCACATGCAGTGCCTTGCATTTGGCCTTGTTGAATCTCATTAGGCTCCTATGGACGCACTTTTCAAGTATGAAAATCTCTACATCTCAATTCTTCACTGTCCTCTACGAACTGTAGAAACTGCTAGCAGTGTGCATGTACTGTTTACCCACCTTCCTCCACAGAGCTTCTCTACAGACAAAGACTACTCAGACTCTCAGCTCATACTGTAGGTTCAGATACCATACCAAAACCGTCAACACTTTCTGTACTATTTGTTCAAAATACAGTACATAGTGCAAACATTTGAATATGTAGTCGTGCTGTTGTATTTTCATTTCTCTTGAAATGAAATTGATCCACTATTTGAAAGAATAAATGATGCAGTATTTAGAACAGGTGAGAAAAAAGATGAATAAAATTAAGAAAGGAAAATGAGAACAGAGATGAAGGGATTTTTGCTGAGAGAAAATGTATGGAATTTACAGGTGACTACTCAAAACAGGAACCGTTTACCAGCTAGACTGCTTTCCCCTTATTAAAAGCTTACATCATACTTTCCCAGGGATTTTCCTGAACTTATGTCATGAACCCTACAAGGCATATCTCCGTGAAAATGTAATGTAATTATTGCATTAGACAAAAAGGTCATTCAGTGACCCCACTCTGTCTGTTTAATAAGAACTTTTGTAGAAGATAAGACTATTACTGCTATATGTATTTAGCAACAGTGTATGAGGCTGAGATTATCCTTGCCTCTCTACTACCAGCAACAATTTTTCTTCTCCCAGAGATGACAACCATCAAAAAGACTAGCTTTGTAATCCAAGATATCCTTATGATTTATTTATCATTATCATTTAGCTTTTGAAAAAACTGCATTAACTCTAGCTCGTTCCATGGCTAGAGGATAATAAATACATACGGCTGAAAGCATGAGATTTATTAAATTCCTTATATTTTAACTGACTGATTTTCTAATTGCAGCAAGAGCAGATAGGAGCAGCTGATTCCAGAATCTGCAAATGAATGAGTCTATCATGCTGCGATTGGTAGATTGTGATGAATCTGCTTACTGTTATAAAAATCTTTGTTCATTGAAACAAAGCAAACTATGCTAAGAAAAGTGCAGGAGAAGCTTCCTTTAGTCTTCCCCCAGTTTACTCAAACAGCAATTAATTTTTCACTTTATATAGCTGGATATATTTTATGTTACAACTGACCTTACAGAACAAGAGCAAATGATACTTTGAAATTTAGTCCAATAAAAATACTACAGTAAATTCAATGTCCATTAGTCTAAAATGATAGGATCAGTAGTGACACTAGACATGGGAACACCACTCTAAAATAAGTTTAAAATTACTTACTCTTTTTCTACAGCAAAAATAAAAACAACAAAGAATTTCTATTTTTACCTTTACCAATGACCATCTCCTATTCCCTACCTATAAAAGCAGATAAACAAGTAGTCTTTATGTGACAGATGGAGAGAAGTGATCATTAATGAACAAAAGCTATAATAAACAAAAAATATGGTCATACAAAAGATTGAATTTACTAAAACCGACTTTATGACTTTGACTTCCTACAATACAAGCAAACCACAGACCAATGACAGTCTTGCATTTTTAATCTAGTGACAATATGAAGACAGTGGTACACAATAAATCTAATCTGCAGTTGCCCATTTTCTGCATTCATAAGAAGTACACTCATTTCTTGTGTTGCCCTGAAGAAAGCAGAGGCTATGGAGATTACAGCGTCTCAAAGTTCATGCAACGGAAAAAAAATGTGCAGGTTTTGTAGCTGTTTGTGTTTTATTAGCAGCATGTTCATATTCATATTTATTAGGATTCAGTAGGACTTTTTAATTAATAGACTACTTTGCTTTATCCACTGATTTTCATTGTACTTTCTAGATATACTCCATCTTTGATTCATTAATGTTTTCACAGCAACGGTAACTCAAGTATATTAGTATACACCTGTAAAAGTAAAATAAATTGTTATGTCTTTGTCAGGACTACAATATCTTTCACAATAATATTTGCTATGTAAAACATTTTCTTCTTCAGAACAAATTCATATTCATGTCTTTATGCATTGCTATATTAAATGTTAATCTTCAGCTCCTAATCATAACAAATATTATGCAAGGGCATTTATTTTTTCCCTGTTTACGACAGCTAAACCTTGCACCAATCTAGTCCATTTTTCTTACTAGCAGCCCAATGTTTTCATCTATTTAAAGAACTCAAGTGAAATACAACTACTTTCCTACTTCAGTTTACTCTTATTGTCTTACTCACTACAGTATACTTTATTTTGGAATACACTTTTTATTTTGTTAACTTACTGAAAAGACTAAATCCTCCTGGCATACAGTATACATTGCATAAAGAGAGCTATGGTCCTAAAACTCATATATACATTTACTGATCTATTTATATCTTAATATTCATCATCAGTTGTTAGTGAGTACTACATCTGGATTTAGCTCAAAGTCCATCTGCTAAATTTCAGTTTGATGTATGCCATCGTCTGCCATGAAAATAAAACAAAGAGATGCAGCTGAAACTGCCCTTAAAAAATACTAGTTTATTCAAAACTTGGTTTCACTAGAAAAGAAGAGAAGGTAAGCTTTTAATATCATGAAACTTTAGTAAAAATAAATATTGATTTCAGTGAAAATGTAAGTTATCATTTTTCTCACCGAAAATGGAGTTCCAAAATAAGAGTTTTATATTTCTATACCATGCCTCGGGGATGAAGACCAGTTATATTAGCTTTTTTTTTTTAAATGAGTGCAACTGTTAGAATAGAAAGCATTTTTGTCCAATTTAGTTACACAACAAAAGAACAAAAGATCTTTAACATTTTCATTACATTTAGATGTTTCTTAATAAAGTGCTATGATAGCAATATTTTCTTGAAAAATCAACATAAAGCTTGAATTGAAAAAGAATAAAAAGAAAAAAGAAAAAAGACATTCTTTCCATTGATCATGTTTATCTATAATATACTAATCTGTATAAATGGCAGTCGAAACATATTTTTTTACCAAAGTTCGCATACTTCTGGTAACACTGTGGAACCAATGTAGTCCAACACAATTAGTAAAGCTCTGAAACAGCATTAAAAATCTAAAAGATACAAAAAAGCTTACTGGCTCATCCGTCCCCAAAAGAAACTGATAGTAACATAGGGCATAATCTCTTTTATAAGGGATTCCATATGTCTTAGCACAGGGCAAGTATATTTCTCATCCTGTGGCATTAGCAAGAGTCAAATAAGTGTGACAAACCTTATAAAACATCATGGCTGTTTATCTCATAAAGTATTATTGTCTCACCATCATTAAACTCACATAATTATAACTTAATTTTATGTTCCTGCCCTGCTATTGGGTGAGTTCACTGGACTGTGAGTACATATGAGCTTTAAAATAAGTGTCTATGTGCTTTAAAAATGTACATCACCTATTTGAATGTTTGAATAATTATTTTCTTCAAGAACAGTCATGATTGAAACATTTTTAAATGCAGCTACATAATTAGTTTATTAAGCAACTTTCCAACAAGTGAGAAACACAACACTTTGATTCTGAATGTGCTTATATTTTTCAAGAAGGTCAGTTCAGTGAAATGCAGGATTAGGATGCCTTTCTGGAACTTTTTTTAGGTTTCCCAGACTGGAGTATGATGGAAATTGGAAAAGGTCCCAAGTGACGACAGCTGAGGGGGGCTTTCTGTATTAGAACAGGCTCCAAAGATGCCTCAAGTTAAGGAAAATCACCTAGAGTTTGCACAATACTTCATGCTGTTACTTTGTTTTTGGAAGCACTGTTACATTTTAGTACACTGTGCATTCACAACACACTGGCAAAGAGGTGACAGACATCACCGGTCATCCAATAAAGTAGTTTGGTTCCCTCAGGTTGTCATTTGTACTGGAGCCATTTTATATGCTCAAAGAGATACTTTTCTTTGCTACCTGTGTAATGTCAACAAACCAAGGAGTGCTTTGGAATATCACAACATCACATGTTAAAAATGAGGCAGAAGGCTGCCTATATGATAGAAATATAAATGAATGAATTGTGACTCAACTTCAGTTCCTAACTATTGGATGTTCACTATTATGGGTATGAGAGAAACATTCTCCATTTTTCTTCAGAATCTAAGATGATTCTTTGATATTTGGGAAGAACTTTCATGGAAAGAACAAGTGTATTAAGAAGAATGATCATTCTGGGAAGAAAAAAAAAATACTAAACTGTTCATCCTTTAAAAAATCTAATTCCAGAAATATTGCTGAAATCAGAGGTCCAGCCTTGATTTAAATGTATGAGATATAATTGTTCTAAATAGAGTAACATGCTATGCTGTCATAAGGTTGCTATATAGCCTAGGCCACAGAAACAGAATCAGAATCACAGAATCACAGAATTGTAGGGGTTGGAAGGGACCTCTAGAGATCATCGAGACCAACCCCCCTGCCAAAGCAGGTTCCCTACACCAGGTACACTTCCATGTAGTTCTGTCACTTGCATATATGAAAATTGATCTTAGTAGCTCTGAGTTGAAATACTTGAAAACAAATTTTCAGTGTTTGAACCTGTCTTCTTCCTTTAGATTTCCTGGCACAGGGGTCTCCCTCCTCCCTCCACTGTTTGTGCAGTGCCTTGCACAATGGGACATCAAACCTCATTGTGTGCATTAGGCACAACTGTAAAATCATTATTGTCTACACAGAACTGTTCCAGTCCTTTGGTTCCTCACGATTATTTGTTTGCCCTCTCCTCTATCAAACTTCCAGCTGAATGTTCTCTGTGAAACAAGAGACTTCATTGGTAAATATGAACTATACAGATTCTGACTTCTGCCAGCAAAGCATGTAAGATAATTAAACATCAGCAGATGCGTGTTATTTGCTAACTAGTCCTTACACATCAATATATTCTGAGTTCTGTTCTGCATTCCTCAGGCTATTTATTAAAACATAGTAGTAGCAAATGTTTACCTATTCTGACATATTTTTAAATTTTGGTTTCAAATATTTAACTTCTCCCTGGATAAGAATGATTCCTATGAGGCCAAACTACCAAAAATTAAAAAAAATTTGCTCCTAACTAACCTAATGAAGTACCATCTTGGCTTCCAGTCACTGCTGCTTTTTAGCATCTTTGAGCTTGACATCAGTTTTGGATGCAGCTAAATGCCAACTATCCCGATAAACACGTACACTACCAGCTGTGGCTCCATCTGCTCAACTAAACATTTTCACACCAAATCTGCTGGGGAAAAAAAAATATTGTTTTTGGAGCTGGTTTGTAACAAATGAAATATTAAAATCTTAACTCCAGGTGTCCCTTCACTTTTCTGTTCTTCTGATAAATATATTTAGAAGAAAAAAAACCTTGCTATTTATAGCCTGCCTCAAACCCGCAAAATTCAATGGAAAGAATTTGATGTGAAATGAACAGATAAACAAAATGGAAATCCAAAGCTGATAAACCTCTGTGTGCCCCAGCAGATCCCTATGTGACTGCATATCAGGAGCACTGAGGTGTGGGATCTCTAAGCAGCTCCCACCCCTCTGCATTACCCTGGCCACAAGCTCAAGCAACCAGGGTTGCCTTTTTCCAAAGCGCTGAGGTTTCTAACCTGACATTGAAATCAGTACTTTAGTAAACTTGTGTGATAGGTGCAGTGTGTCAGAGCCTCTTTTGAAATGTGAAGACACAAGTCTTTTGCAAGTATATATAAGATATCCCACCAAAGTTCTAAAGGTTCATTACATTTATATTATGTCTAATGTTAGCATCCACTCATTTTTTTTTTCATTGAATATTTAAATCTTCTTGAGCAAAGCAATAAAAGCTCTCAAAAATAGGTGAAGTAAAACTGTGAACTTGGCTCTTGCTTAAACTCTCAAAATCACATCATATAGCTCGGCATGGTAATGGCAGGGTTCTGGAAACAGTACCGGCTCATGCTCCCTGACATATCAAATCTGAACAAAGAATAAGGTTTAAACTGTGCTAAGCTAGTGCTTTCCACTTTCCACTCCCTTGCTGGGAATCCAACAAAAGGTGTGGGGCAGCTCCAGCTCTATCACCATGAAAACTCAGCAGCTGCTGTGAAGTAGAGACAGGACAAAGGCTAAGCACAAGGAGAAGATTAATCTTAACCAGAAGAAGCCCAAGTATTTCTTTCCTGCTATACATGTTAGGGCCTGTTCCTCCTGGAGGTCTTTGACTGCACGTGCCAGAATCCAGAGCTAACCTTACATCTTCTTGAACAAGTTTGAAAATAATGGCTACAAGTCTACTTAACTTGAAAGACCAGATGATTCAGTTTTGCATTTGTTTTGTACAGTGTCTTCTTAAAAGCAAAAACAGAAAACTCCCCACCCAGTCAGGGCTTTAAACGCTTTGAGTAACATAAGAAGTAAGAAAACAGCAAAATAGCAGATGAATAGACTACATTGTGGTTTAAAATTCAAAGGCGTTCTAGTGGAAATTCAAGAGGGATGAAAAGATGTGTTGCTTCTGTAACTTATGTTAATGAAAGCTAAGAGTAGTTTTATTGAAGTGAATGGAGTTATGCCAAAATTTTCATACTAAAGAGACATCAGACCCATTTAGTACCCCTTGACAACTGAATACATTTCTTTTTCAAAAAGTTAAAATAAAATTTGAACATTACACATTTTTCTATAGTGTTATATATGTTCCTTGTGAAAATGAAAGAAACACGAAGTTATGCTACATCTAATAATTTTGTCTAATTAAAAAAATGTCATCCAGGAATGTGTTTTAAGTGGAACTGGCAAGCAATCAACAATTCAGACTCTACATCAGAGATTTCTGAGCCTTACAGCATTCTTATGATTCCCTTCTGAGTTTATTCTCACTACTAAATTCTAGTAGAAAGAAAACCCAGAAAGTCCTTAAAAATGCTAAAATTAAGTAACATGAATGAAAACAGTCATGAGAAAGGTATCCAAATTCTGCTCAAAGATTTGTATCTATATATTTTATCCTTTCTAGTTCAATAATCTATCTGCATTAATATAAACATATCATTAGAGAAGGAGTTTTGGCTAGAAAGCAGGATAATTTTATCACCTAGCAGTTTTTTCTATTGAATGCAACAGAATTTAATACTTAGTGCTGTTGAACCTAACAACTGAATACAACTAAAGCATGACAATAAAATGTGTCTTTCTTTCTGCTCAAGTCTTTGACTGAAGAAACAGGATAAAGAATCTCAATAATAAAACAAATTGCAAGAGACAGGAGTCTCAAAAATAACCAAAGTACTATGTAGGTGTGTGCTGATGCAGAATGTGTACTTAACCCACTTTACTGTCTTCTATGTTTTGAGGTTTTCGAAAGAAATACAGGGAAGAAACATCAGAGCATAATTTTTCTTTTATGGACAAAATAATAAAGAATATAAAATAATAAGGTCAATATCCAAAATTATATATAAGTAATTTTGTTTTTCTATTGTTCAATAGCAACATATCTGACCTCTGGCTAACAAAATATATATATATATATAAAAAAATCATATGGCATAGTATTATTTGTAGCATCTTGCCAGATGCTTTAGTGTCATGGTAGCTTCAGTGTAGATATTGTATTGTTATCTGCATCTGTGATTAACAACAGAACAAAAAGTGGTCTTAGCAGCTTCTAAGGGAAAAGTTTATAAGCCACATAATTCAACAAGATATTGCAATAAGTTTCCCACTTATATATTCATATATTGTAATTTGGCATATTTTCACTGTAAGGGTTGTACTGGTTTACGAAGTTGGGGATCTTTACAAACAAAGATGTATACCAATATAAATATGATGCATATTTCTCATCCTTTCTCGAGGAGGGCAGGAAAGAATAATGGAACGTCCAAGCTGGACGTTGCTTTTTTGTTCTAACTATACACATTTCTGTGTAATGGTATTAAGATAGAAGCAAGTTCAAGATTTTTTTTTTTTTTTTGCATCACACAAGGAAATAAGGCTATATTTTGATATCATCAGATCCTTCAGGAATTAATTTCAGACTTTGATGCAAACTCTGCTGATGTATGCTCCCTCCTACAGATAAGCTTTCTATTTATTGTGAAGAGATCTACTGGACTTCCAGCAGTGAAGCTATCAAGCACTGGTGGTTGAGATAGCCTTTTAGATATTTGAGCCCAGGCCAGAGTGTCTTGAAGATAAGAGTGGAGACTGAAGTTAAGCCTAATTCTCTAAAAAAAGCCAGCGTTTGATGTGCTCTTGGTAGACTGAGTTGTTACAACCTTCTGTATTAGATAACTTTCCCTGAGCAATACAAACTTATTTTCTGGTACAATGTGTAGCTCTTATCCAAGGGAGAAGTAGTAAATGCATGAATAACAGCAGCCAGTTCAACATCCACTGGGATAAGGTGCTCTCTTCTATCCAAATAGAAAACTGGACAGCTTTATTTACCAGATGTTGCTATGAGGCAGCTTTAGTGTCATCACTGAATACAAAATTTCTCCTAAACCATGGTCTGCAGTGATCGAATAAGGTATACACCTTTCTTCAGAAGCTACTGTACTGGGCCTAGAAACTCACTGACATGTCATTTTCTTCTTCTGTCTCATGTGGGGTTAGTTTCAACCAACTATTCTTCATCTCTGAGCTTTTTTCTTGCAATCATTTGTCATTGCAGTAAAACAGGAATGGCCACAGGTCACAAGGTATGAAAGGAAGTGCATATGAGCTGCATATTTTTCAAGCATACTATTCAACACATTCACACAATCGCTGCATATAGATGCCAGGAAGAACTAACTATAAAAGTGATTCTTGAAGGACACGAGAGTGAAGAATAGAAAGTCTGCCCCGACTGCTTGTTGGATGTATTTGTCTGGGAAGAACGCCAACCATTTTAGTGTATTACTTTGGATACTGCCACCTCTCTCAAGCAACAAAGTACTGTCTTGTGATCGGTTGTGCTAAATGACTCGGGTATATTTAAAGGGATGAGAACAGACATGAGGCCTCTCTTCACTGACAAGAGTAGACTACCTATTGCACGTGCCACCAAAGCCATTCCATGCCCTGGTTTAAATTCAGATTCTGCCAGATCTCGAATTTTGTCTTAATTTAGTTAATGCAATTGGCCTTTGGCTAGCTTCTCTATGAGCCTGCAAAGAGTTTCACAATCATTCTGTGTCTGTGAGTAGGGCTAGACAAAAAAAGATGATTATAGTTAGCTCAGCTCTAGGGTAAAATGTGGAAACAGCTACGGAGCACACGGAAATGCTACACAAAGGTTTCGGACAGGAAATGAATAGCTAATCCAACTGAAGCTACAGGGAGAGTGAGAGAAATATGAGATATAATTAGTCAAACTGGAATTTGTTCAGGACACTGAGGTTAATACTTCTCCTCTTGCAAATTGTGCCAACGCTATAGCTGAAGGACTTCAGATTTTTATTTAATTTGAAAAGGAATGTATCTAACCACAAAATTCTTTTTCACACAAGGGACAATGGGTTCAGCATATAATACAGTGAGAAATAACTCTCTTCTGAACCATCCTTCGCACTTCTTTCAGCATTTGGATCTCACTGCAAGTATCCCATTCAAGTAGTTACTCAGGATAACCTTATTCAGTTTGGTAGGTGAAGAGAAACATCTTGAAGTACAGCTATAATAACCATGAGTCAAATATTCACATAATTTAATCTGGCCAACTATCTAACTAACTAAATAAAAACACACAGCAAACCAAACTCTGAATACATCCTGGAAAATTTCAATGCTGTTCCTTTAAGTTCAAATGGAATTATAAGCAGATGAATGGGGGGTAATAAAACCCATATAAATACACACAATTGCATACATATAAAAGAATCAATTTTACGATGTTCAAAAGGTGCAAAAAATACTACTGCTAGATTTTCCTGATCATTCAAGAATGACAGATCAATCTGTTTAAGGAAGAAAAATGGATTGAAAACCCACAGTATTTTAAAAGGCAATTCCTTTCAGAGATCTACTTTTTGACAAGTTATGACCAGCAACGGAGAAATCCATTTTCTGTTAAACTTCCATAGTGATATATAATTTTAAAATGCACATAACAATTTGTATCAATGTCCACATCTTCCAAAAGTAGCCTCTACTTTTCAATTCCTCTGTTTTTGTATCTAAAATAATGGTTTTCTGAGATGTTAATTGCCTACAAGTTAAGGTGGAACTACTCTTGCTAAGGACTCTGGTTGATGCCTGTTCTGTTCTGTCCCTGAAACCTGACTGATTAACTCAGAGCAGGGTGAACTTGTATCTATAGCTACAGTTTCCTATTCAGCCTTTGAAAAGAATAGTTCCCCACACAGCACAGGAAAATCAGGCTATGGACATTAGTCAGTGGGCAGCCAGCACCTGAAGCATTCAGAGAAACCACATTTTAAAACCTTGGTTGTATTTCTACATCATCAGGCAATTATGTAATGACTTACAATCTGTAACCTTACAGACACTCCTCTAAGGGTTTCATGCCACAGAACAAGTTAATGACCCACTGCAAAATACCTCCTTGTAACGGCATTCAAAACTTCATTTTAGCACCTTGATTATGAATGACATGTTTCTTGTTTCATTGCCAGTAAAGTGCTGAGTAATTAACTGCACAACATATAAAGGCAGAAGCTTTTCAGATGTTGGGTACAGAACATTAAAAAAGCTAAGATAAACACAAATTTCCAAAAAGTCTCTTAAATTTAATAATACCACATAAGACATTATTAATATCTGTAACTGAAAAGCATCCAGGTCCTATGAAATAAAAAGAGAGTAAGGCAAAATTTGTTTCAAATAAATCGTAATAAATGGTTACTGTTAAGGATCATTATTTTTTCTTAAGGTTTTAAAATGTTTATTAAACACAACACATGCACAAATACAAAAAATACACTCAGATTTTAACCTCTCTAACTAGCACAACTGTAATGTACTTTACTGATTAAAACATAATCAAATGATTCGTCCTCTCACGTTATAAAAAAACTGAAGTTAGAATACAGTCAAATATTTTTTAGTATCATTAATGCAGAATTTACAAGACACTAAAAGGTTAACAAGTAAAACAGTAATTTAAAACAAACTAGCAGTAAGTCTTTGCTCTTCTTGTATATTTATGCTATACAATAAAATAATACAAACTATATGCTTTATCAGTGCTGACAACAATATTAAAACAGCTATACAAACCACCATAAGTGCATACACATCCTTACCAGACATTTCAATGAAAACAGTGTCCTCTTCGTCTCTTTACCCTATGTGTACCTATTTCATCATCTTCAATTCACATATCATTTACTAAACTTTCGCAATCTCAACACAAAGATCTTACTTTTGTAGAAAAGTAAAAAAAAAAAAAAAAAAAAAAGCCTCTTCTAAGCAATAAAAAAATACCACCACCAAATTACAGGTGAAACATTTCTGAGAAAACAGAGAACAGAGCAAAATGGAAAGTATTTCCCTAATTAAGTAGAAGCATACTTTGGGATCACTCTACCCATTTATCTGCCATCTCAAGCAACCACCTGGTATAATTTCTTCCAAAAGAATGACCAACCAACCTCTATCTCTAAAATCGGAATATGTCTCCCACTACTCCCATCAAAAGACTGCTCCAGAATTTCACTGCTCTGATAGTTAGAAGACTTACAGTTTCCAGCCTAAATATCTCATGTTACCAAATTTGCTTTTATTAGTCATTTAATTAAGCTGGCTTTTCATTCGTGATTTTTTCCCTACTTCCTTCTTGGCAGATTTCTGAATAGTAATCCATAGTAGCACAGGGTCTCCCTCAGCTATTCCTGTTAAATCTATTACTTTAAAGAAGTATAAGAACAAAAGAAGAACAAAATTAGGCATAGCACATAAACATGATTCTGTGGCCTAAAAATCAGGATATGGCTATAGCAGTGGACAAAACACAGTTAAACCCACTAGTTAAAGAATGGAATTGAATCTGATTCCTATATCACAGGCCACAAAATTACCCAGCAGTAGCATTTCTGAACTTTAACACCTCATTTTAAGAAAAGGCTGAGCCTCATTTTTTCTTTCAAAAAGCATAGATACTCGCACACTCTCCTTTGAATAGAGCTTCTGGCTCTCACTGTATGTCAGTGCCAAATTAAAGGCTGAAGAAGCTATGTTGTCAGTGAACTAGCTTTCATTCCAGTATGTTTCTTCTGAACACTTCTCCTGTATTTGAGTTTCTACAATCACAAATAACAGAGATTTGAGGGTGAAATTTATTGTTATTTCTAATCCCTCCTAATCATGGGCTACTGATTAAATATTCCTGTTCTCCCCTGTGCTTATAACCACACTATCCTATCATTTCCTTTATATAAGATCTAGGAATGGTGCAAGAGTAGGAGGAAACTACTGCCTTGTTTTCTGAATCACAGCACCTACATTGTGAATGCAGGACTCTGCACTCAGATCCTTTCAAGTATCTGAAATCTATTTTTTTTTTACCTGTATAGTGAAGCTAATTAGCATCTTTTAATGTAGAATTAAACTACTCATTCGAAGTTTCTCTGGTCTACTGTGGACTCACAGTTCTGAAGAAATACATTAAGGTCATCTTTAGTGGAGACTGAAGCCTGGATTTTGTCTTCTAGGTTGCAAACCTTGTACTTTTCAGAAGCAAACAATTCTGTTAAACTTTAAAATATAAATCATTTCTTGCTTCTTAAATAAAGTCTAAGCAAATTATTTTGTGACATTCAATCTGAAGTCCATTTAAAAAAAACTGATCTGTATTCCATTGCCATTAATCACACACCCATTACCAAGCTTCTAGTTTCAAGCTCCTCTCTATTTTTTAAAGAGAAGTTGAAGGCAACAAAGCAATAACAATACAGCAGCTAATGCCACAAAAGTGAAGAATTTACTCTCAACTCTTATGAGTCTGAGCCTCATCACTTTTATTTTTTTTTCAGCTACTCTATATAGATATTACACTATATTAAATCTGCAACACAGACAGATTTATCTTGAGCTATTCTGTTATATGTATGTTCATGAGAAGAAAAAAAAGTAATACACAAAACCAAAATTCTCCAAGATGTTCCACAGAGGACATAAGATTGGTATTAGTTTAATTTGCAATTTCTTACCAAAGTCTAACTACTTACACTTTGCTTTAAGAGATGTGCCTGGTAGTACTTCAAACATATAACCACTAACAAAAAAATTATTTTATCCGATGTAACACATGTAATTACATTACTTTTTTCTCTTTTTTTTCCTTTCTATTTTTCTTTTCTTTCTTTCTCCCTGAATGGATTTATTAATATAATTAGTGTTGGTCACAAAGCATGATCATTTCTTGAGAAGCCAAAATATACTTTATAATAATAATTTTAGGTGTTCTTACTGTGAAACTGCATTCAGGACAACTCAGTGTAATAATCTATAAATCAGTATAACTGATTTGTGGCCAAGTTTTCCAACACCACTCTGCATTTCAGTACGATCTGTGGGCAAAAGAAACTCTAAGAAGTTTTATATCCAAAATTTATAGGGTGCAATAAAACAATTAGCTTTCAGAATGGAAATGGATACAAATTATGAACACAGAATTAACCCTTAGACATCTATGAAGTCATGAATAATATTTTCAAACTGAAATTAATATTTGTAGTTGAACGGTTTTTAAAAAACTTAAAAACAGTATCACCTACTCACTTCAAGGTTAGAAAAGTAATGCAAATCCATATAGATCCCTGATGATCGAGGTACGATTAACACATTTTCATCTTCTCTAATAGAACTGCTCTGGTACAAAATATATTGTTCTGCTCTGTCATGATGTATGGCTCATATTTAGAAATACGACAGTTTGGTAGTGCATTATGGCATTACATTAAAATGAATACATTCTTTTGCTGCACAGGAAAAGATAAAGAGGCCTCAATTTCTGTCTTCTTTTTAAAAAATAATGAGTTTGCTCTATTTTCTCAGTGCAGTGGTAAAAATTCAGAATATATAGTATTTACTGAACTATTAAGTTCTATTCTTTCTGTTTCAGAAACTTTATTTCAAACAAACCCTAACTGCTTTATTAGAATATGAACTACATTAATTAATAGAAGTGTCTGCCCTTGGCCATTATCACAGAACCTAAAAAACTTAGCTATATGTAAATAACTTCTTCAGCTTTAATATTGTAGTAATGTGGCGGAAATGTGGCACCTAAGTTTTACAACTTTTCCAACAGAAAACACCTGAAGATCTTTCCACACTAAAGTACAGTGAAGTACTGTGTCCAGGCCTGGGGTCACCAGTACAGGAGGGATGACAAGCTGTTGGAATGATCCAGAGGATGGCCACAAAGATGATCAGAGAACTGGAGCACCTCTGCTGTGAAGAAAGGTTGAGAGAGTTGTGCTTGTTTAGCTTGGAGAAGAGAAGTCTCCGAGGAGACCTCTTTGTGCCCTTCCAGTACTTGAAGGGAACTTATAAGAGAGAGAAAGACTGACTTTTTACAGGGTCTAGAAGTGGTAGGACAAGAGGGAATGTTTTCAAAACATAAGAGGGGAAGATTTAGACTAGATGTTAGGCAGAAATTCTTTACTCAGAGGGTGGTGAGGCACTGGAACAGGTTGCCCAGAGAAGTTGTGGATGCCTCATCCCTGGAGGAGTTCCAGGCCAGGTTCAATGGGGCAATCTGACCTAGAGCCTGATTTACTGTGTGGTAACCCTGACCACACTAGGTGATTGAAACTAGATCATCTTAAAGGTCCCTTCCAACCCAAGCCATTCTGTGATTTTAAAATTCATAAAGAGCAATGGTGTTGGTCTCCATACAACTACTTGTTTCATTTGGAGTTGAGGGGTGAGAAAAAACGTAAGTCATGAAAGAAAACTTTAATGTGATTGTTATTTTAGGGTACTGAGTGAACAGCTTATTAATAACAACAAGAACCAGATCTTCCCAGGTGCCATTAGGGAATGGGGGAATGCATCAATGATACTGTTTAAAAGCAGCTATATTAAAGACCTGTTTTTGTCCCATGGAAACTTACCTAGAACACTATAAAAATTCACAGTGGCTACCCTGCCAAAAATGACACAATTGTTTGCAATTAAAAGCAAAGTTCCAGCAAGAACATACTATTTCAGAAGGGTCACAAGCTCAGGATTTTTTAATAAGCCAATATATTGTTAAAACATTTTTAAGAGCTAGTGCTGCTATCTACTCTCTGGCTGAGAACTTGGAGGTTTTTCATGAGATTTATTTCTCTTTCACATACAACACCAGTAGTTACTGAGTGTATTCCCCAAAAGAACTACTTTATTTTCAAGTTTCTTATGAAGCTGATGATAGACTGGACTCATTATGTTTACACTCCCTCATCTTTTACATTTTTGGGGGAAAATACAGTGGGACAAAAAAGTCTGTTAAGGGTGGGTTGCAGGTATTCAAGTCTAGAAGAATTTGAACATTTCTGAAGAAAGAAGACCAATAGCTCTAGATTAATGAAAACAGGCCTTATTTCTGTTATGCATTTTAACAAGAAAAGTAAAAAAAATACAGGAAGATTGATAACTTTAAACTATCTTAGAGCTTCTATAGCTACTAGAAAATAGCATCTACACATCTCACTAATGGATTACTCTAAACAATGCTGCTTTGATGCAAGAAAGTCCCATTATCCTCATTCTTCTCTTGAAGAACTGCAGAATGAAGAAATTAAGTCATTTATCCAAAGTAACACAAGGTGCCTATGGGACAGACTGTGCAATTTATCATGAATCTACAGAGCCCCAGTCGAGTGCCTTAGCCAGTAGACCATCTTCTCCTCAACTGATAGAACTGCTGTACATTACCTTAAATAATCTTTCAAAATGCTAAGCTAAAGCTTAGCAGGTTAGCAAAGATTCCTCATGCTCTGCTAATGACCATACTTTAATAAAGTCCACTCTATTTTCTTTTTTTCAAGGCTTTTTATAATCCTGCATCTGAAAGCAATTATTATACTAGCAATGTAGAAGTCTAACATACGGCAGGAGCCATTCTTTGAGTACTAAAATATGTTATTTCCTGGCAAACTGCAGGCGAAACTGAAGAGATCAGTTTATCATTTGGTAAATCTGCTTAAAAAACAAACAAACAAAAAAAACTTCAATAAACAAGGAAATTTTTTTTTTTTTTTTTTTCAGTATTCAGAGAACAGTGTTTTGGTTTGAATGTAATTTAAGCTGCAAGACAATCTGTGAGACAGGGAATCATTGTTCTAGTACACTGAGACAGTATCTGACTCTAAGGATTCAAATTAATTAAAATATGATATTTAAAGAATAAACTACTAAAGTTTTCTCTTTATCCAGAGAATAAGTATACAACTCACATCAGCAACATAAAATTCTCCAGCCACTATTTTCACCTGAAGGGATTATGATCAGGAGTGAAAAGTTTACTAGGTTACGCTCCTTTAATCTTACCTTCTTCTCTGGGTGACTGCCAGAAGCACTGCTTATGATGATGTTTATGAAAAAGAAATTGAACTGAGATCATCATCTAAATTCCACACAATTCACAAACAACTTTCATATAGTAACAATTTCTGTTCACTGCTTGGGTTGACTGAATTTAAATTGGTGACATAAAGGTGAAAGTTTCTGTGTTCCAGAATCAATCTCAATACTGTTCATTGTTTTCATTTTCTGAAGTTCAAAGTAGTAGAAGTGAGAATTATATGGCAAGCACTGTTGCCTCCGCTTTTCACCCAGCTAAATATTTTCAGATTTTTTCTCTTAAAAAATTCCTAAGCATGACGTGAACCTACCAAATTTTCTCATGTGGAAAATTTCTGATTAAAACAATAACTCTCCATTAAATAGGAATATAATTTTCCACCAGATAATCAAGTTTTGATATTAAAAAAGTTCTGGAAACAATAAAGACAAAGCAGTTCTACAAGTTCAATTGTGCTCTATTAAAGCTGCTTATTTCAAGGGGTTTTATTAAGGGTATCAAACAGATTGTTTTGGCTAATTTAAACTGATGACAGAAAAGTAGGACCCTACAATCCTAAGATTTAATAATTTTCCTCACAAATTTTTGCATTTTTAATTGCATTAGAAAATTAATTTGGCAATTCTGTTCCATATTCAACAAACAAAATTTAACTAACATATACATTTTTATCAGCTTCAGAAATGAAGTGTGTATATTTATTTCTATACTCTAGGAAATGGGCTTGTGAAAAATTGCATGGAATTCTCAACTGTGTTTGAGGAAAGACGTTTCTCTGTAAATTTTTGTAAAATTTAACCTGTTGAAGCTTTTCTCTATTGAGTAGGAAAGAAATTGAGAGGAAACAGAATACTCTTCCAGGAAAATTAAAAGAAATTTTGAAAATAGACACAGTGCGTCTTAATGAAAGATTCTTGCTATATTATTATTTATTTTCACCCAAGAAGGCTGCTTTTCTTCAGCTTTTCAAATACCTTAACTCTCCACCATTTTTAACAAGACAAGTATAAACAAAAAGAATAACCTCTCCCACAAATTTATTACCAAGTTATTTAATCTGTAGTAGCAGAACATTAACATGTTCAGAAAACGGCATTGAGGCTGGTGGGGGGTTTGGAGCCTAAGTCCTATGAAAAGCATCTGAGGGAAACGGGATTGTTCAGTCTGGACAAGAGGAGGCTCAGGAGTGACCTTATTGATCTCTACAACTACCCAGAGAGAGATTGTGGTGAAGTGGGAGTTAGCCTCTTCTGCCATGAAACTAGAAATAGGAATAGAGGAAATGGCCTCAAGTTGCACCAGGGGAGATTCAGGTTGGATATTAGGAAAAATTTCTCCTCCAAAAGAGAGATCAGGTGCTGGAATGGGCTATCCAGGGAGATGGTGGAGTCACCATCCCTGGAGGTGTACAAGGAACATTTAGGTGTTGTACTAAGGGACATGGTTTAGTGGGGAGATATTGGTGGACACTCAGACCGGATTATTTTGGAGGCTTTTTCCAACCTCGGTGTTACTATGATTCTATGATTGTACCTCAACAGTACATTTTTAAAAGTCTACCTTTCATCCACAGAGCAACAAAATGGAGAACTGAATACATTTCCAAATTCCTAATCTGATTTTGGGAGGAATGCATCAGTTCTACAAAGTAACTTTGGCAAATAGAGTTCATATTGTAAAATCTACACATTATTCAAAATTGAAAAATTATTATTTTCATTACCTAGTTTCACATACTATTAACTATTTCTTCAGAGACTGATTGATTGACTTCTATGAGCTGTGCTACTTTACCATCGTATCAGCCGCTATTTTCTACCAGTGTTCTTTCCCACTCTATGCTGTGCAAATCTCAACTGTGTCAACCAAAGCAGTCAAACCACCACCACAACAACAAAAAAAAAAAAGGAAAAGAAAAAAACAGACAGAGACCCAAAATTTGTTTCATGGCCTATTTGGTTTAACAACAGACCCAATGCCCATTCAAGCACATATAATTCAGAAGGCCTGCCTGCCAGCAATAAAGACTGAAATTGGATACTTCGTGAGATTAATTACCGAGATAGGGCATGATAATGCTAGTCAAATGGGAAGGTAATTAAAGTGCACCTTCCATGAAAATTATTCATTGCTGATGTATCAGGTGACAGATAAATCAAAAGGAACTTAGAGAAAAGCTACAGATTAGCTTGTGGAAGGCCTTTCCTCCTTGCAATTTGCAGCACTCGTGGCTGCTGAGTGTGGCTTTGCTGCATTGTTCCAATCCTAAAACAAAACATGAGACCTCAGCCTTTAAGAAAGAGGAACCCTCACAGAAGTTATAATCATTGTGATTGCAGACAAAGGGTCAACTAGAGTGAAAACAGTCAGCTGGCAGTTTTTGGATTACTAGACCTCTCTGCTTCTATCCCATAAAGGAGCACTGCAACCATAAAAGGCAGCAAGTGATGAATTAATAAGTTGACTAGCCCCCTGGGTGCAATACTTATAGATGGAGGACATGCTGCGGTAATCAAACAGGGTTATAAATTGTGTACACTGAATGGCACAAAATGCGTCTCACTTCATCACCATTAAGACAAGACTTCCTGAATTTGTCATTAACTCTTTAACTTCAATATATTTATTTAAACAGTAAAAGTAACAGAAAGAGCTTACAATAACAAAAGGGCAAGTGATACTACCCAGCGGGATATACAGTCTAATGGAGATCACTGACTTTTACTTTCTACAGCTACAGGGGTCAAGCTGCACTCCTTTTACACCAAATGTCCCCTTGAGATGTACTGATTAAGTCAAAAACATTCAACTAATTGCATTTCTAAATGCAGAAAAAAATAGAGAATGAAGTCAGGGTTGTTTTATTTATTTATTTATTTTTGCTTGCTAGTGCAAATTCCTAAGTATTCCATACTTGGAAAAAAAAAAAAAAAAAAGAGCTATTTCCATAGGTAAGCATTTTCCAGACTTCATAGAAAATGTCAAAACTATCTTACTTTGGATGCAAAATCTGTGGAAATGGATAGTTGAATAATTACTCTTCTCTCTGTGTGTTTTTATACATTCGTTAACTCCCTAGGTTGTGATATTAAGGGAATTCTGACTTTTCACTGGATGTTAAATGAGAAGAAAATTTGTTCTGTCCCTTTTATTTTTAATCACAGTAAACAGCCATTATAAAGGCCATAGAAACCTGCCAGGTTTAAAGAAAAAAACTACCACTTCCTTTGAGTCAGAGAATAAGACAGTTCTTGAAATCTTCCTTTAATTTAATCGCCTCAAAATATACTTAAATTTTTCCCACATTTTGAAACAACAGTTCTGAATGTTTCGTAAATAAGTTCTAGCCTATTTTCTGTGTACTTCGAATATTTTTCCCTACCCTAGGTTTTATAGTGAGTTGTGGAAATGAAAACTTAAATGAAAATTCATATTGTTGTAAACTTCAACAATATTAAGTCCAAACTGAAACCATTTTTCAGAGCACAATGAAAACCATATACATAATTCAAAACAGAATTTATGAAACTGGACATTATTGTTCCCAGTCTTGGGAACCATACTGTATTTGAGGAGTTTATATGATAGTGCAACCAAGATGGGCATGGTATCCTTTCACCATCTTCACCGTAGTTGGCAGCTATGTTATTTCCTGTAGCAAAGGAGTTTTTAGTGATTTTTTCCATAGTTTTGTCACTTTCAGAACAGCCTATTACTATTAAATTTTATAGACCTCTTAATCTAAAAATACAGACTAGAAATCTTAATGAATTTAATCTATGAAACAAAACTATGGTTGAACTGAGAATGGGGTATGCGCACAGGCTTGTCCACCCTATCTGTACAATTGCATACTTAACCAGTTGGGCTCAGTTGGGGCTCAGGTACTCCCTGCCAGATAATGCTCAGGCATGAGTCAGCACTTAGAATGGACCAAGACTTTTCTCCAGTGGCAGCCTCAGACTGGAGAGTGTTTTGGGAGATAAATATAACATTGCAAGAATCAGCCCTGCAATGAATCAAATCACGTAGGCAAGGATTTTGTAAACAGGGAATGTATGTTGGCTTCTTTAGGCTTTCACTGCCTGTCTGCTCGTATCCAAGGAGCATTTGAACTCTGGGTTTTGATCTATAAGCTGGTAAGTGAGATGAGACTTTTCTGCCTGAAAGATCACCTCCATCCTTTACTTCTGCTGTAGTCAGCAAAGATGTGAAGAGGTAGTTTCTTCTTTGGCATCTAGAAATTACCCTCCAAAGCATTATGACTGTGATAATATTCTGTAAGCCTGGACTACCTTCTAAGGCAAAGGTTGAGAAAGTGTTCCCAGGAGAATGTTGGAGGAGTTCACTTATTCTAATTTATTGTTCATGAAAGGTTATCTGTTTGTAATTATAGTGTGCCACTGCATGGCTGAATTAGTTTATTGCCTACATAAATGTATATAATGCTGATGGGTGGTCATCGCTGCATTACCATAGGTAAGATAAAACGTAAGGCATCTGGAACCCACCTAATGGGGGTTCTTAGCTGGCATTAAAGTAAGAAGAATGTATAGAATAAATATTTTACATTTCAGAAACAGATTTAGCATTAGTGTTGTAAACTAATCAAATGAAATATCCCTATATGTGCATATCCTCACTAAATGTCTCATTTAATTCTGTCGCTGGTAAGAGGGATCAGTCTTAATAACATGAATTGTTAAAAGAACTAACAGATTATTTTTTAAAGAATCTTAGAGTCCTGAAGGCAAGCAATTATATTTAAATTTGCTTTCTTGCTAAGTATTTTTTTTTTAATTAAAGAAAAGCATGCAAATACTTACTGTTAACACTGAGGCAGAAATTAACATCTGCATATATGAGGAGTGGGAAAAAGAGGGCATTCATGTCATCTAACTTTTGCAGTTAATTTAGGTGACTAAATAGGGAAGGTAATGTAAAGCTTTTTCTGTAATGAAAGCTGAGTCAATGCAGAATTCCTAAATTTGGCTTCTGTTCCAAATCACTCCCTAAAGAAACCTATCAATCTCCACTGAGTACAGCAATGTAAATATCCACCAAAGATTTAAATGCTAATGTTTAATGCCAACATCAAAGAGCAGAATGTTTAGCCCTAAAATACTTCATATAATTTACCCTACGCTATACAAGAAGCAATGGCACTTTCCCTTCTTTGTTTCTAGTTAAACCGAAATATGAAAAATTAGAACTAAGAGTGAAATTCTGATTTCATCTATATAAGTGAATATATAGAATAATTCCACAGGAGGTCCACAGAGAAAGATCATTAGAGCATTGGTTCTGAAATATCAGCACTGAATTCCTCATTTCACAGGTTTGATTGGAAGGTCTATGAATTCAAATAGACTTTAATGAAGTAAAAGGTATTTCTCCATATAAATATCAGGGCTTACTAGCTTTGAATCTAGCCTGCTGATTCAGCTGCTATTGTCTGAAAGGAGTTTGGGTGCGATGGAGAAAAATGAGCGCTCCATGACACATTAGGAAATGGGGTACTTAAAAAATACACACTCTCAGATGACAGACAGAGACTGTCAGAAGAGATGTTAGACACATCCATCAGCAGGTCTGAGAAAGGAGATACAGAAACTGAAAGGTCTGCCACTGTAAATGCATGCAAGTGGAAACCCTGGGTTCAGTGGACAATCCTGTACAACAAGCTCTTGAAGCATATGTAAAAGTTTAGGAGAATCATCCTTAAAAAGAAAAGCTAAGAGTTACAGGAGCAGGAATGGGTCTTACATCTCAGCTCAAAGGAAGTGAGATCTGACTTAAAAAATCTGGAAAATACACTAACAGGCTAGGGGAAATAATTAAAAAAAAAGACTAAGCTACATGTATGTATGTATGTGTGTACATGTATGTGAGCTTGTGTAAGTGTGAGCATTTCTCTCCCTTTTCCTCTCACTCATTCTGCCTGTGTATAGCAAGAACAAGAAGAAAGATAAGAAACAGCCCATTCTGCACTTCAAAGATTTCTTTCATTAACATTAAAAAATACCAGCAGTTTTGTGAATAGTTTTCTAACAGTTTTCTGTGTTTCATGGAGATCCTCTCATGTCTGACACAGAATTTAGCTCATTCAGTAGGGTGCAGGTCTTCACTGCACTGTTCATTTCACATAGGATTTTAAGATTTCTACCGTTTTCTCAAACATAGTTAAAATTGGTCAAAAACTGTTGAAAGGAGCTGAAATAAAACAGTCCAAAGAGATACACAGATAGCACATTCACACAGCTTCACACAGTGAGATAAAAATAACCTTGTCCAAATCAGCATTAATACTAAAATGGTTTAAGTCATATGACATATCCTGCCTTCTGTGTAGATTATCCTGAAAAAATGAGTATACTGATGAAAAAGCAGCGTTTGAGAATTAAAACTAAAGTTGTCATTGAAACTCACTTTATTTTGTATCTTGCTACTATAGTCTTAACAAGCTACCTTTTGTAAACATAGCATACAGTTTGTTACAAGCTAAAATTTAGGGCATATATATTGGTTGCACAATAAGAAGATTTCTGTGTCATTATCATGAGCGTGATTTAGTTAACTTATGTTCACATATTGACACAGTTATGTAACTCTTAGCTCAGACAAATGGCTCTGTTCTTGATATTCTCTATCCTACTGTAGTTAATGACCAAATATTGTTAAAAATTGGGACACTAATTATCTGATGTCGACATGTTATGGATAATTAAGAATTGCTCACTCTGAAGCCATGCTAATTGTTTTTCACAGGTCTCCTTCTCTTGTCCTTGTGTCACCAACAAGGCAAGCAGCTACAGGTTTGTGCGTACATCTCTGTCATGCAGATTGTCACAGAACATACATCATCCTTTCTGGCTCATCCCCAATTAATTTTGCTGGATTGCAGCAATTATCTCTCCCTTTGTGACTGACCTCCTGGTAAATGGAGTGCACTATAAATGGATTTTTTCCTGTGCAGTTTACCACTTAATTGATCCTTGTTGGCTGCCCACAATAGCATATACTAAACTTAAGTCATAAAATGATTGAAATCGAGAGAAAGTGGTTACCATGTTTAAGCAATTGTAGTTGACAACTGTAAAAGTTAGATCTTGATAATGTTCTCTCATTTACCCTATTACTTGGATCAGTTGGTTAAAGCTGTTAATGATCCTCTTGGATCAATGTCTTTTGCTTGTAGCTATAATTTACTGCATTGGTGGATTAGTACAGATGTTTTCATAGATAGCTCTGCATCATTCCACCAGATTGCTGTCTGCATCAAATTTGTTTCCATTCATCACTAACAAAGCAAAGAAAAAGATAATCAGCATCTCCTATCTCAACATTAACTACTGAACTCAAGATAACTCCTTTATTGTTGTCTATTTGCAGCCTTCAACCATGGTTTCCTCAATAAATTGGGAGACTAATTATCTGATGTCGACATGTTATGGATAATTAAGAATTGCTCACTCTGAAGAATTTCCTCTAAAAATAGACACAATTATATATTCTGACTATACACTAAAGAGTAGTAGATATAACTGTACAAATAGGAATATACCCTATGGAGCTAGAGCTGGTTCTACCATAAGCAAACTCAAAGAAATTACACACGGCAGCACAACATCAGAGACAGAAAAATTGTTCAATGTTATCAATTGCCTGGACTATTCTAGAACCAGGAGAATCTACTGCTACCGAAGGAGATCTCTCTGCTGCTAAGTCTACAATGGCTATTATGCTATTAGGTCTCTTTTTTACTTTACTCCACTTGCAACAGAAGGATCAAGCCCAGCTCTTCACAGACCTTTATTTTGTACTAGCTCCCCGTCCCAGCTCAGCTTTTCACTTTTGCCTGCCAAGAAGTGAACCATCCATTACTGGGACATCAATATTCCCTAAACTGCTAGAAAGCCATGGACCAGAAAGGAGAGATTTATTTTTTTCACCTATGGACCTGTTTAGACAAAACAATGTTTCTCTTCCTAAATAAAAACAGGCTTGCTGCCACATGCAACAAATAACAAATAGTAAGCTGAATAAAATATGATCTGTTGTGAAAGAATAGCAGCAGAATCTCAGACTCTATTTCTAATGAGAACACATATATAAAGTGTACTAGAAATGCGCTGTCTTAAAATGCTGGACAAATCTACTTGGCACCTCATGCTAAACAGTTAATTATGAGATTGAACTTCAACACTAAATGGTGGAATTAACCTGGCACTAGTGTGAGCAATCTCGTCCGTCTAGAAGCTGCACACTTAATTCTATCATTTAAGCTTAATGGAGAAACTTCTTTAGCTTTCCCTGTATAAGTAATCTTCCCTTTTTTAAAGATCTTTCACAAGAATCATTACAGTGGGCTGGCTAATTGCCATGCTGTCATGAAATGTTTCACTCTATAGAGTAGTTAAAGAATTTTTTAATTTACTACATATAAGCTCAATCAGGATTTCAGTAATGATAGCATTTATTTATTTGTAGTAGTGCCTTTCTGTAGAGTTCATTTCCCATTGGAAAGGACTTGTATGGGGACTCTAATTCTTTAACAGGTCTGAAAGAAGCCACCAAATATTAGGAAATTCAGAGTCAAAACTTCTAATGTCTTACTTTGCTACAACTACAATCTGTGAATTTTAAAAATTTTGTTCTTTCTAGGCAAAATAATAGATGAAAGTTCTTTATAATAAATTACACTGTACTGAAGATGTTAGAACTCATGAGCAGTGGGCTTTTTTGTTAGATTAAACAGTGAGCAATATTCTGACATACTGATACCACAATTTTGTTCATTGAAGGAGTTTAAATCTATTTTGTAAATACTGAAAATCAAATCCTCCCTATGCCTCCCTATGTACAAAGCAAATTATGTGTCACTATTAGCTTCAAATGAGAAACAAGAAGCTCCACCAAACAAACTAAACAAATATTTGAGAAAATTTATGACAGGATTACTTGGCTTTTCTTTTTGTCAGTTTCTCCACCGTCATTCTCTTTTTTTTTCTTAGATCTAAAAATAATCATCCCAGTATTTTTAACTAAAACAAATTCCTATGAAAATTCCTATAAAATTATATTCTGTTTTAGAACAGTTAATTAACTACCTTTCATAATCATCAATAAAATTATTTTGGATAATAGTTGGCTAATAAACCAAACAAATTACATTGAGGTCATGAAATACTACTGATGAGAGTTCAGTGCTAAGCTAGATCCTCCATCCAGATACCATAATACAGATAACAAAGGAAATGGAAAAGGAAGATCTGGAGATATAATTCTGCTGCCAGAATCATAAGTCCATGGCTCTTCTTCTTTACTCAAGAAATAACTAGCTTCACTATGCACCACCATGTATAAATTTATCATACAATTTCTTTTCTTCGCACTGCATATATCTTGAAAGTCTTAAAAGTCTTTAGAGAACTATGAGTCCTCAAATTGTGTAATAAAGCTCAAAGATTATTTAGTTTCCACTCACTGTAAAAGAACCTATGATCATGAGATGCAATGTAACTGGATGAAGTGAAAGATGTGAGGGGCTAAAACCCATCTAGAAGTCAGAAGCAAAGCTCTTCTATTTCACAAAGCTTTCTGAAAAGTATCGTAGAAAATGTGATGCTATCACACTGATTTTTCTTTTCAGAGTCAGACTTAGATTTTCACTACTATTTTTAAGAAGACAATTAGCATAACTCAGAAGCATCTGGGGAGATGTTCAGTCTACATTTGCAATGTTAGAACAAAAACTCTCTTCATATTTCTTACATTGGCAAACAAATCTCTACTTGGTTAGACTGTACTTCATATCACTCCTTTTCTTCCTCATGTACATAGTTATTTGTTGTGTAACTGGTGGAAGTCTGCTTTAGTAGTGCATGTTTGACTGTGGTGTCATAGTCTGCTGTTTCATTAGTTTAGTGCACTGAACTGAATGTGCCCTGTGGCTGTCAGGCTGCTCTCAGCAGGTTGCAGCCAAATATTTAACATACCTACCAGCTCATTCTGACTACATCTAATACAGAACTTGGGCTGTGTGAAGCTGAAGCTTTACCTCATCTAGCTGAAAACTCCAGTTTGGATTCTTATTATGTTTATTTCTAAATGTAAAATTCATATCATTTCTATTAGAAAAACTTTCTAATTTTCTTGGCAAAAACAAACAAACAAACAAACAAAACCAAAACACTTACACCTGTTTCTAAAAAACTTTTATGATAAAGCTGGAGAGTGGAGTTATTATACACATTTGAAAAACAAATCATATTTCCAGTATACTTGAATAAAAAATTCAAATGACATTCAGCTACAGACTGATGTGCTACAGTTACAGTCAAAATGTGGTATGAAGTTTTTTTTTCAGGATGACATACTGTTCACTGCTTTGGTTCCTGTGTGTTCTGACAGAGCATGAGGTTCAAATCCTGCTCCTACTGAAGTCAATGACAAAACTTCCATTGACTTCAGCGGTGCAGGATCAGACCCTAAGCAACACAGCTAATATCTGCTTTCTTGCTTTCTCTCCTATCTTTCAGTGAAAAATATTAGAACAAGTTAAACCTAAATATATTAGAAAAAATGTAAATACCAGCAATAGACTATTCAGGAGTATCCAAAAATAAAAACAACAACCAAACAAAAAAACAACTCCTAACAAACAAACCCATAAAAAATCATACTGCTTGTTATGTTGCTTCATATAAGTACAATATTGCCATAAGTATCATATTGCCAAATTACATTATAGTCTGTAAGTTGATTCCTCCTTTGTGAAACTCCTTAAAAATATAATAATTTATTTTTAGCACTGATCTTACAATAATACTCAATCTAATAGTTGTACAATATCTCTATAACCTTGTGGATTTCACCGCATTAAATATGACCTGATACAATCAGTGAATGAAAAAATTGCTCTCAACAGTCTGATAGTATTTGCTATACAGACACTGGAACTCATAATCAAGTTTTTATCCATCACCTTAATTCTGTTATAAATTCAGTTACTACCTTCTGTCAAAACATCTGCAATATTAGTCTGCAGTAAGGTGATTTGAGACCCATAGGCAGTCTTACTCCTACAGAAATAAGTCAATACATTTTTAAAATGTATTGATATGATATATAAAAACTAGAGGAATAGTAACTATGATATTCATTTTTGTTCTGGTTTTACGCTTTTAAGTTGGTGGCCATGGTGTGTAGAACATTTACAAAAGCACCATGCTGTCTGCCTACTGGTCCAGAAGAAAAGTTAAAACAGATTAGAAGATATCTTAAATAATAATAAGCGCCATCATCTTTGTAACTCCCATTAAATAAACAAAGCAAAATGGGAGCCCAAATAACAGCCACTGTAGCATACAATGTTTTTGAGAACCAAAATTTAACACAAGGAATTAGGAAAAATTAGTTTTCAGAAGCACCCTTCTACAGGAAATAGTTCTCTCAGCTCAAAGGTCGAATACATTTAGTAAACTATATATATATTTATATCTGCAATTGTTCTTAAATGAAGCACTGTCTTGATGTCTATAATATATTCATACCAGTGTGGGAAAGTTGATCAGCAGTTGAAGGCTACATGATGAAGCAGTGCTCAGAAAGCAAAGTCACCAGCAGAAAACCAAAAGAAACTTGAACCCAAAGGAAGGTAGTTTAAATGGGAAAATATACCAGAAGTGACCAGTTGAACAATGAAGCTACTTATAATAGTGTAATAATAGTAAATAATAATAGTAAATAGTCAAGTATCACCAGATGTGACCACTGGATGAAAGATACTGATGAAAGTAGATAAAAACAACTTACAGGCAGAATGAGAAGACATTATAATGATCTGGGGAATGGAGAGAAAACTAGTGAGGTCGAAGAGACTGGGAAAGGCACAGCCACAAATCTTCTTGATTGTTGCCTCTGCTGGGAGACAGCTCATTGCTAAATAAAAGTCAGGTTTAAGACAAGGAACAGGAAGCAAACAGATGGTCAACAGTGTGGAGACTATGAAAGAAGAAACTTCCAAAAATGAATGACGGTAACTGAGAGCTGGAAAAAATCCATACAGAAGAAAAGAAGAGGAAAACAATGAGCAGCAATAAGCAAAGGGGAATGGAGAGTAACAGAGAATTCAGAACATCTCTCCTTCAGCAAGAATTCTGAAGTATCTGAGTGTCTAAGAAAGGCAGAAACTATCACAGCTTAACACAAGGGATGGCTTTTTTTCTGTTGTGTTTTCATTCATTTCTTCTTGCCATGTAAATCAATGGTTCTGCTGCTAATCGTTCTGATTTTATAGTATATAATGTTTTTCCTTTCAAGTTGCTGGGATAACACAACTTTGAAAGACTTTTATTTATTCATTCATTCATTCATTCATTCAGCTGTGTGAGGTGTAGAATCTGCTTCTTGTAAAAAAGGTCAGAAAATATGAACTCTATGAGGTCTAAAAAAGAGAAAACAAATCAGCATATAAGAAATAAACTCTTACTAAAAAACAATGATTTTTAAGACCATGTCTTAATTATGGAACTGAATCATGTTTTTTAACCACTCTAAGTTGTCAGCATCAAATGCATCAGGAGGGGCAGCATAAACTAAAAGTGTTGTAGGGAATTCTTCTCCTGCTGTGAAGGAGCAAGCATTAGGAAATGCACCCTTCATGAGGACAAAGAGCATGTTTAGGAGCAGACATGAGCATTACATTTTAACTTTCATTTGTCATGTTTGCTTACAGTAGTAAGACATGATGTGTGTTCCCTTGGATATGCTTTTTTCCTTCCAGTGATTATAAAGACAACTCAAACTGGATCAGGACAGATGCTTAAATTTTCTCAAACACTTATGAATGGTGGCAATCATCCAATACATTTTAATTTTTACAGAATCAAGGTAAGTTGGACGAATCCCATTCATTACCAGAGATCCATCCATTGTCCACTTAGATAGACTTCAAAGGAATGGATGTAGAAGGATAGTTTTAAATACATAGTATCTTTGCAAAAGATACAATTACTGTTGAAACTCATATTTTTTTCACAGTTTGAAGTTGTGTAAGTGCCAAAATCTGACAAATATTCATCTGCCATAAAGCCTAACCAGTTCCACTAGCCTTTTGACAGATGTATGGAAAAAAGTATAAAGTTTAAAAAGGAATTTGAATGATCAAAAGGAACTTCCAGTACCACCTGAAACCAAATATCCTATTAGGGGAGTAGCAAATTTTATCTTCAGTAAGCAACCATTCAATAAGCTTGCAAAGGTTGTGGTTGTCAGCTATTTGCCATCTGCAGCTCTTCAGTACATTCCTCTATTGTATCTAGGGCTTAGTCACATTTAAATCTGAATTCTACAAGGATGCATGAGTTCACATAGACCAGCTTGTAATGCAGGGATGATATCTTGTAATCTTTATATGATGCTGGATAGGCAAGATATGAAACAAGCTGGTTTACTCCTGGGAAAATAAGTGTACTTCATCTTTTACATGTGATTCTGGTTCAGTTCTTTCATGCTTTTGTTAAAAAATGTAAACAAAAGCAAACAAACTAAAAACAGAGTGAACTAGAAAGCTTCATGTTTCATGTCTGCAGTGTAAAAAATACTTCATAGGACAACTGATAGCCTGGTCAGAACGGTGTTAAAACAGGGAATGAACAGCACTGGGTCACATGTACATACATGAGCAGTGTGAAATGCTACCTTCCCACTTGTACTCAATTTATTATGCTATTTTCACAAATATAAATAGCTTATTTTTTTTTAATCAACCACCTGGATATCTTCTGTGACATGTTCCCTCAGCCACATCTGAGGCTTTTTATATGCAGGTGAAAAAAACACTAAATGTATCTCCAAATCCCATTATTTTATCAATAGTTTCCCATTATCATTACAAAATTATCTGAATTTTGTGAATACGACCAGAAAGGTTCAATTCAATTAAAACAAAACTGCTAAAGGAAAATCTCACTGCAAGCCTCCGTGCAATTGGTGAACTCAGTAATTATATATAGCCACCTATGGTGCTAGCACAATAAGATGTGAGGAAGGTTTAGTTAGACACATTTACACACATAAAAAGCAATATGGGCATAGAAAAAGTCCTTTTTGCCAAAAGTAGAGAGCAGTCACATAGTAACAAATGAAAGCTGCATGAATCCTAGTTTACTCGGCTATAAATAAATCCAACATTTTCCTTCTCTCCATGGTAAAATAAAATAGCACAGAAGCATAGCAGTCTCCTTTGAGCAACCAGCCTCTTTCTGTTCAATTATAGTCATCAATCTGTTCCACCTAAAATATTTTCCTCCTTGAGAAATCAAAGAAATCAGAATTAGGATCCACAATATGCAGTTGTAAAAATAATGCGAAAGAGGTCTTTCCTTTTTGTGAATCCTTTTTTTTTTTTTTTCTGAAAGACTATTTTCTTTAACATGAGTTTTGTAATTCTGGTGAAATGGGCTTCATTTTCATGCCACTTTTAATCGGAGGATCTTGAAATGCTTGATAAAAGAAGATAAGGGTTACCTTCATCTTACAGATGGAGAAAACTGTAACAAAGAGAGCCTTTTTTTGTTGTTTTTTGTTTGTTTGTTTTTCAAAATCTGTTTCTTATGTATATTCTTTCTATATGCCCAACTGGAAGCTTCTAAATTATGATACTCAGAAATGCCAAACAGACAAAACTTCAGCTTTAAAAGAATCCTTGAAGAATTACAAATAATTATTTTAAAGATGAAAAGACAAGATGCTAAAATAATATAATCTGTGGAACAATAATAGTTTCAGAGTAAGTTCTCCGTGTGCAAACGGAACCCCAAAAAACTAAATTAATACAGAGAGCAAATCTTTCGGTCACAGAATTGATTCCAAAATTATATGAAATGTGGATTTACTATGCAGGGAAGCAGTACAGGGAATTTAAATATCCCGAAAACATTCCAGATTAACTTTAATAACTACATAAAAACCATCCTAGGTTTGTGGATGAGGAGTGGGGAAGAGGAAGTGAAGTAAAATTTCTTGTCTTTTTTTAAATTACCATCTTTAAAGTGTAAATTAACTAAATAACTAGAGTTTTCCCTGATTGTTCATGGAGCAATGAACAAGCAGTGAAAATGTATGGTAATTTTGTCTTCAGTATCAAGCAATAGTATAAGGGAATAATTCTACCTGAAATTATATATGATTAAAAAAAGGGAATAATTTGACCAAAATAAAAATTTCCTCCAAGATATAAGTATGAAATATTCTTTAAAACACTGATTAGCTGTTCTTATAGCAAACATCAGTTATTCATATCATTTTTAAGGCACTTCTTTGACAGATCGATCTGGCAATTAATGTTTGGTTTAAGATAAAAGAATATAAAAAGTTGGTGTTTGTGATATACTGTAGATTCAGAGGCCTATGCTTTTTTATTAAGAAATAACTTACAATTTCAGAGTCCCAAATCTGAGAATCCTGTTTTTTCACTGAGTATACAGACAACCAAAGCCCTGTTCCCCCTGGGGTGATACGCTAGTTTGATTTTATTTTCCCTGACATTTCACCTGTCAGATTATGATAAGAAGAAGAAACAAAGACTAACCATCACATTCTCACTGAATCTCATAATCAGATATTTGGACACATAAAATAAATTAGAAATGTAATCCTGAGGGAAAACATGAACACCAAAAACACCGTAACATATCCAAATCAATTTCTAATGACCTGGGACACCTATACAGGTTTAAAATATTCAGAAAGGAAGCCTGCATAAGACTGTCATATTTACTTTTTCTTCAAATACTAGGGAATAACATACAATGATGTAATAAATAAAAAAAAATTGAAGAATTTAAAAAATCTATTTTATATTAAAGTTGAATAAAGAAAATTAAATAATAAAAATATTTAATAAAAAAATTATGTCCTCTGTAAGATTTTCATGCAGTTTTCTGAAAGCAATCCTGAAGCCAATAAACAGAAGAGATCACCAAGAAATAGTATAAACTCAAATTAAGGAGTTGGCAAAGCGAAAGGATGAATGAGCCCAAATGCACCAAACATGCTCCTGATTTACCGCATCTATGATTTGCATGTGCCCAGTTTCTCTTAGTCTCACACTTCATACGAATGATAAAATCTTACCTGCTTGACCAGTGGTAATACTGACAGCTGCAAAAAGCCTCTGGGAACGACTCAAGTCAGACACCCCATTCACAGCTTCAACTTCAAATGTGTAGTTAGCATGAGCTAGCAGGTCCATGACAGTGACATAGTTATCTACTAATCCAGATTGCTGGGGCATATATCCGATGTTACTCCCACAAGGAACACATTCACCCTGCTCCCAGCTGCACCTCTTGCACAAAATGCGGTAGGTCACATCATTTCTTCCCCCATTGTCAGCAGGAGGACTCCACTCTAAACTCACGGTTGTCTGGTTGATGTTGAAAATGAGGTTCTGTGGTGCAGATGGAGGTCCTGTGTAACAAAAAAAGTCCAGCATAAAGGCACAGAACCATAGTGGGACATGTAGCTAGCATTCTAATTACTAAGACAGAAAATAGTTGAAGCATTTTTCTCCACATAAACATTTCATTATTTTTTACAACAAGCTCCATAAAAGCTTCCTTGAACTCACTTGGCAAGAGCTTTATTTATTTTCCATTAAGGCATCAGGCTAACAATTGTCTGTGTATTTACTGCAACTGACTCGAGCTGTTTCTCTTCTGTGCAATTAAAAGGATTGGTTAATGTACCTTAAAGGTTGCCTTTTATAGTTTTCCTAGTATGGGAATTGTTTCTTTCTTCTAAACATATAGCATCAGCATGGTAATTCTTTGTTATGAGCTGCGGTATGATTTACAGTGTATCTGGTGCTATTTTGGATTTAGCAGACTTCCACTATTTGAACCACCTATCTGTGCAGGCTAGTCTATCTGCAGTTGCAAGATTAAGCCAGATCCAATCATTTTTCAATTAAAACTCAAATCTACATAGACTACTTTCTATTTTTCATGTTATTCATTTTGATATTATATCATACAAAATACATAACCAGCATCAGTTTTAAAGCCATGGGGAAAGTATAGGTGTATTCCATTAAGAGTTACACACTTACCCACATGCAATATTTTCCAATATTATATCAAGCAAATGTGAAAATTACATTTTTGCTCATTCCATATTCACTGTCAATTTCTTCCCCCTCTGCCTTTCAGTTTCATTTACTGTTGCAAATGTACTTTGCAAATACAGAAAAAGTCAACCGAAACTACTAGCTATAAATGACGGCACTTGGTTGGTTAAGCAATGTCCTTTACTATTAAACTCACAACTGACTCACTTGTGCATGCAACATATGGTGGATCAGAAGGCGCTCTGTAATAGCTATCTTCACAGTCACATCTTGAAGATCCTTCCTTGTCAGAAAAGCTGTGAGTAGGGCAGCGGGAGCACTGCAGATCTTGTGAAGATGATTTGTAGAACCCACGTCCGCAAGCTAAAGAAGAACACAAGTTAAAACTTAGATTTGCATAACTACTATTGTGATCTTTATTCTGTCTCCGTTGTACTTAGTACACATTGCTGTGAACATCTAAACTACTCATTCTATTACCGTGATGAAAGCAAGATACGCTCACAATTCCTCTTTCTCAAGTTGGTGCTATTAATGTTTTTGTGGCATTTTTATGAATGCAAGCATATGTTACAAATATGCCAGCAGTTCACAGCACAATGTTTTAACACAGAAGGCCACAGAAATAAAACAGACATCATTTTTCACCAAAGAAGAGAAGAATAATGTGCAAAACAACTGGAGTACTTCCTGCAGTACTTCAAATAAGTGAAAAAAGACTGGAGAAGCTCTTCGCTTAGTCCACTGAAGAGTTTCTGGTATCTGAATCAGTTGATTTGGAATTAATGGAGCAGAAGTTACTGATCTGAGAAACCCAAAGAAACCATAAACCACCAGAAAAGCCTGATCCCCAGAAAAAAATGAGGTGTGAACACTTGTTGGACAGGTGGTGCTGGTATGGAACAAGCAGAAAAAGGAGGAGGGCAGACAGCATGAGTTGCACAAATATTTTTTCCAGTTTCACCGAGACAATTAGGCTGAAACAAAATTAACAAAACTTCTAAGGATGGGTTAGAAGATGGACAATTGGAAATACACGTGTTAGATCATTTCATATTTTGTTTTGTGTTCCGTGAACCCATGAAAGTAAAAATGTGTGGTAACCCAGAACTTACATTTAGAAATATTTTTATCAGCTACTGCCACAGTTCCCAAAGCAGAAACACCCATGAAGCAAACCTCCTGCAACACTTTCAAGCTGAGGACTACAACTCAGAAAGCCAGTTTAAGAACTGCTCAACTACATGAGCTTTTGGGGATGGGGAAGATGGAAGTGGAGATCACACAGTGTTCAAATTGGAAACAGCATTTCAGCATTGAGGTTATGGGCAAACTTACAAGCACTGCCAACATTAAAAACAAACAAACAAACAAGCAAGAAATAACCCAGAAAACAGAAGTATTCCAGAACTTTCTAATAAAACAGCAGATTTTATAACCACACTATTTTATTCAGTTTCTTTTTCCTCATCCTTCATAAACAGTCTAACTGTCTTCTAAGCCGCCACTTGTATGTAAAGAACTGTGGGTGAAACTTAGTATTGGGTATCAAAATATTAAAGCTAGTTAAATAGTCATTCTGAATTCAGAGGGAGAGAATTTACTTTGGTTATATTCATATTTGCTTGGATGTTTTCTCAGAACAGAAGTGCAAAGTATCAGAAGATGCTGATATTTAGAGCAGTTATTTCTGTTATCTGGTACTGCAGTGATGGAAAGAGTATGAAAACAATGAGCTTTATCTAAATCTCACTGAAGACAATGAAAAGTCTTTGACTTTAGTAGCATTTGGACTGGAACCACAGTATAGCTGTGGCTACGTGACTGTTGTTAATCTGATGAGTTTTATGCAATTGAAAGAAAAACTTGGAGGTAAGATAATATTAAAGTTGATGAATTAGTTAAATCCACATCAATATAATATAACAGGAAATTCTGGCCCTGTATTACTCTTTATCAATTTATTAACTTTCTGAAGAAAAATACGCCTGAAGGACAGGAAGCACCATAGCATTTAGTTTGTCATGCTGAAAAAAAATCAACAACAAGGGAATGGAAGCTAAATTACCTGGCAAAGAAAATTAGCATGCAAAGCATGTATCCTTTGACTTTGACAAAGGGGCACGAGTTTGCATTAAAAAAAAAAAAAAAATCAAGCTCTGCTTGTAAAACATGCTATAGTTTGAATCTACTACAGTAGCTGTGTAGCTGTACACGTATGCCATTAAGAAAAGGAGAAAAAGAATTTTAGAGAAGCACTTTGGGTAAACACAAGCAGTGAAATTATAGTTGCGGTAAATTTAACTCAGAATTAGTCTTTTACACCTTCATTCAAGATTCAGAATTTCCTGATCAAAGACGAAAAGCACAAAAGCTGAACTGATTTGTATTCATGTACCTTAAAACATTTATTTAAACTTCTGTCTGCTCTTTCAGTACTTGCAATTGAAATGTAGCTAAAATGACCAAATAATAGTTTCCTGCCTTTCTTAAATAGTCATGTTCCTCTCATGCCGAGCAAAACACTGGACAAATACCCTGGGCCTTCCAGCACACAGCCCTCTGCAAAAGCAAAGAGCAACTTAAAAGACAAAGATCCCTACTGTGATTCCAGTCTGTCCTTCTCAGCAGGAAACATATCCGAAGCAAAGACATGGAGCAAAATAGAGATTTCAGACAGAAAACACAAAATGTAAATAGAAAACTCCTTTTAGTATTTGTTTTCTGATGACTTGATCGAGACATTTATTTGCTTAGATGCTTATTTAAAGTAAGAGTGCATTTCTTATTAGACTTCAAAGGAGATGAATATCTGATTACATGACTGAAAGCCATTTATTCCCCCACATAGCACACCAGAGGCAGCAGGTTCACGCACTTGAACCACGCTCCAATTCCATTCTCTTTTTTTCCAAGAAGAGGTTTATGTGATGACATGAAATAACCACCCCTTCAACTTATACACCCTGTAAATTTAAGGGGCAGTGTATTCCAGAAATGACATTTTGAACAGCAGAAAAATTGTTTTAAAAAGGGTTTAAGAAAGTATATAACTCTTTAGATAGGAAAATATGCCAGAATACACATCACACACACAATTTTCCCACTTTTCTTCGCAAATTGAATTGTATCCAAATAAATTTTCAGTTTAGCAGAAGAATATAAAATTGAATAATTATATTGCTCTTAACATTCTTTATTAATTATTAATTATTGAATACAGCTAAAATGTTGTATTTAACATTGCCCTCATCAAGAAACTTATAACTCCAAATTCTATCAAGACAGAGTGTTGCACAGACCACTTACCAAAATGTGATCACAAGTTGGAAAGAACAGCTTCAAAATACCTTTTTGACTCTTTTACTTTCTTTTTTTTCTTTTCGTTTTACTCTGTCAAATTATCATGGTGAATTTTAGATATTATAAACAATTTAAGTACATTGTTTTGTTCTATTTTAAATCCATCCAGTCCATCCAATTTAATACTTTATATAATATTTTTAAGATCACAGGGACAGATGGCATAAAATCCCCTCTGCCACCACCTCCATGAGCAATATTATAAAAATATTAATTGTTAAAATAAGAATAATAATAGCCAAACATTACATGGAGCTCTGCATATGCAAATCTAAAAGTGATAAATCTAAAAATAAAATCTAAAGAAAAAAAAAAGAAGTGTATATGGTTCTTCAAAAGTATCTCTTGGACAAACTTGAGGTAGTTCAAATTGCATTTGATCACATCCATTTTAATATCTCAGTTCACTGGTGCAAGAGAGAAGTCAGCAGTAACACATTTTGCCAACACAGGAATGTATCTTGTAAATCAGACTACAGAGCTGAGGCATTGATGGGAGACAAGCAGTCATGTGTACCTAGTGAGGCAGCACTCTGAAGATGTAGCCATAATCCATGCCAGCCTTGGTTTCAGTAAATTGGAACTCCTTGATTCTCAATCAAGCAAGGTAAGATTCAGGAGTGATTTTGTTACTGAAGGACTTCTAGGATATTTAAAAAGGTGAGGGTGACAAAGACGAAAGCTGGCACAAAACAAATTTACTTCTATTCATTGTGAAGTGTCATTTTAAGCAGGTTATTACAAAGAGCAGCCATTCCCAGATGAAGCTTCTGTTTTGTCCAAATATGCTCCAAAGTTTCACCCATTTCAGGAAAGGATTTCAAACCCACAGCAGTCACACTTTACAGGCAGCACAGAGGCAGAATAACACCTACGAACCTAATGTAAAATAGTCTTGAAAAGTTAGCTAATAATTATTTCCCCACAAATTACAAAACCCAGAATAAATATAGGAGAAAATTGTACTTCAGCTGAGTTACAATTCTTTGCTTACTAGCTGATCCTCACAACTGCTAGAGACTGACCACTTGCAATTACCCAGGACTGCCCAGCACCTTGGACTTTATTCACCAGTGATAGCCACGGCTGCTCCTCAGAGCACATCTTCCCACCTCCTCTACAAAACAAAGAGACTTCTTCTGTTTGGAAGCTGGCAGAGTTCCACCATGAAATACAAAGCCGATGTGAACTGCCCCCAAATGGAGAGAGAGCCTCCTTCAAGACAGAGCTGAATTTTGAAACTGAGCAGGGCATGTCATTTCATATTTAAACTTCCTTGTCTGAAAGCCTTAGATAAAGACTTCTACTATTCTGTCTGAGTATGATGAAAGACCCCAGTGAAGATGACACTAGCAATATTTCTTGGCTTGTACCAAGGTGCTTTCTTCTTCTACACTCAGTTGCACTCAGTTGCACTCAGTCATAACAATGATGTATCGTGACAGCAGGATCTGTCTGGGCTAGGTTGCAGTGGCAGTGCAAGTCACCCCTCCAAAGATGTGTTTAACATATGCCACTGCAGTCAGTGCAACGACAAACATTTTGAGCCAATGCAGTTGAGTGTTTAAGGACTTATCCAAATACTGTAAATAATGAAATATTGAAAAACCAAAAATAAATACTGAAACATTAACATACTCTACCAAGAACTATAATGCCTATATATGGCACATCAAGGCATTTGCCACTCTAACTAGAGAGAGTGACTCCACTTTATGTAGAAAAATAGCAGCTTCTCTGCTGTGAGAGCATCACCTGTCTTGTTAGACTGGTAGAGATCAAATAATATTTTTCTTTTCTTATTTAAAAAAAAAAGAAATTCAAGAAGAGGGAATGAAGACAGATGTGACAGATGTGGAGAGCAGCAAACAGCATTTCAGAATCCCACTTCTGGGACAGGAAATAGGAAAAAAGGAGCATGTTAAATACCGTTCATTTTTATGTAACCTTCTCACTACAGACATTGTGGAAATTCATTTTGCTTCTAGAAGAGCTATGGGATTGAATTTAGGAGGGATCATGGAAATATGGTAAGAGTTAAGAATGCCATGTGTAACAATTGATGTTTATCTAGCCAAAGTAGAAAGAATAAACAGTTGTAAGGTAGTGACACATTAATCAAGAAACTTATTTGCTATTACAATAATACAAACGAATTATAAAAAAAGAAATCTCAATTTGTAGAATTGAGGCTTGTAGGTGGCGTACCTGCTTAAAGCTTAAAGGGCACAGAATTGTTTCAGCATGCTAAACACTTGATTAAACATGGCTTTTGATTACAATTTTTCAGTTTACATGAAAATAAGTAAACATAATGAGTTGCAAAAAGGTGACTGCACTAATTATTGTTTGGTATCATTTTTAAAAGCAGACTGATGTTTTTTATAAAGAGAGAAAAATGAAGATGCCATAATGTGTCAGCAGAGTTGCATTTACAGTTGTAAGTAAATTTTAGTGGCACACATGCTACAGTTTTACGTACACTAAAGAATGTGAAACTAAAGTTTTAAAATGGATACGTTAAGAATGCCTGCATCAAAAGATGGCAAAGAAATAATCATAGAGTTTTAACAACTTATGGATTTGGCATTAAGGCACTCTGAGAACAACAGCAACAAGATTGCCTACCTCAGTTATTCTTCCTGTTGACTTGAATAAAGTAAGTTAACTACCTGTAAAAGTGATCCTATGCACTGCATTTTTTTCCTATAGGTAATGGCTAGAATTTGTTTCACATTTGTGTGGACATAAGCCTTCATTTTTGTGATTTGTTTCATGTTATCTTAATCAACTCCCTACATTTCTACCTTCCCCAAGCCTGTGAACATTAAAGACAATTCAGCTCGCCTCCTTTTCACAGAAATTATATATACACAAGGAATTTGTGCAGATGTTTCCTGGATAAAGTTATGCAGCTGCAAAGACTTTATTAATTACAAAATGCAAAATGGATTGTTCTGTAATTGAAACTCTCTGGGGCTGTGATACATTTGAAAATTAATATACATACATGTATGGTCAGGACATAGATGGATGTTGTTAGATTATTTATTACAGATGGATATTTTAACTAATGCAGAAAAAAGGGCTGGTCTTTCTCCACTGGAGCTTTCAAATATTTGCTTCATATTAATGTCTATGGTTCCATAACTCAGGGTTGAAAGCACAGCTTGCAGAAACAGTACTCCCACTGCTAGTGTTGCTGACCTCATCTACGATGGACAGGTCCAGAATCTTTATTTTAATCCTATTGACAGCGCCTCAGTGGGAGTAATTATAACAGTCGGCCACAAATCCAGACCTCCTGTCACTGATATATTAGGGTTTTTCAAAACGAAAATGGGCAGCAGACAAGGAGGATGAAAACAACATGGGGTAGTGATTATAGCAAGATTTGTCAACCCCCTTCTGTATGAACCTGCCACAAACATATGACAATTTGGCATGGGAGACACCAGAAATGCAAAATATTTAATCTTCTACAGTATTAAAAATACAGTTTAGAAAAAAATTTGGTGTTGTTCTCTTATGACACACTTGGCTAGCAGATCACAACATCCGCCACAGGCTCTTTTTTTTTTTTTTTTTCAACATATCTGAAAAGTTTAGACAAACCAAAAGCGAGCTGTTATAAAATAATTCCCAAATGTGGACCTCAATGTGAAATAGTAGACATAAGAAATCCAGTTACTAAAGGAGACTTTATAACCTCTGATCCTCTTTTTCAATAATTTGTGTACATTCAAGTCATTACTCTGTTTGAAACTGTAAATTACTTTTATAGTGAGAGATGGCATCTGTTATGTTCTCTCTGGCACCTAATATATATTCTTTTATAAGGATCTCAGACTGTAGTATTTTATTTGTCTAACTACTAGGTAATGATAAATGTCTAGCCAAAAAAGATGTTTATTTTAGCTTGATTTTTAAACTGCAATAGCATCTGAAGATTATTCATGTTTCAACCAAGGAATTATGTTGTATGGTTTAGTCAGAGTAAACTCAAGACTCTTAATGGTGTCTTAGCTGTAGTGTGAATGACATATCTAAATAGGGCTGTCCCATGGCTGCATACCATCATCCAGTGAATGTTTGCTGTTGCCTGTCAGGAATCTCTCAGACCTCGTATTCACTTCCCAAGCCTAATATGCCCTTATTGTCCAAAGTCCTACTAATGCCTTTTGAGAGATGTTCACATACCACTGTTCACACAAATGAAGATGCAAAAATAGAATGCTTGCTACATAGTAGTTACTTACTCACTTTTTTTTTTCCCATCAAATGAAATGAAACCTCTACTTCCCTACAAATTTGCTTCAGAAAATTACTGAGTACATAATTTTGTATGCCTATTCAACATACATAGTTGCAAAGAAATGTTATAAGCACAAAAAACTGTTCTATGGTGTTTTGCTGGCTAATTTATACACAAGGACATAGCAATCAGGATGAAGAATATAGCTCACAAATCAGAGAATAACCATCATCACTATACCATATACAATCACTATACCATAACTGCAAAATTACTTAGAAAGTAAGGATTCCGAATAAGCATATAAAAGACAACATTTAAATGACAATTAAAGAAACTCTAGTGTTGTCTTGATCACAATTAATTAAGTAAATCAAAAGTCATGCACTGAGGCTATGACATAATCTTTCTCCACATTTTCAGAGTTTGCAAGGATTTGGGCATGTCTCTCATTAACTTTCCTGGGAACCAAAAATAAAAAGCCACTCCACATTTTGGGAAAATTAACATGAGAGAGATACACACAAAAACAGACACATTGGAACTTCATTATGGAGCACAGAATACAAAAGTGAAAGGTGGTTTACAGAAATGAAAGGAAGAAAGATACAGTAGCTCTCCTCTTAATTCTTTACCCTTTTTTCCCCTTTGTTTTCTGCTGTGTCCAATCCCAAGATTAAGTTTTCAAGGTGCTTGAGTAGCTTCTGCGCAGAGCTAAGTGATAGCTCAACTCATGTTTAGGAGCAAAGATTCCACATTTAGCAGGACTTAATTTAAATTCATCACAAATATGAAACAATACTTAAAGCATGGATTTTGTCGGCAGTAGAAATTTTATCTGTCTTCCTCTGTAGGTTCTCAATCAGTTGGAGAAGTAGTGGAAAAATGCAATCAGTTGACTTCTACATATTTGTTTTTGCTTGTTTGTTTATTTGGGAGGGAGTGTTGTCAGTTTTTTGTTGTTGTTATTTGGTTGTTTTTTTAAAAACTTTGACTAACTTGGTAGTATTTAGCTATGATCTTCTCTTTTAATGTTTTAATTAGCCATTATTAACGGTTTAAATCATGGTAACTAAGAATCCAGCAGATCTAAGAACAGTAATTATCACAGTAACTTATATTACAAAAGTAATAGTGTTCTGAAAAGAAAGTTAGAGGATTATCTAACTCAGAAGAATAGCACATCATTTATATGCATCATCAGGAAACAGACATTACTTCAACAAAAATAAATCAGCTCTGCAAGTTTTGCTGCAGCTAGTGCTTTATTTCTAAAAAGATGCATGAAAACGTTTTACTAAAAATGTCTCAAACCTGTAGCAATGTATTTTTTAACTTGCACAAAATTCAATTCTAACAGTCACAAGAAAGGAACAAAAAAGTAGTAAGGACATCAATACAATACATTATTTCATAAGCTTTTTCTTTTACGTTTTTGCTTCCTTTTCTTTGTCTGTAGTTCAAATAATAAAGGACCCAAAAGATTCCTCATAGTCTGTAAGCTAGCTTGCTTTATACACAGTTCTCTCTTTGCAGTGCAGTTCTGGCCCCCAACTTCTCTGACATCAGAGAGGTTCTGCACAGCCATGCCTTGCGAATTCATAAAGAAATAAATCCTTCAAGGTGTTCAATGCACATTAGGTTTTCTCCATTGCAAATATGTCTTGAGAAAGGTTCCCTGTTATTTTCTTCAGAGAACAGAATAACAGAAAGTTCCAAGTACTAATAAAAACAAAGACATTCTGAGGTTTTGATTTGGTTTTGCTTATTTTCTAAATAAAAATATAGTAAAACCTAATAGCTGATAAATCACTTGGAAAAAATACTTTTGAATTTAAAGTCAACATGATTCCCATGGTCATCTTATCTGACCTTCCAACAAAGCAAGAACCTTTGGATTTCATGAAAAAACATCTTAAACATATTAGAGGTAGAAACGTACCTCTAAAGGAAACTGAAAGTACCAGTTACTAGGTAGGACCTCCTCTCTTTTCCCTCTTTCTGATTTTTAAACAATTCAATTGTTTTAGAATACTGTAGCATCACTGCCTCCACTCAAATAAAAAAAGACTGATCCACTCTAAACAGTTACAACATTATGCAGCACTGCTTTAACTACAAGACAATGACCTTTCCTAAGAAGCAGAGGACTTTTCCCCTGACATGACCATCTCTAATGCTTATTAAAGCCCCTGCTAAATGAACAGTCCTAGTCCTGATAGTTTGACTGTCAAACTCTTCTGATCAAGAAGTTACAAGGTTTTTCACCAAATCCCACAAGAGCAATTTCCAAATACCTGCCAAGATGCCTATTTTCTCCTTTTGGGGGGAAAACATTTTCAAACTTCCACAAGAAGAAACATTAACTGGTGAAGAGAAGATTGTGAAAACATTTTTGGTGGAGTTGCTTCTAAATTAGCAAAGGTAGAGTGAAAACAGGAATATGGTTTGGTCCATAAGATTGGTCAGTAAGGTCTGCAAGCCAAAGAGAGATGGTTGGCAGAGATCAAAGTTTCCAACTTGCCTATCATCCTTCAGAACAGGGGTCTGAGAATTGTTTCTCATTCTTCCAGCAGAAATACTTGAAGTATTAATAAAATGCAAAGTTAATAAAAACACAATCTGAGTATTTTCTGTACCGACGGGGAGAGAACAGTGCTGGGTGTGTTCATTCAGTCTATCTTTATATCACCAATTCCATCCTCACACAAAGAACTCCATTCTGATGCCCCAAAATCCTGTATTTCAACAACAATCCAGATACAAATTTAATGGGAAAGTTTCCTACAAAGGCCTAAGAATAACATGAAATGATTTCATGAAATCTTTTTGTCCCATATGAAATAACTGAGCTTTTTTGGGATCTAGAGCATATGGTTTAGGATAAAGGTCTCAGTAAATGAAGTGAGACAAATAGATTTGTTGATATAAATTTTCTGAAGCTTTGACCAATTAACTTCATGGAGATGTTTAATTTAATTTGACTATAATGGTGTTTAATAATTGGCTGGCAAGAAATAATTCTGGAGAGCCTATTCATAAAATAGAACAGAAGCACACATCTCTACAAGCTTTCCAATTGAAATGAAATTAAAATAACTTAATAACACATTTTTGTTTCCTTTGGACAGTGACGTACCATTACCATTCCAGGCCTGAATCTAGCAGAAATTTTTCACAGGTTTCTGTAACACTTTCCTCAAGGCCATCATTAAAGAGCGGACAAATCCATACAAACAAGGGACCAACTTTCAAGAACCCGCAGGAGCAAAACAATTCAACTTCTGCACAACTGTGCTACAGAATCTAAAAATAACCTCAGTGGCATACACTGGATTCAGATATACCATCATTTAAAGTCAACTGTTCTACTTAGAAAAAATGTTCACGTCTATCAGACCTCAGTGGTTCTTATGGAGGAATGGTTATGCAAAAAAGTAACTGTTCTACCTACTTACGTTGGCCTTGGAGAGGAAGAAATAAAAAATACTCCTAAGGAGGAACAAAAAATACACTTCAATTTCTTTAGGAAGAGATTCCCTTTCAGGTTCACTGAAGTCAGCACATTTTTTATCAGTGCACAGACTCCAAGTTTAAACTCCTTGTTAAGTACTTAGTGATAATCTTTAAAAATAAAAATGGATTTAACATCTCTATCTAAAGCTTAGAGTATCAATTTAGTAATAGATTACAAATACACAGATCCTCTTTAATGGAGAATAAAAAAAGAAAAAGCATTACAATAGCAATTCACTGATAAAAAACTTGAATGGAATAAAATCTGGAGAATCTTGGTTTGCTTCAGCAGTAAGAAAAAACAGATTTTTATGAGAAAATGTCCCAGATTCATATCATGTTTTAATTCCAAACAGTACAGCATGAGTTGTGATATTGTGAGATGAAGTTGTCTTTACTAATTGCACACGCAGAGCAGAACTGTGTCATACAGGAGAGAGTCTATCAAATCTGCATGGCAGATCTTTATGGTTTGGAAATGTCACTTTCTACTAAGCACAGAGAAAATAGGGAGGGGCAATAACACAGCTCAAAGATAGCAGCCATCCAAAAAGATAAAGAACACGCTGAGGAAAAGCAGACAACAGATTGTGGAGACAGAACAATCACAGATGGAGGCCAGGTGGGTGGGTCACATTTTTTTAAAAAAAGGTTTATTTTCATATTTAAACAGTACCCCGTTGTGTAAATGTTCAGCAGAGAACTGATAAGAAAATGGATTTGTAAGTGCATTTGAACAAACAACATGTCTTATAGTCAAGAGGGGCTTAGCTGTATATAATTAAGGGATAATGTGCATGGTTGAAGAGTGTGTGATACAACAAGCATTTTCTGCAAGTGATTAAACTAGACTGCAAAACGAAGGAGCTAGATACCCAAAGAAGCACTATGGAGCCAGCATGGAATAGTATAAAAATATGAACTTTCCTTTTATTATAGAAGACAAGAGGATATTCATCTAACCACACAAAAGATTTTATTCAGTGCAAATGCTGAGAATTTCTGCTTCTGACACCTAATCAAGCTCTTTAACTAAGATTATTACATTTCCATTTCAGCATACAGTTACATTTAATCCCCTAACCCCCTAGGAGAGCAGCTTTGTGTACACAGTGTCCAGGTTCACTGGAATCATGCAGGCCATACTTGTCTGCATATTTTTCCAGAGTAGTGGATGCCCCATTCCTGGGAGCATTCAAGACCAAGTTGAATCTGGGCAGTCTGATCTAGCAGTTGGCAGCTCTGCCCACAGCATAGGGGTTAGAACTACATGATCATTAAGGTTTCTTTCAACCTAAGCCTTTCTATAATTCAGTAATCTCCAGTAACTTAGTATTACTCATCTGAGAGAAACGTTACCACAATCCACACCCACTGACGCAGTGGGTGACTTGAACACTGGATGACTTGAACACTGGATGACTTGAATCATGCAATACCAGGTAAGTCAATAAGATTAAAGGTCCACTTGCCTACTCAAGCCACTGACCACGACCTACATCAGATGCTTGCAAAAAGAATGTAGGTAGAGGCAGAGGAGACACACATCTATCAGCACCCACAAGCATCCTTGATCAATCAACCATCCTCAGCCTTTTTGCCTAGTTTTCCCTGATTTCATTTTTCATGAAATTGCCACAGTACTTTCTCAAACTACCGTAGTTTATCCAGGTGAATAACTGAATGCTAAAGCATGTTTTATCTCTTATTAAAAGAGATATAATAATATTAAAAGAAATGTACTTAGTGCATGTTTCCATACACTTTCTTATATAGCTGTAGGTTGCATAGATGTAGCCACACGGACACCGAATCTGGTTATTAACGACAGTTATGTGACACCAGTCATTACAAACTCTATGCACTGGTACCACTGACAGCATTGTGAGCTCAGGTACATCTCAGCAGAGTCTGCAGCAAAGACACCTAAACAGTTGCATCTGGCAAGATGTCAGGTATATTTCTGACAATGCAAATACAGCAAGACAAGTACAAAACTTTAAAGAATTGGGAAACCTAAAATTCACATTTGTGTTGTTTTTGTTGTTGTTGTTGTTGTTTTGTTTTTATTTATGTCTTGGATTTCAACTTTTCAAGACTGAATAAGAATAGAAAATATGCTAATACAATGTGGATGCATCCACATTAGCATTTTTGTTTTAATCCAGAATGAACTTTTGAATGTTCTTGTCCACTTATATACTGCTTCACATAGGGGTCATCTCAGAACATGTGAACTTGGTTCCTTTCGAAGGAAAATAGTATGAAGATAGACACTAAGAGTGTAACTTGCATTCCAACCATGTAGGATCCCCAGATAAACCCTGTAGAAATATAGTCAGAGTGGACATCAAGTCCTTAGGATTTTTTGCTTTACAAATTTATTCGTATTGCTCCATGCCTCTTGCTAGAAACACCACAATGAAAAGAAAAAAATCAATTATTTATTTGAAGAATCTTTAATTGTTGATTTTGGTTGAAAAAGCCATACATAAAATATCTAACTTATCTAAAACTAGTTCAGGGTTTCCTAACTGTGAACAATTTGCATCTCAAATTTATTTTTTTCTTCAAAATGTTCTGTCAGAAAATAGAATTTACAGTCATGCATTCATTCTCGGTGCTCAAGAAACTGCACAGAAAAATAGAGGAAGATAAATGATGGAAGCAAGTTGTTGTAGTCACAAGGAAATAATAAAAAAAACCCACTAAAATAAATAAATGAAAAGCTGGTTCACCAAGGAGGTGGTGAGAAAAAGCAAATTTTTAAACAGTTCAGAATCAGGCAGTGGAGTTCAGTTTGTCCTCAACTTTATATGCATGCAGGTCCCAGAAGAAACACTCATTTGTGGGAATTGCCCTCACAGCCCATGGCAGAACTCAGTTTTTCACTTAGGATGGAATTTAAGGCTTTCAATTAACTAGCTTTATTCAGAAATCATTCATTCATTCCAAAAATGCTGGACTGCCAAGGAAGAAATAAAACATATCTCAAGAAGGCATGAAAGTCATGGCAATGGCCCAGGGGACAGCAGGTATTGTCACTGATAGAAAGCAATCCCTGATATATCCCTAGGCACTAATACATTTCTGTCTTCAGTTCTGCTACATTACCCAAAAGTAGACTACTCCTCTGGTACTACTGCCCTTCTCCATTCTTGCAATTTTCTTAGTTAAACTATGGAGTTTTTTAAGGATTTTTTTTTTCCTGAAAAGCTTAAAAAAATGATTGAACTTTAATTAAAGTTAATTTTATAAGAAAAACAAAGATTGAACAAATTTAGAGTAATGGGGCTGAGCAACGGGAAACAAAACAGGCATGCAGTCCTTACTCAGGGCTCAGCTCTTCCCCTTCTCTCCCCAACTTCTTACAGGCTCAGCCAGAATTTCCATTACACACTATCATTTCTACTTCATAGCACAGTTTCTTATCACCAGCAAGCACATTAGTCCAACAGACCTACTGATCTCACACTGGTCTCCCCTTAAGACTGTACCAGGAAAGCTATGCAAAAGGAAAATGGTTGACCAAATCTGACACTGGATTTAAATTCAAAGCCAGATTGAGACCTCGGCATCCTGACTGCCTTATGCATTTTAGGAGACTGCTGGGAGGGAAACTGCAGCAATGTGATAAAGAAGTGAAAATATTTTTAGAGCAGAATTTGTCCAAATTAATCACTTGATCCCCACAGCCTAGATAATAACAGGCCATAGAATAAGTAATCAGGATCAGATTTCTTCCAACATTACAACGCCAAAATCTCTATGTGGCTGTGTTAGTGTTTAGGCACTTAATGAATACTTGAGTTCTCACTGGAGTCTGTGGAGACTTAGGACTCATCCTGAGCTGCCTGATCATAACTGCTGCTCCAGTTTGAGAAAGGCTATTCCTCCAGGTACCCAGCTAACCATCCAAAAGAGTACAGGCCTTCTGTGACTCCTGTATTACATCTGCTAACCACAAAGAAGTCTTGTATGCTATATACCACCTGAAACAAGATCAGACAATTTTTAGGAAATCAATGCCAATCTCCTGCAAGTGGACAGTGGAATGGATCTCCAGATGAAATCTCCAAAATAAATCCTACTCTCAGTTACTTGTCCTAGCATGTAAACGTAGAAACCACCTAATCATACGAATTGTCATTAATCCTCAAATGGCATCCCACTGCACAACCTTATAAAACAGCCCCTGTTTTCATATGCAAGTAGTTTATCTAGCATCCTACGATAAGCTGGTAGTGATGAGAAAAAGGAACAGTAGATTATCCACAACCATATATCAGAGCTGCCTCTTTCAAGTACCAAATAGATCCATACACACAGTGTTGTAGAACTTTTTATAGCTTGTCACACAAAGTCTCTGTGACTGAACTGAAATGAGTAATGTATGCCTACAGGGAATGAGATATCAAGCTGCAGCTGGCATATTTGAGCCTTAGAGTAGAGAACTGGCCTACTGTAATTAGGTATTTGAATTCAAAATAAAACAGCGAAGTTAGGTTATTTTTTATTATGTTAGGTTACTACGACTTTTATATGAAAGATGATGAAAATTAGTTCGGTATCAAATCAAATGTCAGCTGGTAATTTATTTCATTATAGCACTAGTACAGATAGAATGTACATTTGAAGAATCTTACATTTGTGTGTGTGTATACAAACGCATGCCTTAAGACCATTAAATGACACAGTGATCTTCACTGTTCTATAATGTTCAAAAATGAACGGTAGGAGTAGAAAACAGCTTTCGTGAAGTCAAGAATTAGTAAACATTCTCAGTAAAGGAAAAGAACTATTTTCCTTTCTGCGTCTCATCTTTCTACAAACTTAGGAATGAATTAACATATGACATTGCTGAAATAGCATATGTAAAAGCCATATATTGGGCTTTTTGCCACTACATGCATGAAGCCACAACAAGCATTAATTATGGATACTTCTGGGGGATTTGGAAATCTCTAATTAGCATGCCACTTCTTGCACTGCGACGGATGCCAACTCCTCTGTCCAGCCATTAAATTTTGTGTTGAATTCAGAGGATGCTTTTGTACAATTTTTTGTTCCCTTTTGATTCCTTTTCATAAAAAGTCCGTAAATGATCCATACTCTACTCTGCAATTTACATACCTTTTTAAGATGCCTGATAATAACTGATAATTTTCCAAAATAAAACAAAATGCTCTGCAGAGCAAGAGGGTTTAAGACATAAAAGGAATGTGAAGCTCACTGGAATAAAACTCAAATGCAGGAGGAAGTTCTGACTATGTATACCTACACATTTGATGTCAGTTTACAAACTCCACTGCACAGATTTGCAAGACTGAGCCCAAATGTATATAATCACTGCATGCATAAATGTTTTCAATCACTAAGGTTCCCAACAAGAACATTTAGATGAACTTAATATTCTCTCCTCCCCCTTCTCTGCATGTACACCTTCCCAAGCAGTACCCAAGGTTTTAAACAGCCCATACATATTGCTGGATTTTCATGTGTCCTTCTTCAATCCTGAACCAAGCACATATTGTGGATTATCAATCAAAAAAAAACCTGTTTCATCAAACTCTGAAAATTGCACATAGAGGAAAAAGGAATGGAATTTAATGTGAAAATAGATTATGCTAGGGTTATTGTACTGATTGCTTCTTTTTTTTTTTTTTTTTCCTTTAAGTACTGAATTCACTTACAGACTCTGCTTTTAATTTGCACTGAGGCTGATATAATATTTTTTTTCAGCCACAGCTGGTTTGCAGAATTATGGGCTACTGCTGTGCAATTTAGAAATACAGATTCTTGACCTTTTCTATGATGATGTTTCTATATTCTTTGGCAGCAAAGCCCATAATCTAATCAATCTTTTATTAATTGTCCTAAAACATAACATAAATTATTTCTGACTGTGCTTAAGCACAAAGCATTTTTATTTAGGTTCACTGACACATGAAAATAAAGTATTCCTTTTCTCTTTGAAATATTCTCTAACTTGTTGGCAGACTTAAAGATTTTTGATAGAAACAAAGAGATAATGTATTCTACTACTACTACTAAGAAAGTAAGGAGAACACAACAAGAAAAAAAATTAAGAATGAAGACAACGAATGACTAGTTACGCTTGTAGATGAGTAGCTCCCATCAGTATAAATGCTGAAACATCTCATATGAGAAAATGAAGAAGAGCACACAGGATAAAGAAAAACTTCCAACTCAAAATACAAGAAGATTAGGCAGGGTCTATGTGGTTCTATTAGTGAATGAAATCCAGCAACACAGATTGAGGAAAGGATTGACTTTTAGTGTTATCTCAGTCTATATTGTTCAGCTACAAATTTGACAGTTATATAGTCCATTTACATGCAGCTCTTTGAATATGCAGAAAAATTTATGATTCTTGCACAAGTTCTGTCCAACTCAAAAGATTGATTGGACTGCTGTTCTCATGAAGGTCAAACAAGGCAGTTGCAAACTTCTATTCCTTTTTGTTCCTAAATTTCTGGATATTTCCCTTAATCCTGTTAGATTTTTAGCTATACTTTATTAAGGAAGCCATGCTTAAATAATTCAGTGGGAGGGTAAAAAGCAATTTTTCTGCAAAAAAAGAATAACCCAACATTTGACAATTCACATATCTGCATCATCTCCTTAACTTTCTTTTTTACCACTGCTATACCATCAACATCCACCTCTGATGCTGTGAGCCAGGATAATAAAATTATTTTCAGAGCAGTTTTCATCTATATTTCCTTATCCTAGTCATATCAGAATCCGACTTGTTCTATAGGAAAAAAATGCAGCATTTTCTTTGATGTCTTTCAATTTTGGATCAGACTCAATACATATAAAAGAAGAAGAATCAATTGATATGAATTGAACTCTATGTATAAAGAATATAGAAGTAGAAACATATAGAGATTGGAGATTAGAAAAATCTACTACCTACGCCACTGTGCTCCTCTGTCTATTCTCTCAAATCAAGGTGTTCTGTGGTAATTTAACATAATAGAAGAGGAGGCAATACTTTCAGAGCTGTCCTCATGGATTTATGGCCATAGCCATAACTCACTTTTCATATTTTCTCAATCTTCTCCTGTTAAATAATGAACAACAGGAACAAACAAGAATTCATTCCTATTCAGTGTATAAACAGTAGCACCTCAGAAACAGTTGATTCTTCTCCTCTGTCTGGTTGAATCCTGTAGATATTAAAGTACTAATAGCAACACAGGCTATTAGGCTTCAGAAGAATTTGAGCTACTCAAAGGTAAATTTCACAAGTTAGAGAATATATCTAATCAGCTGATGGAAGGAAATGGAAAAGCTGACTCTCTTCTATATGCCTCCACCAAACTAAGCATGAAATGATAAAGTGGAAAAGAGCTTTGTTATCAGCCATGGGATATACATAACAGACAGGCACATTAAAGATAAACACTTGCATCTGTTTTCAGTGGATTTCAGTAGAGGGTTATGAAAGTTGGAGGGTAAACAGGCAAGAGGCTTTTATTGATTTTCTGACCTATATTTGTTCTTGCTACATATTAAAACCTGTGAAAATTGCCTGTTTTCTTCCCCATGTTTTTTTCTGGCCCACAATACTGTCAATCCTTCCTCTGTTCATGAGATGGAGAAGCACTTCCTCTGAGAACCACCACTACAACTACAGCAGACAGAAAAGTCATATAAATGAAGACAGAAGAGAGATGTGTATACACTTCGTAATATTCAGGATTCTCCTATTAATCACAGCTGCAATTACTTTCAGAGCTGAAAATCTTCAACTTACAATAACTCCAGTTAAGACCTTCCAAAACTATAAATAGTAGCATGAGAGACTACAAAGGATCAGGTTGTAAATGTCTGCTTTGATTTTCTATGTGTTTTTTTTTTTTCCAACCAGAATAAGATTCATTGCAACTTTCCTTTAAGGCTTTGCAATAGTGTTGACAACAGTAGCAGTAAAGACAGCAGCTTTCCCAGCATCTGCTGTGTCGGTGCTAGGGCCATCAACATAAACAGATTGTGCTAGAGACAGTTGTCCCATATGAATCAGTAAGACTCAGCCAATTTTATTCATTCTGCACTGATCACCGATGAAAAGGTTTTCTTTGAATTGAAAGATAAATGTTGGAAGCTCCTTATACATATTAAAAAAAAACAATTCTCCTCAAAAAAAAACCCAGCATGTTTTATGCCCTTCTTTCTGCGAATTTCTCCTGATAAACGCACACTCCTATCCAGGGACTATTCTCTAAGGAGCATGCATTCTGCCTGTCCAGTAACACAGAAAAAAATATCAACTAGTGGATGACTAAATATTGATGAATATGGAGTGAATTCTGAGACAAGTTCTCCCCTCCTTTCTCTTGCACTTTCTAATTTACAGAGTCTGCAGTATTTAGAGTCACAATGTCAACCAAAGTCAGAAGAAATAGAATTCCAGAAAGCATTACAGCCATCATTAGCACTCTCTATCCCAAATACTTATCAGACGTATATAAATCTTGATGCCTGTGACTCACTATGATGAAATTAAATGAGAGCAAACAGACCAAATTCATGTCTACTGCTTTTATCTCCAACCTAGTCAGACAGTCATCAATATATCATAGCTACAGCAACATATTCTGTAATATTTCAGAATGCTGTTATCATTTTATTAAACCAAGTATCTACTCCTTGTATACTTCCAGTTTCCTAGCAGATAGCTCCTCTCCAGCATTGACGGAAAGATCCAGCATTTCATAAAACAGCTTCACATTCTCTCTTTTCTAAAAACAATATAATTTCTTTTCAAAATATGCATTCAAATTAAGCATAATATGATTCAAGGAGAACTAAAATCAACATGCACAAAGGCAAGGAAGCAAAGCAGTTGGAGGCAATAAGAATGTCAAAGCATGTGGTATCCTTGTTCATAATTGTACGTACTGTAAAAGCACAGAAGCTGTATGTTCACCAAATCAATCCTCCATTTACCCTCAGACATTTTAATCTTTTTCCTTAAAAGGACAGGTGCTGATAAAGATTTGAAACAGAGACTGAATTAAGAAAATGACAGGAAAAAAAGAATCCCTGCTGCTACAGAACAGCACTCTCACCAGGACAGCATTTCTTGAATATTCTCCTTCAAGGAGAGGAGCATATAATTTTTTTACATTTAGCCAGGGGAAGTGGCAGACTGCTAAAATCAAGACAGGTAGCGTGAAATCTAAGGAAGTACAGAATGGAGAACTTAAAAAGAGGAAAGGGGTTAAAATTCTTTTTCATCTTCAGAAAATCAGCACATTATTCCAACTGAGCTAACAGGCTCAACTGTACTGCAGGATTACAAGGAAGCCGAAGACAAAGGTTTCATTCACAAGTCTACCCTTTTACAAGAGATAACCTCCTGTGCAGATGCAAAGTCAAGTCACGTCTGATTAAGTTGACTTCTTCTGTGGCGGTGGACAATGCTTGTGGGATCAAAATAGAAAAAGAAAGTCTGATTCTGTATCAGTCAGTGTCTTATACATTGTTCATATCACAGTTTAGTATTGTGAAGTGGTACGTGCAAAATTCATGCTAAAAATGAAGAAATCAATAATGTTTATTCTAGTTTTGGACATTATCCAATAAAAATACTGGCTCCTTTTAATAGCAAGTTGTGAGAAACCTTAGAGCACCCCTGATTTTTCACCATTTCACTTTCTTCCATTACAGGACATGTGTAAAATAAATCATTATCCACGTTGCTTAGAAACATTCCTCATCTTGGTATCTTTCCTGAAGCTCTTCTGCTTTGTAACATCACAATTAGCTGTCATGGAAATGAACATCACATAATAAGCAGAACACTTCAAGTCTACTCCTGGTCCAGTTAAACTAAAATTCATGCCATTCATTTCATCAAGGTCAAATTTTACTTTTTAACTTCAGCCAGCCAAAACCCAGTGGAAATAGCTCAAAGAACATGGCGTCCATTCTTTTTATGTAGCATTTGCCAAATAAATTCAGCATGAGGTTTGACATTTGTTTTCATGGAAACATGGATGAACCTATGCAAAATAAGTGGTGGTGCAAAAAACCATGCATTGGAATATTTTCTAGCAAGTGATGTTTTCCACATAAAGCTTATGATTTCAGGAAGCTTTTGTCAAATTAAAAGGTCTATATTACAAATAAGCAGAACATTTTTTTTCCTTAAATTATAAATCTCTTGATGTTGTTCTGAATTTCTGGCACTGTGATGTGAGCTTTACAATAGCATAAATTAACGCTATGTGCATACTGAGACAGCAAGGAGAATGAAACTTTTGATCCTGTTAGAGTTTACTTTTCACTACATCAATTCATTTTTTAAGTTTGTCAAAACTATGAATAATTATTATTTCCAATTCAAAATAGTATACGCTAATTAGCACCTAGCTCAGAATTTTACCAAGGGGGAAAAAAATAAGTGAAATGAAATGTAAGACAGAAAGCTGACACTATAAATATTTTTAATGTTTCTACCCTGATAGGTTAATACTGCTCATTTATCACAGAAAAATAGCATGCGTGCTGACCTAGCACTGCAACTTTTTGCAAATGCAAAATAGCTACATACTAATGGCTTTGAATGCTATTAGTGTATTGTGGTGAGAATAAATATATCAATGAGGTTTTAATGGCTTTAAATGGGATGACTGTGCAGCAGCAAGGACAAGCACAAACATAATACACACCATGCTTTATTAATAAAAGACGGCCATTTTTTTCTCCATCCAGATGATCCCCTTCAGGACTGAAGTGCTCTGTAGGTGATAACTTTGTGACAAAAATAGAAAGACACTGTCTCTGTCCTGAAAGATTACTCCCTAGAATGCATTAGTTCCCTCTTTCACAGCAAGCATATTACTTTGGACACTCACACAGCCCCAAACAAATATTCCATATCCAAAAAACTCATCTCAGCAAAAAAAACTGAAATTCCTAACAGACTGGGCAGACTGAAAGGTTAACAATTGCTACATATTTGGACTGGGAAATTGACTATAAAATACGATCATTTCCACTTTCCTTTTTTGATTGTCCCTTATCACCTATTATTTTAGTATCTTTAGCATTTGCCAAACATCAGAAGTATTTGACAAAATACTTCAAAAATTTTCAAGAAAAGAAAACCAGAATGAATTTCTGCAGGTATTGCTATTGTACAGCAGCAAGTTGGTGCAGAGTCTGTGATAAGACTACAACCGTTGACAAGATGCACTTTGCACGATGAGGCAAATACAGACTTTCTTTATTGTTCAGCATAACTTTAGTGAATTCCTGCACCCCATTTTTAGCACAGAATTAGAATTTACTCTATTTCTCCCCAGGATAGCAAAAGAATTCAGTGACTGGTGGGATATCAACAGTATAGAGTGTTTTTGTCAAAGCAGTCGAACAGGAGTTGAGGAGTTGATAAGCCCAGGAAGTTTAGGTGTCACAACATAGCAGAGCAAGGCTGCAAACTTAAAGGGCTGTGTTCTGAAGGCACTTTGAAGTGAAAGTTAAAAATGGAATGCAAAGTAGAAAATGCAGTGGAATGCAGCCCTGAAACAATTACACTGGTATTGCATATTTAATGATTTGGTCCTATTCAGCAGTGATGAAGAGACCAAACATGGAAGCTCGTATCTAAACATTCCACTTGCAAGCTGGGAATCACTGCGGTCTTCACATGGAGTTATTTCTGATTAAATCCATGCAAATGAAGTAAGACTTGTTTAGATTAAATCACTTTTAAAGCTACTTCCCCTTGACATGCTTGTTCTCCACCAACAATTCCTGTTTTATCTTGCACTTTTGAGCATGGAGGAACAGGTGTGCTCTGACTAGGAACCTTCTGCTGCTCAGTGTAAAAGGATATTTCCTTGCTCTTAACCTACATTTGGCCCATAGGGAGATTACATTTACATAGACATTGGAATGCAAGTCCTGCACTCTCTGTGCTGTGTACAGGGAGCTGGGAACGAGCCAGATCTCATGTGTTCTATGTCCTCTGCAGCCTGGCCATCAAGGCTATTTTACACGCACAGGCTGTGGCAGGCTCTGGCAGGATTTCACTACAAAAGGCCCTCTACAATTGGACATATGGGAAGGAGACAGCAGCCCATGCTTATGTCTGCTGGGTAAATTCTGAAGCAAATACACTTAGCGTACCAAAAAAATAAATAAAAAGAAAAAGGATGTATTTGCTGTTCACCAGCTATACGAACTCAGTCTTCACACAGAGACTTCCAAAGCCCCACAGGCTTCCTCGGTCCCATTCCTCATCAGTGGTAACGATATTTCCACAACTTAAATCACATCTACTACACCAAGGCAACCTACATTCTCCACCACTCTGACCCTGGCAGTCTTTAACAAGAATAATCTATTGGAATTTTTTATGATTATTCTATCATATCTTCCTTTTCGTTTGCTGTCTTGTCACTGCTAAATGAGATGAACTAGGATCCTTGGCTTACTCTTTGATCAGGGCTAAAAGTATACTTTGAGCAAGCAGCAAAAGAATTCCAAGCCAATCTGACCAAATGTAAAAGACAACTTTGCACCTGTATACCTGTGGGTTTTTAGTATGGGCTTGAGATCCAAAGTGTGCCTGAATATGCAAAGGAAAAATTTCTTCATCTTCAAAAAAAGTGAAATCAACTGACAGTCTATTTTAAACTCCAGATCTAAAAATCACATTTTTGTTGCTATTGTTGTTTCTAAATGAGCACCTTAACTCTAGCTTGAGGAGAATGATGCTTCCAGTCCTTGTAGTTGTGGAAAAGTATTTGAAAAGATGATCCAACTATGCTTCAGAGACTGAAAAGATGCATACACAAAGATTAAGGAATAATATGGGGACACAATAAATTTCAGTACGCTATGCAAACCTGCCTAAAAGCAAATTCTTAGATTTTGAATCCTCCTTCTTTGAACTCATCGTTTCATTTCCAGGTTTGCAGATGCTTAGGGATGGTGAACAGAGAAAAGAGACATTCTGTCCTGCTTAATGAGAAGCACCAGAGGCCAACTGCCTCAAGTCCAGACCATAAATTTAAATTGTATCTTTTTTTAATATATACATATATATATATTATACAGTCCCTGTCTCTCTTGCTGTGTGGAAAAAAACACAGTGAAAACTACCATATGCATTTTCCAAAGCCTAGTCTTTTTCACACCTGCTGCCATTTCAGAAGGGGAGCTGCTTACAGCAGGGAAGAGGAAGAACGCACCTTATTTTCCTCCACTACAGAGAATATGGCCAGAGTTACAAATAAGCCTTTCATCTATAATGAAATACATTTCCACAACAAAAATGATTTTTCTTTTTTTTTTTTTTTTTGGCATGTGAAAGATACTTTTGAAAACTCTTACATAAAAAATAAAAACAGGAAGCATACCTTAGATTTTACTAAAGACAATCTCCCAGGCCCTTCAAGCAGTCAAGGTCAGGCCCCACCTCTATTTTTATGTATTTGACTTTATGAAACAAAGGCAAAGCCTTATGCAAAGAACATGTTGTGCAGACCAAGGATACCTGCATGATCCTGTGTCACCATCAGTGGCAGCTCCCAGCAGAGACACTGGCTATTTGCACAGCATTCAGATTGCACTTTGCTGTGGTATGCAAACCACTAAATGACATGCCTACCACAACAATGAAAAGTCCTGCTTTAAAGTTGCATTCACCTGCATCCACATTAGTCTGTGGGGTACGACTACAGTGTCACAACATCTATTACTTCACAAAAACACAAAACATTTACTCTGGAGAGCCAAAGACTAACTGTGTTTCTCAAGATGTTGCTTGCCAAGGTGCTCCCCACACTCCAAAAGAAAATGACCATGCTCTGGGCCCACCTCGGCCCTGCTGATAGCAAGGCTGAGTAGAAACTCCAGGCCTGAGAAACTGGGAAGGAGGACACAGACACAGCAGGAGGGAAGGGAAGAAAAGGAGCAAAGGCAGGGAGGACACAGAAATGCTGAGAAGTCCCTAGTACAGCAGCAGTGTTGTCTGACCCTCCACCCTCAAGCTTGGCCTCTTCCCCAGACTGTGCCCTTTGACTACATCTCTGTCTGCCCACCGCCCTTCCCCATCTTTGCTTCCCTCTCCTCCAGGCTTCCGTTTGAAAGCATTTGAAGCTGTTCAAGTATTTGTATATTTGGAGTAAATTGTATTATCAACTTTAAATAAAGAAAAGCCACGTGGACAATCTTGTTACTATACAAAACAGTAAAGTGGTATATTTAATTGAGATTTTTTTTCTTCACATGGTAAATTTTCTTTCTTGTAATATCACGTACTTCATTACTGGCAGGTTATTTACAGTACTCCAACCTGTTCAGCAAAATGGTATGTGGTTTAACTGTTCTCTTTGAGATGATTCTTTCTTAGTCAAATAATTCATTTTTTCTACTGATGACAGAAGATGAATCAGAACTGAATATTCTGTCTCCTCAGTCAATTGATTTTTTTTGTACTTTTTTTCCTCCAATATTATTTTTCTCAACACTTTTTCACTGTTTATTCTTTATTAGTATAAATCATCCGCAGATGTGCTAGAGATTTCGTAGTACAGCTTCAAAAATCTTTTGTAACAAACCTATTTTTTAGACCTAATCCCATTTTTCTCTTCCCTACTGATGCAACTGTCAAAGAAAATCACAGCTATGTTGACAATGCAATACAGAATGAACTTGGATCCATACAGAGTTTTTCTGTAGAGGCCCAGAGTCCAGAGGTGAAAATTACCCATTATTCTAAGCAACAAAACCAGCCCCAAAATGTGTTGTTGAAGTCCTCACTATCTGACAGATGAGATTAATCAGGAGCAGAATCAACCTAGCTCCAAGCAATACCATCAGATTCCCATCACCTGCCAGGTTTCCTCTATGAGAGCAGGCAGACACAGCATCACTGTCACTAGCAACACAGGTGTTGATACTGCCAGGCCTGTTCTTGCCTCCAGACAACAATCCAGCCAGAATCAGCCATTTCCCCACACCCCCGCAGCGCACAGCCAGAGGTCTCGCCACCGCCCTAATGAATCTTCCACTGACATTTAGTCCAAAGAATGCTTTGTTTTGTTCTGTTTTGTTTAAAACAAAAAAGCAAACAAACAGGAAAGTACATTAAACCAAACACTTTCAATTTACATTATTTTTGGATCACTTCTCCAGCAGCCTGCCCATGGAAAGCTAGCATTTTGTAAACTTTCAACTAAAACATGAGCAATGTTCAATACCAACAGGATGAAATGAGTCAATCTACCCATGGCTTAATTCACAAAGGCAAATTTCTCTTTCACGGTCTTGTCACAGAAATAGGAAATAAACCTCTGTATGTCAGAATCCATTTCTGATAGAGGAAAGGGCGAAACTGGGTCAGTTTGGTTGTTTTTTGGCATTCTACACTTTTCATATAATAGAACCTGACAACAAAAGACAAGCTATCAAAACTCAGCTAGAAATCAATGAATTTACAGCAGTATAGCAAAACCAAAACATGACTTAGAATCTGGTTGTTATTCAGAAGATTCTTATAGAAGAAATGGGCCTTTGTGAAGTCATGCTTAGCAGTCTTAGGGCTCGCTGGAAGCCCACTAAGGTGATGCATTGCTTTCAGAGTTTTTTGGTGCATTGATCTCCCTGTACTGCTCAGCCAGCAGTACTTCTGATGCTGCTTTCCTGTACTTCAGGAATTTTCTTCTAACTCAACATAATTTCAGAATGACTGTAGATTAAATATAGAACTGGTAAAAAAAATAAATAAATAACAACAAACAACCAGCAACAACAACAACAACAAAAGCATAAGCATCTCATTTAATATATCTGGACAAATTAGTCATATTAGGTACTCTACTAAAATTGGTCCAAACTGTAAGTAGCCTTTTAGTCATCTGAGCTGTATGACTGAGCCTTGATTTGTCACAGCCAGCACACAAATAACCAGAAACTAATAAATTACAGTGCTGTACTTCAAACAATATTAAATGCTGATTTCTGAAAATTTCATCCAGAAATATTAAGAATTTCATTTTTTTATTTTTTATCTGATGTGAGTTAATATCAAGCAAAAGCACACACATAAATTGAATTGACGAGCTGCTGTTCACGTAAATATGTTATTACAGGAAACGTTCACATTTTTAACAGATACAAATAGAAACAACTGTTGAGAAGAATACAATCAATAAAATAGTTTCCAAAAATCCTAAGACTGTTTATCTTAAGATCAGATCTGAGTGATTTCAATTAGATGCAGATCTGTGCTGGTATTTCTCATCTTTACCAGCTTGTCAGATAATTGCCTCCCAAGCAACTACGGTGATCAAGCATTCTCAGTTCAACCATTAACTCATTCTTTTACAACAGGAGATGAGGAAAAAAAAAAAAAAAAGAAGAAGAAGAAACCATTAGACTGAGTTCTTTTTCAAAAGGACAAGTATGGACTGCACCTTGAAAGGCGCTAACTACACTATATCCATCATTCAAACACATTTTATAAACCAACACTGCAGCATAATACAGAGTTTTTCGCTCTCTTCTGCTGTGCTATGCTCACAGAGGGAAAGATGTGGCTGTGTAAGTTCATTGCTGGATACAGCTGAAAATTTTGATTAATAATGACTACTCATCCTGCATCTGCACTGTATTACCATAATCCATTATGCTCATCTCTCATAAGGTAAGCACACGAGACAGAGTTTCAGCCTAGTTTACAAGAACAAAAACAAACCAAACCACTTTTCACCTTCTACGTGTGGTACATGCTTATGTGCTTCCTTGAATCAGAACCACAGGCTGCTGAGAAACACTACTGCGCCTTAGAAAGAGCCCTAGTGTGTCTCCCTAGAGTTACAACAGATGTTTGACACTGGCTTTGACACAAGAGGAGTGTTGATGCACTGTGTTTGCAAAAGTCTGTGGAAGGTTTGGGAGTCTATCTGGATGACACATGCTGTATAAATATACAGTTATCATCAGAGCACTTCTGTCAGATAAACTTCTGGCAAGGTGTAATCTATGAAAATCATTTAACTTTCTGTAATTAAAACAATATTACAATAATGATGTTATACCATGGCAAAATACTACTGGAAAGAGAAAAAAACCTTAACCATGGCTCGTAATAGGCCTTTCAAAATAAAAACCATATCCAGGAATATTATTTTTTTTACTGCTTGTGACAAGTTTTCCTTTCAAAAAGTTATGTAGCAAATAAGCACCATTCTTCATAGTGCTCTAAAAATGTCTGCATTGAACTATTTGAACTAATTATTCACTGTTTTATCAACATAAATAAAATTTGTTCATTGACCCATATATTTCTTATCTAAGTGAGCTGAGCTACTTCTCCCAGATCATTTAGTGCAGGTTAGTCAGGCTTTGTGAGCAGAGTATAATGAAATGCAAACTAAAACCATAACTATGTCAATTTAAGGTCAAAAAGGCCTATTTGTGGTTATTATGGAAATCAGTTTAAATGTGAGGTAGCTAAACAATTGCCTTTGTGAACTAGCTCAGCAAAAAACCCCAAACAACCTGCCAACATCTGCTTTTTGAAGTGTCAGATAACATTATTTCCAGGATGACATCAAGGGCCTTCATTAGCTATGCATAAGGTCAGTGAATATTAACTTCATTTACACTTGGCTGAGAATTGGCTGGTGCCAACAATAGAGGTTTAGATCCTCTGCTGAGCAGGGTTAAAAACTGACAGAAAGCTGCCATTGAGGAAGATGGATGATGGTACTAGCTGACCCTATTCCTTCCCAAGTGTCACAGCTTCGGCCTCTTTTCTATCTCCACAACAAAAGGCCCTCTCTGAGCTTCCCAGTGGCCTTCAGCTTTATTGGTGCTAACAGGCCCAGACATTTTCATCGATTGGATTCTCTACCTCTTAAACAGAAGAGCTTGCCCTCCCTGGCTAGCCAAACCTTGGCACAGATGTCTTTTTTTGTAATTGTTTCTCTGCTGTCTGTTGGGAAGGATGCGATCAGACAGGCGAACATCATGTCAACACAGAAAATGCTTCACCATTTATCTCAGTTTCCCAATGGCATTTTAAGGAAAGTGATATGCTGCTTGCCTGTAGGGTTTAACCCTTTGATAGCTGAAAGTGCTTATAAATGCAGAAAAAGAATTTGCTGTAATAAAATTCCAACATATTTTTCCTACACATAGTTCACAAACTATGAATTAGTTTCTTCAATTACAAACCATTTGAAATGCACATCTTTAAATGCATAGAAATCAGTTTAGCTGTTACTGTCTGTACCTCTATGTCAAATCCTTAAGGGGATTTTCAGTCAAGTTCAAAGTATGCATTTTATAACTCACACAGCTTTAATTGTTAATAATATAAACACCACGGAATGTTCAGACCATTTGAATTTAAGGCCACAAACTTAGTAAAAACCACAAAAATACAATCTAAACACAAAATGGATGAGAACATATCACATCCATGGAAGGGAAACAATCAGATATCTTTCAACATTTGAATGACAATGACTGGAAGAAAGAGATTAAAAAAAAGCAACAGCTGTAGGGAATTCTTAGGGGTTGAAGAAAAACAAAACTGGTATTTTATCTGCTACTAGACATTACTGGCAAAAGAGTAATGAATTTAGCAAGCCAGTTCTTTGATCCAATACAATAATTCCTGTCTTTCAACATACACTATGGAAATATCTTGACTTTGAATCTAATTTATACTTTTTTCCTAGATTCTGGGCTGTACTGAATGTGCTCTGAGCCAGACAGTGCAAAGCCACCCTTAAAGGCAGTATTGCTATCCAGGGTGACTGGTATCCTACTGAGGTGCAATCCACAAGATTATAATGACCCTTGCTATGCCTAGCATAGTTCTATAGCCAGAGGTGAAGGGCATAGATTTAACACCCACATTAAAACTTAAAGCTTAATTACTTTCTCTAGCACAACTCTGAAAACTAAAATGCTGCATGTGAAAGATGATGTTAAAAATGAATGGGGGACACCAAAACCAGTATTTATTTTTTCTTTTTTTTAAATACAGATTTGGAGACAATACAAAAGGGGGTCACAAAAATGGAAACAAAAATATAGACCAGTCTAGCAATCCAGCCTATAGAAGCCTACTAGAGCACAAAATCTACCTTTCTCCTATAAAATAGTATGGAAGTTCAGATCCAATTATTTCAGTTTTCCAAAAATGTTTCTAAGAGAGGGGGAAAGCTGCACCTTTCTCAAACTAGTCATGTTCCAAAAATAAGTTAACATTGGTCATACAATCAGTTAAAAAAGAAAACCCAGTCACAATTTAGTCATAAAACCAAAAGATGTACTACGAAAAAAAAATGTGAAAGCAGTTGAGGAGATCTTTGAAAAAAAGTAATACTTAAATTTCTTGAGATGTTTATTGCAGCCTACATCAATATATAATAATGCAATTGTATGATTGTACACTACAATTCATGTTTTTTGGTGTTTTTTTTTTTTTTAACATTACTGGTAGGGATATTGCCACAGTAATGAGGAAAACACACATTTTTTATATTTGTAGTAACTCCTATTAAATAAACTGCTTTAAGCAAGGGCTGCAAGACTGGGTCTTTGCTTTTTGTGTTTATAACAGATGGTTATGACATGGGGCCAATTCCTATTTTTCTTACTCTCACTACTAGTCCCAAGGGACTAATTATTTTTTATTTTATTTTTATGAATAAAGCAAGCAAGATTTTACTCAAGGGAAAATAAGTGGTTTTGTAACAAAAACATTTGTAGTCCCCTTGTCCATTGGGTAAAAGCAGGGCGCTCTACCTCTTCAGTGTGCTATATCAGCCTCAAAGAAAGTGTTAAAGAACTCCAGTTCCAGGTACTTGGAAGAAGCAGAGAAAGAACTAGGACATAAATCTGAAATAATGACAGTACTCAACAGATTTCTCCAATATGCTTCAGAAACTACTATTGAGGATAGAGATTGGCAAGGGATCCCCAGCAGCACAGGACTTCCATCTGGGTTGGGTGAAACTACTGCATTTCTCAGAACAGACAGCTATGGAGGTTTTAAGGAGGAGACAGATCCATTTGCTAACTTATAGAGATGTGTAATACAGTACAGTACGAGTTTTCACTCACTATGGATAAGAAGAAGGCTCCGATCAAATGGTACTCCTGTTTTCCAGAACCTTATTGGACAATTGTCCAACTCTTTGCAGTTAAATCCAACTAGGATATATTTGTAGGCATATTCTGAGCACTAAAATGAAGTATGACAAAGAGAAATAAGTACTTCTGAAGAACGTGATACACTGAAGATGGACCACCTATGCAGGAAAGTATCAGCTCTATCTATGTGCTATACTGCCCATAAACTACCATACAATTTTACTCTAGCTAATTACCACTACAATTGTTTTTTGACCACATGTCCACCAAAAGAAGTTAAGAGGAACTGATACGCTTCTCCCACAGGGCACAGGCAAGCAAGTGCAGGGAAAGTGTAAATCATATGTGATGCACAAAGGGAATGCTTCATCCATCTTGAAAAAGAAGGAAACCATAAAACTAAGAAACTGGTCCTGTGCAGCAACAAAAAAAGGCTGTTACTAAAAAATTAGTCCAAAGTAGGAACAGGAAGAAATGCAGAGTGCCACGCAACCTTCTCATTAGCACCACTTTGGTCCCCGTGCTCATCACCACATTATAAGAACTTCTGCTGGCATTTCACTGCTTTCTCCCTCCTGACATTGTACAGGTTGCTTGTCAGAGTGCCAAAAGCTGGATCTTATTTCACTGAACATAAATACAGTACTGACTCAGGGACATGGAAACATCACATATGACTACAGATATTTAGAACTCTCTTTTGGAAAGATTGTAGAGACTTTAAGATCGAAAAGCCTCCTCTACTTTCGATATAAAGATTGGGATTCTCCTTCTCCTAAAGAATAAATTATATTAGTATACATTTAAGTACGAATAGCACTTTATAAAGCAGCATTCAAAAAAATTCTGTTTCAGTCTGAATGCTTACACACCTCAGCTACTCACTGCTAGAAACAGCAATTCTGCATTACCTGTATTTATAAGATTAAACTGGCTTCTTCTTAATTGACAACAATGGTGTAGAAAGCGAACGTTTATCTTACAAATCAGTAAATCTAGGGAGCAGAAGAGGATATCCTCCATTTAGAAGAAAGGACAGCTCAAGCAAAAGATATGTTGTGCATGTGGAACAGATCTGTACTGTTTTTATGTGCTCAGATGACCTGAGCCGCCTGTTTGTGCATAGTCCCAGAACACATCCATCAATCAATGTCAACATTCTTCAAAAGACCACTTCGATTGGCAACTGACAGTCAGTTATCTCCTGAATGTTAATTAATAGTGAATACCCTTGTCATTATTTAAATACACAAAATCACTTTAAATGGTGGAATTTAAAATGTGGCGTTTGCTCTCAGAGAACTTGGATCGTATTTTCCTTTAGTCCCGGCATAAAGGAAAGAGAAAAAGAATTTATCTGCATAAAGATTGAACATTATTTCCGTGATTTTTTTTTTTTAAATAATCATTTCTACTTGTGTCATGCAATTTTGAATCTCATACCACCGTAAAAACAGCATATTTTAGAGTAATAGAGGAAGCCATGACTTTGTATCTTAACATATGACAGCAAAATTTTTAAGATATAAGATCAAAAATAGGGAAATCATTGTCCCCTGCTCTATCACACTCATCCAGGAAAACGTGTATTATAGAAAAAAGCTATTTATTACCCTCATTTTTTAACATTATTCACTGGCAATTCCACTGACTAGACTTTTTTTTTTTTTTTAAATAATAGGCCAAATAGAGACTTATTTCAGTTGATAAACTAAAGCAGACAGACAAGAACACACACCATGAAGTCAAAGAATTGCCCCTTTTAATCAGAAAATGAAATGATATGCAACTAATGATAAGTGAAAATGAGCAGAAGAGAAAGTCACTGATCACAGATTTAATACTCTATATTCATAAGTAAGCACTGTGGGGCACAGTTTTCAACCCCGCTTATGATTTTAAGCACATTATACTTTCACATTTACCAGTAGCAGGCTGCAGATTAAATTTAGCTAAGACTTCCATAGGTGAGCTAATTAGGTGACAATGTAGAGCTTTGGGATTTGCTAAAACAATGCCATTTTCCTCCTAGCTATCATTTAGGGGGACTTAATCTTTGTTTCCTTTTCTAGCTAGTGAAACTGCACACATTCTCAAAGTTTTCCATTTGTCTGCATAAACACATACAGATAACACAAAATAATGCTACAATTATATGAAAATAATGTTATTTTTTTTCTGAAGAGAACATGTTTTCAATAAATAAAGTTGGACAAAAATGAAAACAACGAGTTAGCACTTATATTTATTTTAATCAATCAAGAAAGTAAATTGGTATTTTGAAACATGAGAGATCAAATATCTAAGATTAAATGCCTTTTTCCAGCAAGGAAACCATATCATGAGGCTGTTTCCATACAACAAAATAAAATAGGAATATCCCATCTTCCACAAGATCCCAATTAGAGTCTAAAATTATCTCCAGACAGCAATTCAGAAAGAAATAGCAAAGATGATCTAAGAATAATTCCATGCAATCTTTTCATTTTTGATTAGTTTTATTATTTAATATTTTAAGGCATACTAAAACTATAGTCTAAGAGGAAAAAGATTAATAACATCTGAATTTACTTTGACATATAAACAAATTACCCTCATAAGAAAATACACAATCATATCAACAATTTATATACATAAGTATATATATATAGATCATAACGAAAAAGACTGGAATCTATACCTCTATATGAATGGTTTCAAGTGCTAGACTACAGAGAGAGCAACAGTTTCAGCAGGGGTTATTAAAACCTTCTAACACTGACTGCATGTTGGTTAGTTGACATGCAGTATTTAAAGCAAGAGATCTCAGTTCAAATTCTGCTCAGCAAGAAAAATAATCGACCTAAGTTTGGAAAACTTGAGCTGAATGAGATCATGTAAACATGATCAGTGATCATAGCCACATGTTGCCCATTCAAACCACGTTCACAGACAGACTGGAGAACTTCTAATTTTTGAATGTGTAACTTATTTCAGCACCAACATAGCTAAGTTGTTTGGTACACAGATTTCCAAATCTTTAGGAATACAATAAACTTTTTTGGTAGAATCCCAATTGCCAACATTCTTTAAGCACATTCATGGTAGCTAAGCAAGGGCTCCACAATTTTGGATTGGGATTTTAACTAGATTCTCAAAACCAACTGTGTGCTTCTGTGGACACAAATGGATCAATTCAAATAGGCAACACATAGACATCCATGAGACATATCAATTGTTCTCAAACTCTATCCATACAATGGTTTAGGGTAGGAAAAAAATCGTGCATTCAGGAAGTTGAAAGAATGCTGTGTTTACTGCTCCCAAGTGAAGCCCACTATTAATCTGAGAAAGAAAGATTTGGAGGATTGTAGGCGACAAACAGTTTTAACTTTTCAGATGGAGTGAATCAGATCAGCAATAAAAACTCCGGGCACCTACTGAGTTTTCCCTTTACCAGAAGTGGGTGAGAAAGTCTACACTCTGCCCCTCTCATACACAGGGCACTAGATCTCTATGAAGAAGTACGTGTACACTGTGCTCCAAGACTACAACAAAATTATTTGAGAAATATGGTCATTTGAGAAAAACAAGCTCTAACAAGTGTCAGAGGATACTTGGCAATTTAGCTGCATCATAAGGATATATCTATTAACCTGAAGGGAATATGCAATTGGTCATATGCATATTATATGAGGACACCGTATCAGTCACCTGACAAAAGTACGAGGTACGTGACCTAGGAAGGCTAGCATAGTTGAATTTAGTCTGTGTTCAATCTCCTGGAAAATCAGCACTAGTCATCTAGGCTGGTGGTATTTCACACTCACTCAACATAAGGAAATAATTTAACAGGTTATATCCATTAATTATGCTACAGTTTATACATCTCATGAACCATCTGCGGAATGTTCAAGTGCCATTTATATATGCTTCTCTGTACATATTTCTACCAACATAATGCCTACAGTTCAGAAAAACACTCCTAATCAAAAAATAATTTAAATGCATTTCATCAAATAAAGCTTTAGGTCTACGCATATGCTTGCAGCTACTTAGAACTTCAGCATTTTCCTCAGCGGAAAAATATTAACACGTGGTGTTATGCTGATGGAGTTGGTCGGATTCTTGCCATTCCTAGCACTGAATGAAGCCTAAGCCCACAGTTACACAGGTAGTTTTTTCTGTGTAAGGCTTTGCCTACTTAAAATACTGAAAAGCAGGAGCTCCATTTTGAGAGCACAGGTGCTAAAGCATGCTTATTTGTGGTAAGAGCTACTATCAAATATTTCTAGTTAACTAGTTCAAAAGTCACTAGTTAACCAGAAAACTAGGGCTCTAGATTCGGACTACCTTAACTTATTTCACAATTACAGCAGGAAATGATATCTTTTCTTCATTTATATATATTAAATACACTGTGAAATAATTATAATTACATTTCTTGATCACATATTTCCTTTTTATCAATCAGTCACACATCTGAGCTATGTCAAGTGTCATAAAATACTAAATAATTGATGCTAGACTTATTAGAAAGATGCTTGATATCACTATTGCAAGAAAGCTGCATTTTAATAATCACATGCATCTAATTTAAACCATAAAAATTAAGAAGTATCAATTTACCTACGGTAGGAAAATCCTCATGTTTCTTACAGATGCAAGTAACTTTATCCTCTTCAAGATAGCTTTATGTAGCTGATTGGACTTGCTATCTATGTATGTACAGAGATTGACAGGAGAGGGACTCTAGAACTATAATAAACTAATTCTGATCTCTCTTTATACCAGGTGCCCTTTTTTACTCTGAATTATAAATTACATTCATATTAAGTCAAATTGCCTAAAATGTACGTAGCTTCTAAAAGATATTTTTCCTAAAAGAATTTTTTTTTTATTGAAAGAGAAAAATGGAAGTAAAGAAAAAGGTGTTAAATACTGAACAGCTAATTTTCAATATGCTGATTAGATTTTATTAACACATTCAATAATGAGACTTAATACAGTCAGAAATAGTCACCAGTGCAAAAGTGCATAAGAATACTCCCTTACTAAAGACATTCAAAAACACTGGACATACTGTGGATATGTCTGGGAACAAGAAAATAAATATGAGATTCCAATAGAAAATAGGTAACTTCTGCTGTCAACTACTAGTTACGGTACTATTCTCTTTCAAATACTCCCTACCTTTTTATTAACATGAAGAACAATCGAACTCATGGAGATGAGCAAAGAGAAGAATAAGAATTGGTCAGGGATAAAAGCTTTTGTAAGTAAGTGGAAGATATTTCATAAAATTTAAATGTTTTAAATGTCTTAAATATATTTGCTATTGCTGCTGTTTTCTCAATAAGGCAATGTAATAGAAGGAATTAGAAATCTCATTCTGTAAGAAGTCACTTTTCATGAAATTAAACAGTGAACTGACTTTTTTTCATTGCTTCACACCACAACACACTGTGAATGCTTATAGTAGAAAACATACATATTTTTACTGTCTTCTAAACCATGCTGCATTTTCAATTAGCTCCATGAACAGAATTTTTAAACTCATTTAAGAAAGGCTATTAAAAACTGTTTTATTCTTAACTTCGTTAGAACCTTAATGTTTTATTAAAAAAAAAAAAAACAACACAGAATTTATAGCATTTCTACAATGAAAAAAAGACATAAAATGTGAGATTTACAAAAGTGAATCCACACAGAAAGATCCACTTATCCATTTTGTCTTTGAAATTAATATCTGAAAACGTTTTGTTTTCAATTTAAAAAGTGTTAGTCTATAAACTTTTGCTAGCTTATTGTTTTTAATAACTCAGTTGGCATTCCAGACAGAACTGTACAGATCACTGTACAGTGAAAACACTGAGATTAAACGCTGGGAAGCCAACAATCAACAATTAGTTTTTACACTGTAGTTGAAGTGCTAATAAGGGTGATAGTAGATGAAAACCCACATAAAAGGAAAATAAGATACTATCTCTCTAGAACCCTAAGTAAAACCAGACAGTCTCAAGGATTTAATCCTGCTTACTATATAAAAAATGCTGCTGTGAGACTTAACATTTTCACGAGAAAGGAGGGAGTTTGGGATCCAGCAAAATTCAAAAGCTAATCATTTTGTACAAATTATTTACATTTATTTCAACTTCAGTATCATATTATGCATAGACCTCCGTGTTTGCATAGACTTCTCTAATAAGAACTTCAACTTCACTCCTTTGCTCAAGCCTCTTTGTTTTCAGACAATATCTACTGTGAACTGCACAGTTTGCCTGAACTACTTTGTCAGCATTTTACCATCTGTATAATAGATGTCTTATAAATGCATATAGCAGATTAATTAAACATTTATTTACATGCTCCCACTTTTCTCTGATCAGTTTTCCATTATATTATCTCTGCTTTTGACTTCTCAATATTCTACTGATCCTCACTTTTTCTTCAGCACCTTCTTGGTTATTGTTTGTTTTTGCCTTGCTTAAAAAAATAACATGAAGGAATGGATGTACATGAGATACAGCCTAACCAGGTTTGTGTGTTTCACTTGTGACATTTAGACTTAGAAATGAAAGAACGTTTAAATTTCATTTAAATTCTCTGGCTTAATTCCCAGAGATCAACAGAAATTGTGGTAGAAAAAAAAAGAGAAAAACAAAACACAATTTCCAAGCAAATCAGTGGCTTTTTCACCTAGCAAAGCCTTTACTATTTTAAACGAATAACAAAGCTACCACTTAATTACTGCAACTTTTCACAAAAGATTTCTGAGAAGAGTTTGCTGCAAAAGCAGGATGTATGGTTTTCGACAACAGATTTGTCACCAAGATGTTCCAGCTTTAACCACCAGCTAATGCTTCATTTAGAACAAAGAGAAGATCTAGACTTTATAGCTGAGGAGTTAACGGCCCAGCTGTTGAGAAACCAGAGCTAATTCAGCAGTGGGATCCCAAATCTGTAAAGACAGCTTTAGTGTTTCCTCTGTAACTAAAGGAGAAGCTATTAAGGTTCCGTTTCATTGCTGTTTTTTCAAGATTTGTGCTCACTAGTGAATCTGATGGGGAAAAAAAAAAGTATAACACATTCGGTTTACAAAACCGATACTCAAAGCTCTGGCAAAATGCAAATATAAAATTAATTCCCAGAGACAACAAAATTTGGGAAGAAGAAGAGAGATGAGAAGAGAGCTCTACATTCAATGTCATACAACAATTTTGCTTCTTCTGGGCTCCTGATAAGCCCATCTGCATACAGTATTTCACTCCTGTCAGTTCTCCTGGAGCAAACCAGCTAGTCCATGGAAACCTAATCAGCCAGCATCTCTGCGGTCTATTCATTTGGATTTATTTAATGTCATCACTGATGATACCGATGAGAACTAACCAGTTTCAACTGTCTCTACAGTACGGTTCTTGTTCATTTCAACTTAACACCACCTTACACCTCACGTATGTTCACATCATAGTCCAGAAAGGCTGCTTGTTGATCCAATGTGAAAGAAATCAAGACACTTAACTGTCTAGAAACTCCAAACGAGGACTGAAGTAAAGATCATAGCTCTATCTTTAACAGTAAAAACTACTCTGTACTCCTGATCATCTAGCCTGAAGGTCTTACCTTCACCTTATGTTCTATTTTTCTAACTCTTGCTAGAATTTGCTGGAAAGATATTTAACATGATGGTTTTTTTAAAAAATTCAGTAGTTTCTATGTGGAGTGTCAGGGATCTGATACCTGATCACAGTGACATTTGTTTCAAAAGGACAGAAAAACTACTTGATATCTTAGGAGAGAGAAAGAAAGGAGGTAGACATTCTCCCTCTGAACTTTCATTAGCTCTAGAGAAAATGGCAAAACTGTCAGAAATGTCCTCATGCTTTACTCTGGTTCAATTTGCTGTGAGTATTTACATTATCTTCCCAAGAGTAACTTTGGAGGCAAATGGAAACAAGGTAACACTTCTTCAAGATAGAGTCTTGATAGAAAACATCTTCAGCAGCATGCATTGTACCATTTTGTCACTTCTCCAGGAAGCGAAACAGAAACGGTAGCAACAGGAACGTCTAAAAAGGCTACTTAATTAGCAAATTACAGGTTTTGGGACACACCACCTGGGCCTAATGGTGCAACCCACGCTTTTCAGAAGCATGGTAACCCTTATTTTAATAACTCATTCACATCCACCCATAAATTCATTGCCTTCTCCTAGCAAACACGTGGAACATCAACTCCTGAATATTAAAAGGGAAAAAATGAAAAACAACTATATACATACACATTAAAAAGTCAACAACCCAACAATAACAAAAAACACCACTTTACCATAAATATGACAAACAGATGCCAAAAAAGAATTTGCCTTATGTTATCAAATAATATTTCACAAAGCCTAAAGATAAAAGTCTGTCCCAAAAAGAAAAAAAAACAAGGAATAGATGGAGCTTTTAGTCTGGCTCAATGTACAGTACAAAGTACAAAGTTTGGAAAGAAAGGTCTGTAGCTTCATTTTTATGTCATGAAGAAGAATGTGCAAGTAGCTATAATCTCCTCCCTATTTGAGGGGGCACTAAACAACTAAAGAGGGGGCACTAAAACAACTGTTAATGTTGTTTTAGTATTATAAGATGTTTAATAGTAAAATTTACACTTTGGCTTTGCCTCAAATTCTGTGTTTTTGGACTTGGCTCTAAATCATCTATGTAATTTCTCACTTCAGTCATATTAAGAGATGCTTCTTACCTTCTGAAATATAACTCTACTGCTCCGATTGAGTAAATATAATTCTCCCATTCCACACAACTAACATGAAACAGATGAAAATTGCGTTATACTAGGAGTTCTCAAAGAATCATTTTCTCATTCACATACCAATCACTGATATCAGTGTGGTCCTTATATGTGCAACACTTTGACTGGACAACACTGTGAGAAAGAAACCAAAGTTACATCCATTGGGAGTCTACTACAGACAGATAAAATTGCATTGCATTTGGGTGGGGGTTTTTCGTTTGTTTTGTTTTTTCTTTGTTTTGTTTTTTCTTTGTTTTGTTTTTTCTTTGTTTTGTTTTTTCTTTGTTTTGTTTTTTCTTTGTTTTGTTTCTTGATGGAGCAGACACAGTGGGTGATGTTGGAAGATTTGCTAAGTACCTTTCAAGTATGTTTGCTAGGTTCTTCTCAGTACAGTCCTCTACAATGTAAAATCTCTATACCTCAGTATAGTTCCAAATACTAGCAGACACGATCAACTCTGAGGAGACAGTATCCTTGTATGTAAGCAAAAACCAACTGCAATGCAAAGTTCATACTATTATCTAGTTTTCTCATGCTTTCTACAACAAGCTTTAAGATTTTGCCTTACATGAACACTGTGAGCTGTATGGAGTTAAACTCTCCTTTTTGTATGTGTTATTACAATAGATCACTGAGATGATATGGAATTCTAAGCGCATCAATAGCGAGAAGTAATCAGTGTACATCTGAAAAAGATATTAATTCAGCTTAGAAGATTGAACATTGAAGAATGAATAAATGGAAGTTTGGTGTCTAGCTGGTGCATTTCACCACTCATGATTGCTTCCTTTCTCATTCTTCCAGACTCTGCCAGTTACTTGCATTCAGTGCAACAAAAACAACAAAAAAAATAAGGGTTCTGGCAGCACATCCAGTGCAGAATTAGTATAAATCAAAAGGCAATTGTTTTAGTATCTGAATTCGAGAAATTTCACATACAGAAGAAAAGCTGTATGCAAAAGGATTGCATTCTTCAATCACAGTCAGCCAATCAAGCCAGTATAACACAAATGAAAATCCCCACTGAGTTACAGGTTGAAGAGCTATTGGAACTACAATGTGGCCATCTACTCCTATCTTTGCTACAATGCAGACAGATAAGGCATTATTCTGTATCTTTAAAAGGCCTTCCTATTGTGTTAAATTAATTCAGGTGAGCTACAGTAAGCGTGAGAGAGGAATCACAGACTTCAGCCAGTCCTGACAGAGCACAATGCTTTCTACCACGAGTAGTCCCAAAGAAGTCACACAGCATGCCAGGTACAAAGTATTTGCAGAAGTGAGCCCTCAGACAAGGCTATAAAAGCTCTGGGTTAAGGAAGCACACATCGACTTGCCTCTGCTTGATCTGTTACACAGCTTGACAGTAACAGATAGCCAGCTGCATTAGTGTCAATGTTCAGATAAGTTTCCCTCAATATCTGTCACAAAAAAACAGACGCTGTATCAGTGTGCCAGCTGTATTATCGGTCACTACATAGTTGATCATATTTAATAACATCCTCAAGCACAGACATGGCTAACAAGCATTACAGACTGCAATTACTATTGTGAGCCACAGTCACTCAGATCAGCCTGACTTCGTGCTGCCAGCAGCACACATTTGGTGAGCGGCTGCCTCCCACCTTTTCTCTCTCAAATACATTAACTTGCCTCAATATGGAGCCAGAGTTTGTTTTCAAATTCTTAATAGGACCACTGAAAGAAAAGAAAAAAATACTATAAATGATCCTCTGGACTGCTTCCAGTATAGCGTATTCTCTTAGCAATTGCCTTGGAAGCAAGCCAACAGTGAGAAGTGTTCTTGCAAATGAGCACACTGCTATACTCAAGTACAAGTTATCATTTAATTCTTTTGTCAACATCACTGTGGTTAGAAATTAAGAAGCTTGTTTAATAAATAAGTTACTTGAATTCCAGTTACCAAACACTTACTTTCCTCTCTCTATCCCCACCACCACCTCTCACCCATCTCAGCCACTACCCAGTATATATATTGCCTCTTTATTTGGATACTTTCCCTTCTCTGTTTAAAGAGAAATAAAATTAGTGTATTCATTACATCAACCATGACTAGGTCTGCAATCAAGAAAAAAAAAAAAAGATTCAGTCACTCCAAAGAAATATTTGATAGACTCAGTACAGTTTTCAATGAGATACATTGGTTAATATTTTTAACAGAGCCTTAATACAGTCTGCTGAGTGGTTTTGTGGGGACAGTTTTTCACATCACTATTATTCCTAATGAGATCACCCTCTTCAGTGTATAAGCCCTCATCCTTTCCCAACATAACAATGAAAGATTTGTGAGAGGCTACAAAGGCCCCAGATCAACTTCACCTTGTATAGAATTTCCTACTAAAAAACTCATCAGGAACGCAATAGTTTTTTTTCCCTGACAACAGCTTGTTAATAATAAGCACATTTACTTTCCTTTAGGGTGACCCTAATCCTCTACAGGATTTGAAGTCCTTACATGGACATCTCAAGTTTAGTGACTGCAGCCAGGTTTGGTTTTGAAATTCCATAGATTTTTCTTTTTCATAGGTTTGGGAGTGTATGTGGGCGTGGTGAACTTGCATGCAACATTTCTCACTAACATGCCTCTTACAATAAAAATGTGACCATAAATAGCTTGTGTGATCTTATGATAAGAATTATATATTGTCATAAATATTTAAAAAATTATATCAGTCTTTAAACAAACTGTCTTGATTTTATTGTAAGCAGTACAAGAGACAGTAAAATATCCTTTCCTAAGCAGAAACTTCTTATGCATGTAGACCCACTGACAGCTACATTAAGGGTAAGTATTTTTCTAAGAATCTGTGTAACTAAATCAGCCTTAATTAGAAAGTACAGCTCAATAGTCTCTGATTTACTAATATTTCAGACTATTCACCATGATCCCCTGGAAAGCAAAAAGTTCCAAGTTAGTTTTATGCAAAATGATACTGCAGAGAGGGAAACATACTTCAATCTGGAAACATGATAATCTGTTTGAAAGATCTAAAACAATACTTTTGTGTCTAAATTTGTAAGCACTTACAACACAAACCTCCAAAGCAGATTTTATTGTGTGTATATTCTTCCCATTACTAACCACACTTCATTCTACATTTATTTTCTCAGTTTCAATTTCCTTATAATTGTCACAGGCCATATGAAAGAACAAGGTGTTTAATTGCTCAGAGATTATTAATACAAAGTTCTGTACCAATGAGTACAAGGAATGTCACCTTAAACTGTTGAAAATTTTTGTCCTGAATCTGTATTTAAAAACTTGTATGAGGCATAACTGTAAACAAAAATGAAGTAAAATGCAGCACACAAGCACCAATTTCCATACCCAGAAGTGACTGCTTCAGACTGGCCATTAGGAAGATACAGACTGAGGATCTGAAATTTTAACAGCAGACTGACGATGTATTTCTGTTGCAGAGAAATAACAAAATGGTGCAATATAATCTGTACTGCTCACTATAAAAGCTGTATGTCTACTTACGTTCACAGGTGTCTCCTTTCTGCTGATATCCTGCTTTGCAGATACACTTTCCAATAGGCACTAGCCATTCTCCCTCTGCGCTACAGTGCATCTTCGGAGAGTTCTCAGCTTCCTCCTCTGCACTGCTGACACAAGTTCCTCGTACTTCAACTAAAGAGGAAAACTCTGAGCCAGTCACTGTGTCAGGAAAAATAGCTAAGTTCTCAATGATGGACCAGCACTTCTTGTAGTAGACTTTCACAGAGACCAAAGCAATGCAGGCCCCTACATCCTGAAATGCAAGATAGAATCCTTTTTTGGACAAAGGTCCAATTTCTCTCACCTCTGTGTTAAGTTTCATTTTTCTCTCCCCCAGATCACCCTGGGTAAAACTTTCATCTGCTGCAATAGTGTCTATTTTTACATATTGATTTTCTCTGATATTCCTGCCAGTATCGTAGTCTGTTTCATAATAATACAAGTTAAAAGTTTCTTTACAAGTCCCCAGAACTCCAGGAAGACTGTTACAATCCCTCAGAGTGAATTTCAGTTCTACAAAAATCCTTTGTGCATTGCTTTTCGCAATCCAGTTAGTCCGAAGCCAGTTGTTTTGGTTCGATTCCATGACCTGGCATACCTGGTATGTTCGTATAGGAGTGTAGTTTTCATCCAGTCCACTAATTTCTTCCCACTAAAACAATAAAAAACAGTTAGTAACATAAAACAAGGATGCCGCCAAATGTAACTATTGTGTATTTGAAAAAGTGTCACGAAACTTAAGTCCTACTCCTTTTTAACAGTAAGACAACATAAAAAATAGGCTATTATTACAATATCCTTAAGTACGCAAGTGAAGAAAATAGATATTAATACAAGATCTCCCTCCATCTATTCCTACGTATAAATAACCTTCAAAAATTATACTCACGTCTAAGAATCAATTCCAAGGGAGAGCCTATTATAGTGAATCTGCTTTAGTGGAGGTGTGGACTAGACAATTTCCAGAGATCCTTAACAACTCCTACAGCTCTGTGATTCTGTGAAGCTTCAGGAAAGGCAATCTGCTCAGCATATCAAGCTCTAACTCCTCACTGGATTCTCCCACATTTCACTAAGGTCATAAGCAAAGACTAAAAAGTAGCTCCATTTCCAGAGAAATGTATAACCAGAGAAGTCTTAGGAACTCAAACTGCTTAGGGTTACAGCCTTTCTGTATAAAACACCGAGTGGACCTTTCTGGTGTACAAAAAGCAGAAGGCTCCTGAAACTTATCAGGTATACAATTTTCAATCCGATACAATGAAAGTGGCATGAGAAAAAGAAATTGACAGAATTAAAAATCTAGAGGTGAGAAAACACCTTGGCAGTCCCCTTTTTGTTCACTCCATGTTCTGTTCTATTCAGAAACCAGCACATGTAAGCAGATGCTCCTCACCTCACTTTTTTCAGTGGCTGCATCCATGTTAAAAGAAATGAACTTCGGTTGACTGGGTTTTCAAATGAACCATGAGATTAAATACTCAATTAAGAACAACCCACATGATTGAAAGTTTACTGGTTCAAAGCTTGGGTTTTGTTGTTATTCCCTCTTAGGATAAGAATTGTGAAACAAACCAGTAAGTGTGTAACAGATCTGCAGTCTTTAACAGAGTTCGGTTACTTTGGAATGTGCACCTCCAGCAATGGTAAACCCACTGAAATCAAGCAGGTAAATTTGCACAGGTACATCCAAAACAATATCCATCTCTCACCTCTTTTCATAACACTTTTCTTATAACATTTAACATACTGCAGAAACTGCAGCTGTAATAAATTAGGGTTTTTTTTTTTTAACTATCCTCACCCGATGATACAGGCAACCATGACTTCTTATGGCATTTAGCCCTCTGGCCCTGTGTCAATAATGCACTTAAGCTCACGCTTAAGATCAATGACACTACTTATGAGCTTAATAGTAAGCATGTGCTTAAGTGTTCTGTGGGACTAGAATGCTTGGCACCTCTGCAGGATGGAGCACCCCTTGACATTCCTCACACTGGTAACCAAGCATGAAAGGTTGGTTTTCCAGACTGATTTCCCAAACTAGAAACCATGCAGTATACAGTACTTTGCAAGCTTATTAGACAGCAAATGAGATCATTTTAATGTTGTTCTAATGCTCCAAGAAAAAGCAGATGTGGCTGACTTGATGCTGGAAGTTACCACCACAGAATGTATCATGGCTATAGATGCTGAAATGCACAGAAGTTGTAAATATCAAAGTGCATTTCAAAGACCTATAATTACTAAAGACATGGTACATACGGTATTATAAATTTATACATGCGGTATTAAATATTGAAATATTAAAAAGTCATGAAGTTAACTGCACTGATTGCATATGGAACTCTATTCATTTCAGAACAGAAAAAAGTCCATCATTACATTAGATTTATTAGATTTGAATGAGTAATACTTTTCTCCCTCTAAGAACTAACAAAGGAAGGGAAAAAATGGAGATTGGGGCAACTGGCACTGTCACTTAAGAATTAACAATCCAAACAAAATAAAAACAAGCAAAAAAACTCCATATCAATCCAAATGTGACAAAAAAAGATACAAAGCCTAAAGGTTACTGATTTTTATAATCTCAATTGCACATTAGATGATGTTCTCCTTCAAGGCACCAAGCCAGATTCTGGACATTCCAGATAGAGAAAGCATTGTATTTGTTAAGCGTGAGCAGCACAAGCTCAACATGATATAGAATTTGGCAGCAGATTCTGAGCTTTGATGGGGTCCTGCCACATAAAAACAAACAAAAAAAAAACACCAAAGCAAAGCAAAAAAAAAAAAAAAAAAAAGACAAGAAAAGTATATTTAACAAAAATCAAATCATTTTTCCGATAACTACATTATTAAGTTTGTGGAATCAAGAACCCACCACTGCATGAAGTTAGTAGGTATTAGGGATACTCTAATGCTACAGTCAAGGAAAAACAGTACAAAACACTACATTCAAATTAAAAGCTCTATGTTATGCTATCTCTAGCACTGAATGCTGCAGTCTAGCCTTCCAAATTTTCCTAAAGCCATGGAATATGTAATTCTTTAAAAAAAAAAAAAAAGGAAAACAGGACTTATGGCTTAATTTAGTAATCGCAGAACCATTACTTCAAATAGTCCACTGGAGGCATACTTGCTTCTCTATGGAAGAAAAAAGAAATCAGTATTTCAATATAGGTTTTCACCTACATCATCTGAGTTCACACCTCATTAGTTTTTTTAAAGTGACTAATTCCATGTTGCCTTTTACAGAAAGAAAATTCAATTCTGCTTTATCCTACTTCCACATACAGTGATACACATGCCATTCTATTTGACCATATCCTGTTCTATCTGTTCCAATACATGGTATTTAAACTTCTTTAGTTATCTTAACAATATTTGAGATCACTGTTAGATGTAATATTTGCAGTTGAATGAGGCATTTAACAAGTGTCTGGGTGATATAATCTGTACTTTGTTGAAGCAGTAGTTTCCCTCAAGAAGTGTATTTTCTGCGTTCATTCCCATGAAATCTTTATTGCACAGCAGACAACACAGTAACTAAAAGTAAATGTTTTCTATCAAAATTACATACTTACAATGGTACTTTGTTGATTCACAGACAATTACTTCTGACCATTTTCATGCAAACAAATCCAGTCATTAGCATTAATTCATTTTTAATTTTTTATTGAAATTGTCTTCTACCTTCGAAAGTAGCCTCTTGCCATTTGTTAAATTTGACTCTACTTTCTTTCATCTTTAAATATGCCAACATGTGTAACATGTGTTGACATGTCTTTCATAATCTACAAGTTAGCCCAATGTAATTGCCACCAACCTAATCTTTCAAACAACTCTGGTAGCAGCTTCAATCAATGCAAAACACTAATGCTGAGGTTATTAGCCATCATAAATGTTGAGCTCACATTACATTTCTTCTGAAGTTCTTACATTCGTTTCCAGTTTATGCTTGTATTGATTTTACGATCTTGCTTTTAAAGAAAGACACTTTCAGATTTTCATTCTTCTTATTTAAAGGATTTGTTACACTTTTATATCCCTACTCACACTTCACGCTCTTCTGGCTCCAGATTTCTTAAGGCGCTGAAGATTAAGGGCCTGATCCCCCAAGAAAGACTCCTTGCTCATGCAAGGAGTCACAGTGGATGCTGCAAGACTGCTTCCACAAACAAGAACTAGCCATATAATTTATCATTTATCAGGCTGAGCTAAGGTAGGACAACATACTCACTATACCATTCTGAAAATGTTCTTTCTTCCTCGGGACTTGAGGAATACGGGGTTTTATATCACTTCTAATTCAGGCTGAAAGCAGTATTTTTCAAGTTTATGCATACAATAAATAAGACGATAATACAGATGTTTCTAAATGTCTCAATTTTTACAATGATGTGCTACTATACAATGGTACATTTCATGGAATACCATGAGATTCATTTGTAAGCAAGCTGGAGGTGGCCTTAACCACATAATTGGTTCCTCGTTCCAGATATGAAGCTCCTTGAGATTTGGGGATGTTTCAAATTTGGAATGTCATTTCAAACACATCTGCAGTATAAATGTTTTTTTTCAGAGCACTTCAGTCTGTGCTATTCAATTACAAAGAAAACATCATAAACAAATTTATGATCAGCCATTATACAGAAAATGAAAAACATATTTTTAGAAAGTTTCCACACAAAAGAAGGTCTGCTCTTTCTACAGGATGAAGGAAAAAGTGATTTAAAATACTGTGGTACAAACATAAAGAGCTTTCTGGTATATCACAGAGGTCTATGCGACAAAAGGTGAAACTAGTGAAAACATTTACGTGAACTTCTAAAGAGTCTCTGTTTTTTAATTAGCTTATGTTTGGACATCGTAACCCAAGGTACACTTATTTCCATTCTAAAACTGAAAGATCCATAAACACTTGGTACAATTACTAAGAGAAATATGAGGGGAAGTTAGTTTAAAGCCAGTACTGCAATTGCTTTGGTGAAATAACTACTTGTCTTTATGAATTTAATTTTTGTAGGGACTACTTACCCCATTGGGAGGAGAGGAAATCCATTCCAACTCTGTCTGTTGTGCTTTGGAGTCCAGTAATATAACTGAAAAAGAAAAGAAAGGCATTTTCACTCTTTGTTAAATATAATACATGGGAACACAAAATCAAAGAATAAATTCTGAATTTAAAAAACAATAAAACAGAACACATCTTTTTAATTCATGATATTGAAAAACAACTGCGAGTACAACTATGCACTTGCTCGTAAACAGATGATTAAATTATTACGCACAATCCCCATACAAGCAGATATGCATTGTTCTTAGCAATTTCTTTGCTTACATCTAAGAGTAATGTTTTTTCTTGTGCCCTAAAATATTAATAGTCAGTCATTAATATGCATGCCCCCTTTATCTCCTTTGTGATGAGGATATTCCCCATATATCGGCTATTACAGAGAGCTTAAAACAAACAAACAAACAACAGCATTTCAACACTTATCCAAACTGATTCAGACAGGGCTAGTATGTACCTTACCGGGAGTTACACAGCAAAGTAATGCCTTTTGGAGTAAGAAAGGAAAAAAAATACATCCTTTAGGTGATAGAGTAGTAATTCTATGAACAAATGACAACCAGGAATACAGAAAATAAGAGACTCTGCAATTACCTCACACATAGCATACACAAATCCAACCAATTTACTTTATGGTGATGGCTTACTGAAATCTTCATGTCGTTATAAGCCAGTGACACCTCTGCAAAAAGACATCAGTTCTGGCAGCAGTGCAATTATATGCAGTTAAATGTAACCCTGCTTCATAAAGTGGTTAATCACAACCTAATAAACCAATTCTTAACTATTTCACAGCACATTTTGGAAGATATATTACTGATGTTCTATTACCTCCAAACATATATTTCTAGATATGTTTTATATTTAAACTATAGTTACATGCATCTTCCCGAGTATATTACTGTCAGATTCAAATGGCACATACATTAATCCATGATATCAAATACATATACATGAAATAATTTGTTATAATGTCTTCCTTCACACAGTAGAGGCTGTAGAGAGATTGGCCGCATATCAGGGCTTGGTACACTTTGAAGATTCCCTCTTCAAGATTGCACATTTAACTTCATTCTTTTATTTGGTAAATGAAAAAGTCATGTACCTAATTTAAATATATTCAGTATATATTTAGCATTCAAGCTATTTATAATTTTACTTACAGCATTTAAATGCTGGTATTTCAATGCATAATTTACGGCTTCAACATGATGCAACTTTTGTCAGGTCTCTTGAATTGGTTGAATTCTGGGTTCAGCTTTCGCAGAATTTCATACAAAATTTCAATGAACGGAAAGACAGCATGACATAAAAAAAATAAAAATAAAAATACACATTCACAAGTTCATAGAGTAATATCTGCCATAGTAGCTGAACACAGAACCCTAACTTCCAGGCCTGAATTTCAGTAATAAACTAGAACAACTCATTAAGGAAGTCTGATAGTCTCTTTTAGAAAGATGATCTGCTTTTTTCATTAAGCTCGGATCCAAGGGACTTTACTTTGCAACACTTTCTATAGAAAAGCAGGTGGTGTATGTAGTGGTTTGTTAAACAACAACATTTCTAATGATTCTGGAAGGAGAAAAAAAAAAAAAAGGTACCATGAAAGACTTAACCTTTTCAGCACCAGCACAATATCCCACGGCTGCAATTCATTATACTTTTTATTTGGCAGCAATTCACCGGCACATAGCAACGGGCACACCCCAGAAAAAAAGACAACAAGGAAAACAAACAAACAAACGAAAAAAAATAATATATATATATATATATAATAAGTGAAACGCCTTGCTCTGCAAATATCCCCGGCAAGGAAAAGCGCTGCGTTTCCTCGTTGCACCGAAAGTTACCGAGCAGAGCCTGCCCGGCGGGCAGCTGCTGCGCGTCCCGCAGCCTAGGGGCAGCGCCGGCTCCGCGCTCGAGGAGCGGCGAGGCGACTCCGCGCACCCCTCCGGCGGCTGCGCGGGATGCGCACCGCGGACGCGCAAGCTTCAGAAGTCGAAAGGAGGCGGAAAATCGGCGGGTGCGAGTTCGGGGAATGGGCTCAGCGGGGAGCAAGGGCCGCGCACACGCTCCGGGAGCTGCGCGCAAGTGGCCGCGCCTCCATCCGGAGGAGCGGTACCGCGGTCTCCGCCCCGCTGCCGGGCTGTGGGGCAGCGGCAGGGATGGCGGAGCCTCGTGCCGAGCCCCGAGGGCTCGCAACAGGAGGTGGGAGGCTCTGAGGGGACACCCGCGCCGGCGGAGGGCTCTGCATGGAAAGCCGTCAGTCCCTCTCCCGGAGGGCTGGACAGCCCCCGCCCCGCTCCTCTCCAGCATCTCCCCGCATCTTTTGTTTAGCTGCAGAAAAGGAACTCGAAAAACTTTTCTGCCTCGCCCTCTGCAGCGCTCTTCCGCCCCGGAGGGGAGCGGTGGGAGCCACGCGGGGCTGAGCCGAGGACAGCCCTCGGGCAAAGTGGGGGGCGAGGCTGCAGAGTTCCTTCCCCGCTGCTCTCTCCCTGTTCTTTCTTCCGCGGGAGTTTCCCGAGCCCGCAGCAGGTAGCCGCTATTAATCCCTGTCCGCCGCTCGCCCCCTCCTGACCCTCCTTTAGCTGCATTGATTTTCCCCAAGCGCACACCCATTACACGGGCACACACGTATATGTATGCATACACATCCCCATCCGCACACTAACACGGAGCGGACCGACGCCCGGAGGCGCCGCCGCAGCCCCGGGGCCCGCACCCTCCCTGCTCACACGGCCACGCGTGACCGCCCCCCGCGTGGGGGTCTCGGTGCATCCCTGCCCCTTCGCTGAAGGCTTTCTCCCTGTTCCCTCTCTGACCTCGCTATCTCTCTTTTCTGTTTAAGGGCAGAGGGTTTTAGTTGAGGGTTGGTTTTTTTTTTTTTTTTTTTTTTTTTTTTTTTTTAATGCTTCAGCTTCAGGCTCGGAATGGGATTTTACTGCGTGCCAGTTGTTTGATGAAAATAGTAACATATCCTGTTGAGGGGGGAAAAAAACCCCAAATGCGTACCTATATAGAGACACACACAAAAAAAAACCCCTCGAGTTCTCCCTCCCCACCCGCTCCTCCTTCCACCCCCCATGTGAAGATGGAGACGGACCTTCGTCCCTGATTGTCAAATGCTACTAGGGCGCTCTTTTAAACGATCCCGGATTTTCCTAACATGGGAAAAAAGATCTCCCAGACGGACTTCGGGAAGGATTTCATACACCTCCATCGCTCTCCGACAGCAAACTGCGCGCGGGATGGGATGGGCAGGAAAACAGACGTCCGGGCTTCGCCATACACCGTTACGACAGCGTTGGATTGATGGCAATAGGGAAACCCCGTTGCGATACGCAAATAGTGTCAGGCACCCAGCCCCAAACCTTCCCCCCTCTGCCCAGTGATGCTGGCGATAAGCACACGCGCTGCGGACACTCGACGCCAGGACGCACCCCTCGGAGGAGCTCACCGCACTCCTCTGCCGCTTCTCACGCTCTGCGCGCGGCCCTGGAGCGTCGCAGGGCCCCGGTGGGGAGCCGTCCCGCAACGTCCCGTCCCAGAGGGCAGAGGCTGCGGGAGAGCTCTGTGCCGAGCCCCGGGCCGAGGACTGTCTCTCCTTCCCATCACGTGCAATTGCTTCTCAGAGCTCATTCCCCGCAGCGAAAGCGGTTGTGCCGGTCTGTTACTCATACACACGCTCATACACAGAATTCCTCACTCGTTTCTCCCCTAATCTCAAGAAAATGCACATACAAAAAATAAACGCAACGCAGGGCTGAACGCAGCCCGCGGCTCCCTCCGCCAAGCCTCTCATTGCGAAAAGCAATAAATAAGCCCAAAGTTTAGTTTTCCGCACGCCTTTACCTTCTTTCGCAGCCTGTGCCTCCCCCGTGTGTGCAAAGCGGAGCAGCCAGACGGAGCACAACATAATCCAAGGAAGAAGCCGACTTCGCAAAACCATGGTGCAGGAGCAGGGAAATGTTATCTTTCTCGCTCCCTATTTCTAGACGCCGCCGCCGCCGCTTGGTGGGTGCGAGAGGACGGTGGCGAATTTGCACTGCGAGTCCCCGGCCCGGCGCTCCCTCCCTCCCAGCTGCCTTTCTCTTTCTCCTCCTCCTGCTCCTTCTCCCGCCTCCTCCACCGTGCTGCTGCTCAGCTCTGGCTCCCGCACCGGGCTGCCCGCCCGCGAGCCCCGACTGCAGCCCGGCCGCCCGCGCCGCGCTCCGATAATATCAATGGGGGCGAGGGGGCGGGACCTCTGCGCAGCGGCGGCCCGTCCCTCAATATGACTGACAGCTCTTTTTGACCAACCAGAGGCGACTTTCCGCGGCCCGGCGGGCCGACCCGCCGATTGAGTGGCTGGGGGTGGAGGGGCGGGGTCGGTGTGCTTGACCAATGAGCGGGCGGCGGTATCGGGTTGCCGGCGGTGCTGGGCTGCCCGCGGGATGAGCGTGGGGGCGGCGGTGGTGGGATGGAGAGGGGTCGCTATGCGGAGTCGCTTCGCGGACACTCTGTGCTTCGCGTACCTGCCCCGTTCCCTCGGCCCAACCAGTAGAGAGGGGCGGCCGGTCAGTCACCGCGGCTCCGTGTGCGCGCCGGGACGTGGAGCGAAGGGAGTCCCGGTGCGTTGCCCGCTCGCGGCCCCGGGTGCTGCTGCCTGCAGGGGAACTTCGGCGCGAGGCGCACCTGAGTCAGCGCTCTGCCAAAAGTCAACTTCCTCAGGACTGCCATCGCTCTGTTTCTCCTTATTCCGCTATCTGTGCTTTCCTGCAATCGCTAAGAACTGATCAATAGTACATCGGTATTCATTTTGGGGGCGAGGGGCGGCTGCTTTTCTTATTTTCCTCCCGTCGGGTGTAACCCAGAGCGAGGGCAACGCGCTAACAATGAGGCAATTTAAATAGGAGGAAGAAGGGGGCAAAAAAAAAAAAAAAAAAAAAGGCAGAGAAACTTCCAAATTCCTTCCGTCACTTTCCGCGTCCGAAGTGCTTCTTCCGAGGATGTACTGTGCCCCTGCCCCTCTGCTCCTTCAGTGAGAGGGAACCGACGCCACAACTCTGCGCTCCCTACGCAGGGCCGCGGCGCATCACTTCTGCGGGCCACCGTCCGAGCGCTGCGCTCAGCCGGACCGCTGCCGGGGCCGTGCGGGGCAGGGCCGCTCCTCGCAGCCTGCACTTGGCAGGGCGCACCTGGCGGGCTTGCGGCCGCACGGCGCGGAAAGGGATCCGCACGGCTCTGCCGCGTTCTTAGAGTGGAGGGAGCTGCCGTGTGAATGGGGTAACTGGTTATTGTCGTGGAGGCTGGCAAAGAGCAGGGAGTGTCATTGCGATTCGGTAGCGAGATGATGCGAGAATCCGAAACAGTCCTTGCACAAACAGGGATGCTGGTACAGAAAATACGGCACAGATGGAAATGTAAATTGTGAAGGGTAATATAAATAGTAAGGAGTTGCACTGGGAATCTTTAGGTGGATAAAGCAAAATTTCATGTATCTGTAACATATACACTCAGCACTGTCAGATAAGCAGCCACCACACTCTGGGCTGTGAGCACTTTCTCTGTGCTCTCCTCTTCACTTCTGAGAATGGAGTGCACCGTGCGCTTTCTGTTTGCCAAAGAATTTCCACTTGCTGCTTAGGCTGTGGCACTTTTTTGCCTTTCATTCAGAATGCTCTTTTTGTACACTGGATACCACAATGGGTGTAGGCAAAGTGTGTGCTCTTGATTCCCTCATCCTCTTGTCTCTTGTTCCCATCCTCATACATGTGCACTCAGAAAGGAGAGCTGTGCAAGCAGTGAGTTCACATCTATTCTGTCGAAAAGACTATTTAAAAAAAAAAAAATACTCCCATACAGGCATTTTGTATCTTCTTTGTAAGTTTTCATAGATAAAACTAGTTTTCCTGTGGCATATATAGTAACAGAGATTAAAACAAATCTAGGAAGCCTACAACCTGGTCAGCCCTCTACGATTTCCTGCCATTAAATGGAGGCATTTCAATACAAGACCACTATGCCAAAAAGAAAATTTTCAGCCCGCAGATTATTAAGTGATTTGTATTGAGACTTTGAATGTCTGTTCATAAAGGCACAAAATCTTACACAATGAGCAAGATGACAAGAGAAGGGCATGAACAGCAATGACATATCCATGTCCTGTATGTAGTTTTAGGCCACTTATTTTCATCTTCACCTGCAGAAATACTACTACATTGTGCAACCCAGTATGAGTAAAGGGTGTGTGTTTGTGTAAGGATATTTAAAATTACACAAACATATTAAGCACACAAATTATTATTACATTGCTCGGTCTGTAATGAAATTAAATAACAGAGTATATTTTTTTAAGTGTGTATTTTTCTTCCCGATGAAATCATTTTATATGCTGTGTCTTCCTGATAAGTTGAGCTAAAAATGATTTACTGTCTATACTTCTTCCCAAAATTGTCTGTGGATGCATTCACAGTTACACCAAAGAAATGCAGATACACTGAGAAGTCATATTACAGATTTTTTTATTTTTTTTTTAAATCTGGCTTCCTATATGTGAGATCTTTGTGAAATTGACTCAGAACTTGACATTCGGTGAATTTGATTTTTCTTTTTCCCTCTGCTTCTGTGTTATGTTTTCTAATCCTTCATTGTATTTTTTAGGATGGCACAGCCTGTGCTGTATCTTGTCCAGCTGAGTGTGGGATCTTTTGTGAGCAAAAAACAGAGAAGAAAAACATTACAACTAAATTGAAATACTCAAGCTAAATGGGCCATAACCCTCAGTTTTGGCATTGAAATCTCTGAGAGGAGGGGAAAAAAAAATGCGTCTGGAAACTTCATTCAACTCAATGTGTTACAATTCAAACACCATCAGAGTAAATGGTTAACTGAAACAACAAAATCAAAGATTCTAATGTTGCCTTTTGCTCTGTTCTGTTGTTTTGGTTTTGGTTCATTTTTTCCCTGACTGAAAATCTGTAGGCCAGATTCCGCCTTTTTTTTTAATCTTGTGTGTAGTTAGAATGGTTTTCTTGACACTGGCTTCATACTGATGCTGCACTACGAGCTTGATACTCACCCAAATTCTCTCCTCTAATAGCTAAATATCTCCAACACATAACTCAATTAAAAATTGTGATGTAAGAAATACGGGCTGAATTCTAAGGCTGCACAAGCATACACGATAAATGATCACAACTTATATGAAGTTTTAAATTCACAAATTCCCTTTTTTCATTATTCAAGCTTTCTTGGCTACCATGTACAGGACTGAAGTGAACTCTGAATAGCGTCACAAAGGTGTTGAAAGTTTTCCTCGGGCACAGTCTGTAAAAATGATATTGAATCCTGGGTCTGTTCATACAAGAATGGCTTGAAATCAGTTTTGATCAAAAATATTTGAACTTCGTTTCACAGTGGTGAAAGTGGAAATTAGGCTTATATAATAGAAAAATATTTTTAAACCCCCAATTTTGTTATTTGTAGCTGTAATCTAAGAAATCCTTTATCTGTGCACAAGATTTTCTGTGAACTATGCAGCACATGTTTTTGTACAGTCTTTGTGGAATTTTTGATACAAAACTACAATGGGATCATGACATTTGACTTTCAAGTAATATACATAAAAATAATTTTGTGAAACTTCGCATTTAGTCTTCCATGTATAATGACACTTACATTCCAAATCTTGTCTAGAGGTGGATTTTCCTTATGATGTCAACTTCAGAACTTCTCCCGGGTTTATGAGTCATATCAGTCTATTATAGCAATGAAGTTGTTGTATTAAATACATACTACGAGTTCACAGAGAAACTGTAGTGAAATAGGATCATCTGGTTGAAAAGGCATGCTCATATAAAAAGTCCTTTCTTTAGCTGAAATTGCAGTAATTCCATTATTTTAATTATTTCATTTAGAACAAATCAAAAATAGTGCTATAAAACTTCATACTTCAGGGTCTTCAGAACACCAGAATGGTAATAAGAATTCACTGACAAAATTTTATCTCGAGAGACTTAAAATTATACAATGTGCTAAATAGATGTTTATATTCTGTTTTTCAAATCTGTGAATGTTCAGTACACTTGAAAAACATTGTTCAGAAACAGAGGAAAACTGGTGTGTCATCTTGTCATTAAATGGAAATGAAATACTTTCTACAGAACAATACAAATTAAATTCATGTCAAATACACATGTGAGCATGAAATGTCTCTGTCTTTCCCAAGGCACAGTAGCAGAGTTGTACAGAGTCCAAGAATATCCCGCATCTGGATCCTGTAAGACTGCTTCCCCTGATAAATCTGAATTTGGAAACTGTTTCACTGAGGCACATGAGCCTTTGGAGCACACACTGTCCCTCTGTTGATCACACTTCAGAGTTGTTTGTTTATCTCACTGTGTTGTGGATCTTCCCTCGGAAAGCTTGAGGAGGGCAAGCTGGAGTCATCATCCCATAATAGCATCTGGAGATATCCTGAAAGGAGACAAAGTCCAGTACTCATCTCTGAACCAAAGGAATGCCTCTGTGCCCAGGTGCTACAGGAAATTACCATATGCATAGGCATGTTGCTGTCTTCAATGTTCTATAAAAGTCAAAGTTTCAGTTTTCTAGATATTTGTCATATTATAAATTGTGTGCTGAAAATAGCAATCATAAGGATATCTAATTCTTACTTTAGTTAATTAGTTGTAAGGAGATAAAGACTAGAAATATGCTCCAGTGATGCCAGTATCTTCCTGTTCTTTCTTAGTACCAGAGATATCTGATCACTTCCATCTGGATTCCTGAATTCCTCTTTCAGCCTAGCTGAGGTGAAAATCAGATCCAGTAGATTTCCTGTTCCCAGATATTGCATCCTCTTGCAGCCAGTCTCAGTCTCCTTGTGGTTCTGTGAAAGAGCACAAATGGGGGAAAAAAGAAAATAAAAGTCTTTTCTCTCAGTCTTCCTTGTGTGTTATGAGGTAGGAGGAGGAGGATAAAAGAACAGATGTTATAACCCTTATTTAGTTCTGGAAGATAAACTACAGATTGCAGTGGCAGGAGTTCCCATACTTTCACCTCCAGATCTGGGAGGTGCAGTGATGTGAAGCTTCACCACTGACAGGAAAGGTGCCAATGTGCATGGGAGAAATTATTCCTTAAAAAGGAGTAATTTAAGAACTGAAGAACTGCATCTCTCAGCAGTACAACCATCTGCAGGTCAACTTCTGCTATTTACATGTTCTCATGCTCTGTCAAGTTGCTCTGCCCATACACCATCACTTCTGTTCTGTCCATAGATCTATCTTCTCCTCAAACCCATCTCTCATTATCCAGTCCAGGTGAGCCAGAACCTCTTAGCATGCATGCTGATTTGCAGTAGTTTATTCTAAGGTAGTTATACTTAAAGGGTCTGTTAAATCCCAAGACATTACATATTTTGTCTCCTCCAAACATGGAGTTTCACATGACAGTGAGTTTTACAGCTAAGTAATGCTTTATTCAGAGCACATTTATTTTACAGCTATGTAATGCTTTATTCAAAGCACACTTATTTTTGGCTTGAATTTGCTAACTGTATTTTCAGTATGTGGTTTCTTTAGTATTTACTGTGATGTGACAAAGGTTAATAGAAGTACCTAAGCAACTATCTTAAGACAGTCAACTCTGGTTTATTTAGAGTAGTAATCCTCTAATACAAATGTGAGGTTGATGCATATTCTCTGTAAAATTAAGCTATATTGCGTAACAGAGAAAAAAAGGTTTTGCTATATTTGACCCAAAAGGGCAAGCTAACACCTGTTTGAATCAGGAAATTCAGTCTGAAAAATAAGCCATAGCATTGCAAAACTGCCTCTGGACCCCCCTGTCCCTCATGCAACCATGTTAGCTATCTTTGTCCCCACAGTAATGTCCACCACAAAATGGATATTTTCTGATCAGCCAGTATTAAAGTTTTATAAATTATTTTTATTCCATGTACACTTATCATGTCATCTCATGATTGTCATATGTCTAAAGCCTCCATCTAGATAATGATTTCCTCCTGTAAGTGGTTGGATTGATCTGTGTGAGAGTTCAGTGCTACTCAAGCTGAATGAGAGTGACACTCCTAGGTTAGCACTAAGTATCTTTAAAGCTCCTTCAGATAGAAAACACTTCATTTTCAAGAAATCCTTTATTTATCATTTTGTACATCTTTTTTTGAGGAGGTGGTTTGATCTGTAAGTAGTAAGCATTGTTAACTGATGGGATTACAGGGTTTTGTTGTTTTTTTTGTTTGTTTGTTTGTTTGTTTTTTTTTCCAATGTAAAAACTGTGTAGTTTTGGGATTTTCTTTGTTTCTTTTTGTTTGTTTGTTTTCCCCAGTAATACCACAATAAGCAGTTGTCACTGAGCTATAGTGTTGCCAGTGATGTCCAGGTGACTGCAATAAGTTTAAGGCCCATCAATGTGACAGAATAGCTTTTATTTTTTCTTTCTTTCTCTTTTTTCTTTCTTCCTTTTTTTTTTTTTTTTTAAATATCTATAAACATATCTTCTTTTTTTCTAGTGAATAACATAGCAGCTGTCTGCAGTAATTCATCTGTCATTGTACTGCCCAGTGGCTTGGAGGTAGGGTTTCCAATCTACTGCATAACCTTTCCTAATACTGACTAACCTGAAAAATATTTTTCCATATCACTCTCTACCACCTCTACAAAAAGATAATGAATATTTTAAGCTTAGCTACTTTTAGTAGAGATCTTGGAGCATTCTTTAATGTAATTGTTTTTATATTGAAATCAACAACATTTCTTTGTTAGTGAACTTTGTTTTCCATCTCATAGCCAGAGTAATTCTTGACAGATGTCTACCTTGCACTCTGTTTATTTAGGTCTTAACAGTTATCTTTGGAGAGATTCAATAAACTATCTTGTACCATTTTATTTTAAATTTTATTTTTACTCTTTTTAATTACATTATCTAAATCATTAAAATATAAGCAAACAAATATATAAATTAACATCTTTTATATCCCTTTGCTTTTTAATTTTGTTCTTTATTTCATTTACGAATAACCAAACATTCAAATATCATTACATGAAAGCAAATGAATGAGTATAGCTGTCAGATGAAGCATAAAATTCAGACTTATGCTGTCTGTGAGGTAATATGCTTTTGCATTTTTTTTTCCACATATTTCATTAGTACACAAACTACCAAGCAAAATTCCATAATTGCCGTATTACAGTAGTAGCCCCCATAGAAACAAATCAACTTGCCTAACTGAACTTCCAGTGTTGAGGAAAATGATAAAAAAGAGTCAAAGAAGTTTTCCGGATCAGGGCATCTGCTAAGGCCATCTCAGAAGAATCAGCTTCCTGAATTCTGGGAGAAAAAAAAATAATGCAATAACAAAAAACAAAGAAGCCACACATTTTCCTTCTGCAGTGTTAACATATACTTCTTCCTAATCATCCCATATGGATAGTGCAACTTTTGTTTTTCCCAAAAAGGGCACGGAGCTCTCAGTGAATGATGGTGCGCAAAGCACCCTGTAGTGAGCTTCTTAACGATTTACAGCCAAGGGGCGAGGGAGCCTGAGAGAGCATTGTCACCTTCCTGTCCCTCTGATTCTGAGAGCTGAAAGTGCCCTCTGTGCACCTGAGTGTTCTAGGGTCTGGATAAATGATGGCACACTCCTAAGGCTGCCCGACGGTCTACAGCATCAGTTTCAATCTCTGCCTTCTCAGCCCGGTGTCAACCCACTCCTCCTACCTCCAGCTTTGTCTCTTGCTTCAATTTGCACTGAAGGCTGTCTTCTAGCATGTCTATGCAAAGGATTTCCTCTCTTATGCAGAAACAGTGATTTCAGGACTCCAGTCCAGCCCCATTGTCCTGCCATATAATGTGCCTTGCATATGACCAGCTGTAGCATAATTAAGCTGGATTTTAGGTGCTTAATCAGGCTCAGCAAAATGGCATAGTTTGTCACATTCCTTCCAGCTGAAATCAGTACATAGCTTTAAGTCTGCACTGCCTCTACTGTACCTGTGAGTAACTGCTGTCAGCTGGCAAGAGCCACATCTGAATTTGGATTCACTGAGAGATTAACATCCCTTTCTTTCAAAACAAGTACGCAACTGTATCTCTTCAGGCTGAGATTTTCAGTACATTTATTTGTAAAATATGCATATGTATGTGTCTGCATACATAATTTCCTCATAAATTCAATAGTCTTAGATAAATAGAATGTAGAGATAATATAGTTTCATGCATGCAATACTGTGTACAGAGGGCCAGTTTCTTATCTCCTGTGAATTGCCATAATTGCAACAACATTATGCTGGTTGGGGCTTTTTGGCAAGAATTCACGCCAGTTACATAATTCATTACAGCATATTCTAACCTACTGAAATCTAAGCATATTTTTAGACATAGCTCACACAGTCCCAGTGATTTTTGCTTGCAGATTCACTTTAGACATGCCCTCAGATTCCCCCTGGATGTGCTTCTGTCACTGTGTCACTTCAAGAGTCACTCTTGCAATCCCTCCATGTATGAAATTCTCACAGAAGTCAGTGCAAAATTTAGAAGCATTTACGCAAAAGGGCTGGATGCTGGTCAAAGCACTGTAGGTTTTGAGCTCTTCTAATATCCCTCTGCAGATGCTTCAGATTACAAAGCACGCTGGGTCCGAGCCTTACCTGATGTGAACGCTCTATGCGCCTCTTAATGGTAAATTATACCACTTCAATCTTTCAAACTGTAATTATTTAAAAGGAATATATAATATCAAGCATCTGGTTAATACTAGATTTTGTTTTTGTTTTTGTTCTTTTTTTTAAACCAGATTTCTGCAGGGTTCTGTGGGAATGGAGGGCCCTCTCTCCACCTCTTCTCTCACCAGCTTCTCATTTTCCCACCACTCTAATGTTGCCAGGAGGCTGGGACTTGTTCCCAGGACATCTGCTATTCTGCTGAGACAGTAATCTGGAGAGGAATGGGAATGTCAGAACTGTCTTCTGCCCATCCTTGTTGAGGCACATACCGCACCCTGTCTCATCTAAGGACATAGCAGGTGTACACTACTCCACATGCTCACTGTTGTGGTTCAGTTTCAAGATGGAAATGAGAGGTATGAGAAAGGGTAGGAGTGCAGCTCACCTTCCTCCAGACCTCTCTGCTGAGCTGAGGAGGGGGCATCTCAAGGAAGGGGAGAAGCAGGGGTATGGCCACCAAAGGGGGAGGCGGCTTGCTGTGCTGGAAGCACTGCAAAGTGTGTGACTGTGACAACCACCTAACGGTTTTGTTGCTGTCTGAAATAATTTATGTTGTTGCCATTGGGTATGGTGTGTTATCCATGCCTTTCCTCCTTTTCTCTCTTTCAGTTTTGCTATTCATTGGGAATTATCCAATTCTCAGGAAGGCTTTTGACATCTCTTTTCAAATGTAACTTTGATTTCAAAAAGTGTCTGTCTGTAACCAGATGATGGAAAGTCAGAAAGGTTCATTAGGAGGCTAAAAAAACAAGATTATTTAAAAGTGACACTTGCTTATGGCTTTAGCAGTTATGTCTCTCTAGCATGCAGATGCGCTTGATAACCCCACTTAACTGACAGTTAGGCCACATTAATCAGGCTGTTTCAGTAACTGCTTCTTTCTATCTGCAATTGCATGTCTTTTTCAAAAGGAATTTCATGCTGTTATGGCCAGTTTAGAGACAGGACTAATTCAGCAGTGCCTTACTCACCTTCATTAAGGTGTTTTGCTGTATGAAGTGAATTTAGCTAGTTCACGTCAAAATTACACCACATTCACTGATGGGCAAAACCGGTGTGTAGAAGTATGAGCTGAAAAAATGTACAGTAATGCAATACTGTGGAAACCTAGCTTTAAATGACTGGTTAATGCAGCTCAGAAAGGCAAATCCCAGCACAGTACAGCACACAAACTGAAATAAACGAATGAATACTATATGATTAAATGCTTTCATCTGGAAATTTTGTTGCAGTATTCAGAAACACTACAAATTCTTCTAATTCATCATACTCTTTGTTTATTACTAAAAAATTAATGTGCTGATGGAAGGAATTCATTACCCTTTCTACACACTTCACTAGTTGCAGGTCATTTATTAATCTGTGTTATCTGGTAAGAATAAAACCAGCTGTAATTACATTGTTAAACACTGATTAATAAGCAGCCCACATCACTAACATACGAAACAAGCAAGATAAAAAATCTTTTTAAAGATTTAGAGTAAAATTTGAACATTCCTTTGGGAATAAGGAAATCTGAATCTTCATCAATATTCATTTTTGAAAGATTCCATTTGCTTGTACAGCTGTATCTCTAAACACCTTTTGGAAACAGATTAACAAGCAAATTCAATTATGCTAGAGTAAACCAACTGCATTCACAAAGTGGTATTAATGTACTCACTGAAACATTTAGAATGAAACATTTTTAAAATAGTCTTCAGCTAAACAATCTTTTTTTTGTTTTGTATTCTTATTTTAATCATGTATTTAGGTGCATATCTATTTTAAACTCACTTGTATTCTATAGATTTTAAAATAATATTGCAATTGGAAATACATTATTAAAAAACTGCAGTTTTCCCAAATCTGCTTTGGTAGTTTTTTATTCAAATCATTTTAATTGAAGTGACACACAGAAAATTATTATATGTCAGAAGCTGAGATCATTGTTAAGCGTAAATAAGCAGAACATCTCTGGTATTTGACAAAATTGGGCATATCATTTTTATGATACGGCTCTAAAGCACATGGAAGACAGTGATTTCAGAATAGATGTTTTAAAGTTGTCTGTTAAGGACAACTAGTCATAAATGACAAATCTTATTATTATACAGCACTATTGCTAAAGCTGTGTCAGTATTTCCATTACAAACATATTTCATATTTATATTAATAAGCTATAAAAATTAAGCCTGGGCTCAAATGTGGTATTTGCCTGGGATCATCTTTTCCTCATAAAACTATAAGAAAATCCAGAAGTGTGAAGTTTGGAAGGACTTTGTGAGTGTGTATGTAACTTTAAACAAGGAAACTTTAATAGATTGGGAGAATGATGATTCAGTGTTGTAAAGAGAGTCTAACTCACATATTGTTTTTCGTTCATCCCTGAAAGGATCGCTTATTTTAATGTTAGGTCAGCTTGTAGCAGGGCTGCTGAAGTTCTCTGTTCAGCCAACTCCTACAGGTCATGTCTTCAAATTTTGTTACTAATTGGGGATTTGACACCTGTTTTCCATCTCACCAGAATTTATGCCAACCGAGAAGATGTTCTGTCACTGGGATTGCACTGCAGTTGCCAGCAGAGTCTCTACAATTTCTACAGAACTTATGATCTTAACTAAAGTTAGCAGTTCTTAATGATTTAATTACACCTTTTTCTTTCTTCTCTTTTTCTTTTAAATTTGTGTCCAATTTGAATGTTGAAGCTATTACGTGTGGCACAAAATAAGTACTGCTGGGAAGTCCAACAAGTATAAAGCTCAGAAGTGCTGTAGATTCTCAGTATTATGACTCAGGAAGGCAGATGTTCTGTTGGGCTTTTGAATTTTCTGGCAGACAATGAGAATTCCTTAAGTACATCTTGAAGAAGACCAGACCCATGTTTTGAGTATGTACTTGCTGCTGAAGGGTAGCTCTTTACTACTGATTTGAACTAGAATTTCCCTGCCCATGAGGCTGGACTATGTACAACATACAAAGAACGCTGTATGGTGATTACAGCTCTGCCATAGTTTACTTTGCCACTTCAGTCACGTCTGTTTTAACAAGTTGTGACTTGTAAAAACAAGTTTGTGACTGTGGTCTGGCACCAGCCATCTGGTAGAGGAGATTCTTTATTTTATTCTTCAGCTGGCTGAACCACCAAATCAATGTTATCCCTTGGAAATTCCACCTCCTCATGCCAACAAATTTTCAGGAAAGTTCTGGCTGATCCTGGCTAGATTATATTGCTCTACCAGCATAAATAATGAGAATTTTACAATTTTCCACAATACTTCTTTATTTACTGTTTCAGACATAGACTTTGATACCACGCAAACTGCGAAGATGGCTATGGGGTGGTTTGGACTGAATAGAAATGTGAGACCAAGGTAAAGTTTGCTAGTACAAAATGGGGAAAATAGTTTCAGAATTTCAAGTTGATAAAGATGCTATGTGTAGAGCTGGTAACTTGAACAACCAGCACATAGACATACTCTGAAATCTGCACATGATATACATGTTAAAAAATTCCTGGTTAAATTATCATGCAAGAAAAGACAATATGAGGAGAAATAATATATTACTCTGTCTGTCCTGTGCATGCTTTCACAACAGAAGAATAAAGACAATCTTTCAGCCACTACTCCTGAAAACTTGTGTTCTTTTCATAGTAGTCTTGTAATGGACACATGTTAAACATCACTGCCTACCACCTGGTATACCAAATGAATCTGTAAATGAACCTACCAAATACTGCAAGTGAACCAGAGAGTCCTTTCAGTGACTGAAAAAGAGACTGGCCTTTTCATCTTCCTCGTGTGATTTATGAGTACAACAATATAGCACGTGCTTCCACTAAACATACCCATTGCTTCCTGTTGTTTGGCAAGCTTGGCTGGCTGGTGATAAATAGGATCCCAAGAGCCAAAAATCAAACTGTGTTACTAACAAACTAGATTTGAAGAGGAAAAAAAAAGAGGAGAATGCTAGTACAAGTAAAATATTAAAAATACAACTTGTGAAGGAGAGAGAAGGAAACATAAACTAGAATATATAATAAAGATTCAGCATAAAAAAATGAGGTATCTAAAGTAAAACTCAATTTCTGCTTATTCAGGAATTTGTCAGCTTACCAGAATGCATATGAATATACTGTTCCCTCTAAAGGAACAACTTTTGTGATGAACGAATTTCAGGTATTAAAAATTTAAGATGAGTAGCTTTCTATAGTATTATTATTGATGGCATTATTATTGTTGCACCGAAAGTTGCAAACCTATTGTTTCTCTAGAAGATAGAAGATATAAAGAACAAAATGATTGATCTTGTGTTTTACCTTATTTGAGAAACAGCATTTCTAACAACTAAAGACTCTTCTGATAAACTCGATTCAGTTATCCAGATGATGCTTAACATTGTGGATAAAAAGGAATTAAACTTTCCATGACTGACATACTTAATATTCTCTATAGTTGGAGAGTAAATAAGTCAATTTTTTTTTTAAAATTTATTTGGTATTTAATTGTCTTTATACAACATTGTCTGTGCTGCGAACAATATAAATTAAATATGATTAATCTGAGAATATATAAAATAAAGTGAAAAATGGTGAAAGCAGCTGAAATGGTAGAAAGGTGAAGTCAAGAGAATAGACCAATAAATATTTAACATAATTTTCTTTAGCAAAACTGTTCTTCTCATGATGTTTAAAAAAATGATAGCTTATTGAAGAAATAAATTTACTGTTTCATAAACATTCCCAGGTAAATGTGCTAACTTATGATTGCTGGTATTTTCTGGAAGATCTGATTAGTGAAAAATACAGAGGTTAGTTGTGTCGGTCCTTGCTGGTTTCCAAGGTTCCTTACATTTTAATATGTAAGTATTCACAAAGACAGAATTTTTTCCCTTTATTCTGTTATTTCTACTTTTTCTGTCATGGAGTGGAATCAATAGCATGGGACTTAGGTAAACAACGAGTTACTGACAATATTGACTAATAGAAATAACATCATAACTTGCCTGGAGCTCACACACATCATTTCTAGCTTGAAAATTATTGATCCACCCAAACTCTAACAAAAGTAATCAGTGATTCATTAGTCATAACATACCCAAATGTTTGCCTAGTGTTGTTAACCAATAGCCTAAACAGCGGAAATGAAGAGGAATTACTGAACGGTATTCCTTCCCTAAGTATTGCTGTTGCTTAATGACTCGTCTGCAGATGATATGATATCAAAAAGGTCATTTGTCATTCAACTCTTTTTTTTTTTTTTCACTGCAAGTTCAATTTCAATAGACTTAATTGGCATTACTTTTTTTTTTTTTTTTTTTTTTTTTAAATGAGCTTAGCTTAACTGCAGTGGTGTATTACTCATGAGTAGCATGTGTGTTGTCAGGGGTGGCCCAGTACTTGGTGTCTGTGATGGTATATCTTTGGAATAGAAACATAAGTGTGCCTGAAGTATTGGATATCACTTGTTATAAGCATCCAAAAAAAAAAAAAAAAAAAAAAAAAGATTTAGCAGATTTGACCACAATTGACTGTGCTGTCCCTAGCCAGGCAGTGTAAGTTTCTGCTGAGTTGTTGTTCGAATCTGTGCCTGTAATGTTTCTCAGTCTTGTTGCCTCAAACTAAAAGCATCAATGAACATATGTTAAAGAATTTCTTACATCTGAATAAACTAAAGTTAGGAGCAAAACTGGAATGAGAACAGCCCTATAGGGTAGCCTGGGATGGTAGGAAAGTATGATATCAGCTTTGGAGAATGTCTGATTGCAACTGGTTTTGATGCATAACTAGCAGGCTGTTCTTGATTTACCATCTTCTCTCATATACACACTTGTATATGTAGGCATGAAGTTCTGTATGTTCTTCAGTGCAGGTTGAAGACAGTATAAAAAATAGAAGGAAGGGAGAGAAGCTCTGTTGTGCCTTTGAAGAAAACATTGAAGATTCTCTGTGCCTTCTGTTGCATGTTTTGTACCACAAAAAAAAAAAAAAAAAAAAAACACAAAAAAAAACAAAAAAAAACAAAAAACAAAAAAAAAAACACCATTCAGATTGCACAGCTTTTCCATACGTCTCACTTAGCCATGTAATATAACTGAAAGTGTTATGGTATAAGCTCTGCTGGCTTGATTACCTCATTTTATATGATTTTATCCTAATATCATAGTGGGTCCTCTCTAAAAGATCCCAGGACCTTGACATAAACATAGCTTTTGTATGTTGTGATAGTGAATTCATAGAGAATCTGACACTTTTCAGGGCTTTCTGTCTCCCAGGGCACTGGTGGACGTACATGAAGATCAAGCTTTGGTTTATACTGATCAGTAAATGAGTTTTATTTTAAAAAATACTTCAAAGCAACCTTCATATTTTCAGTTTTATCATATTTTCTGTAGGAAATCTCAAAAGAAGAAAAAAAGATTTTAATGGTTGGATATTATTTTCAGTCAAAGAGAAATGATCTACTCCTGAAATCAAGTATCATAACATATTATGTGTCTCCTACCTCCTGAAACAGTGGCCTTACAGACCTCCCCAAACAGTCCTGATTGCTTCATTCCTGTGTAGCCTGAGTAAGAACTGGCCCTAGTCAGCACCATCCTAGAGCCCTCACTGGCAATTAAGTTTGTATGGTACAGAACACAGACGGTCACAGCTCCCTGCTTAAAGCCCCGCCCTGGTCCTGCTTTGTTTCTGAGTTAAGATGTAGCACCAGAACTAGATTTCTGCTAAAACTTTGATAAACCAGCCTAATTTAGCTGCAGGTCCTGATCTTCAGTGATTAGAGAGCTGTTCTCATGTTAGGGAGTATCACTGCTGATAAGCAGAGAACAGGAAAGATCTTTTGGCATGAAATAGTAGCAGATTGTTTTGAATGATTATTTTTAATAGAGTGTGAATCACCACCATACCATAGAGAATAGCAAAAATGTATGAGAAAATTCTGTCAATAGAATGCTATTTCCATGGACTATTTTGTATCATTACAAATTACATTTGCTATAATAAGTTACAAATGTAATTTATTATGAGATAACATCAGGACTGAGACAAATGATTAAAAATGTATAATATACACAGTTTTTTTTCCCCTGATAAATGTAAAGTTTGCTAGTCTCGACTGCCCTCATTAGTATGTGACAGTGCCAGGAGACACTTTGATCCAAAAGACTAGATTTACATGCTGTATGCTATAAATGCATTTTAGTTTTAATAACAATCCAAGAGGTTCAGCATATTGCTTAATAAAAGATCAATGCAGTAATATGATTAACCACCCTGTGTTGCTTTCTTTCCACTTCTGAGAAAGGATAGTTCAGGAGCTGCATGGCAGTGAATAGGAAACTGACTAATTGACAGGCAAAACGAAGGTTTCCCTAAGGGTTTTTCCACCCTCCCCGCCCTCGGGGCTTTCTTTGTCGGTAGAATGCTGTTAACTCTTTTGTTTAGGGTCTCTTACCTTTAAGCAGGCTTGTGGAAGATCTTTTCATATTTTTTAGCAGTAGATTTACTTGCTGAGTAAATATAGCTGATGAAAGAAAAGCTGGTGATCCATAAAAGACCAGGCTGCGGGGATCCTCATTAATCTTCCAATAGTTTTTGCTGTCATTCCTTTTTAAAGTTCCTTGCCTTGTAAAGTATTTGTGGAAAAAGTAGGAACACTTTTTTGCCTTCCACTAAGCAATGACTTACAGCCAGGTCCCAACAAAAGCTTGCACTCCCTTTCAACTAGTTTTAACTTCAGCCATGTCATTGCATGGGGTTCTCAGCTACGAAAGAGGTAAAGAGAAAGTCAAACAGAAATAGTTATCTGCTATATAATGTGACTGTATCATTAAATGAATGAATGAAGAAGGATGCAATAAAATGAAAAGGATTGAGTATGTTCAAACTTCAGTAAGAGAGTTCTTTGGAAATCTTCTCTTACAGAAACAGTGAACAATACAGCAAGAAGTTGAGGAAGTTATTATAATTAACTGTGATGGATTATGGCAGGATTATGAGAACATTAGGATTGCGGCCTACAGTTTTGAAGATGTTCCAAATTTGGGATCACTGAGCTAATGGTCATTGAGCACATATCAGAGCACAGACCGCCTCTCCTGAGAATGATCAAATTCACTGTTGTTCAGATTACACTCTCTATTAGAACTTCCCATCTTTTTAGTACATCTATAACGCCAGCATGTGTTTCACCCAGCGAAGAAACCATACGGAATAATCTAAGCTCTTTCATGGACAAGAAGGATTTTAAAAGGTCTTACAGTTCAAAAGGCAAGAAGAGTACAAACCATCAAAACATTATGAGTTTGCACAAAAATAATGGGAAATAATTTTTAGTGAGAGGTTGGAAGAGAGATACAGTCTTGGATTTAATCTCTACGTTTTCAGGGAAGAGTGGAATACCTCCAAGACAGAACATATTTTTGGTCCTCTTTTAGCAATATTTGGCAGACTTATTTTCAGAGCGAGGCAAAAGTATTTTAATGGATTATTTTTTGAACCAAAAACTAAAACCTTAGGGCACTGAAGAATATTTGAACTTGGATTAAGTTTGACAAATACTTTTACTGAAACAAAAAATGAACAAAATAGAATGAAAAATGCAAGAAAAAAAATATGAGAAAAGATGCACTTAAATTGTCTAGTTCAGCTTTCCAGTCCTTATTTATTTATTTATTTATTTATTTTTGGTTGCTTGTGTGTATGAGCACTATTTAAAAAAGCAAGGAAGTCTCACAGTGGCACATAGAATAGGTGGTAATATTTGATTCTGGCAATCCTACTTCTAAAGCCTTCTCTGGGACAAGATGAGGACAAGAGTTTAATGTTATTTCTCTTTGAATAGGAGCAGAAATACAAATTGTGCGAGATATTTGTAATCCATTGTTCTTGTTCCATTTTCCCATATTATATTTCTTCTATTTTGTGCACAGCATTGAAATCATCATCAAAGCATTAGCTAAAATTTAAGAATGAGTTTTATGTGTTTTGGTTTCAGAAAGCTAAATCATAAGCATTTTGTTCAAACCACCTTCTGGGATATTTCTATTGTCAATGACAATACAAAAAAAAATAGATTAAAAACCATCTAAGAATCAACTTGATCTGCAAATCTCTCTCCTGATGGTGAAGGAAGCTTAGGTAGATGATTATCTATGAGTACTCTTTTATGCAAGTAGTAAAGTGAGGTGGTTCTCCGATAAAGTCTCTCCTCATTTAGCAAGTCGTAGACTTGTCTTTATGTTCTTTCTGTGTCCAATGAACAGCTTATTATCTGTACAATGGGCAACAATTCCAGAAGAGACATTAAAAAATGCTGTTCCATGACTGAGAAACATACATTCTTATAGGACAATGAAAACAGCAAGAGGAAATATCTACCAGATGCCCTAAAGTAACTATTTGTTGCAGAATATACTGTTAATTTATCTCTGAAATTTGATTGTATTATCATTCAATAACTATACAAACTTTCTAACGTTATTTCCAACACTATAAAATAAGGTAATACAAAAGTATAACAATATTTTCAAGAGATGATTAATAGACTTACCCACCTTTGGCAATACAGAGAATTAGCATGGTGTTTTCTATTCGGGAGGCTCATAGTAGTCTGGAAAGAAAAGTTCTACTTTTTCTGTGGACAAAGTGTAATGATGAGTCATATGCAACAGTTTATTTTAGGTTTTATCATCAAGCTCTCAACTGCTATAGGCATGCCTCTGTGGCAGACTGAGTTTTTCAGTGTATAGGTCAGCTGCAGACAGATGGCTAGTCCCTAAGAAAGCCTTCAAGAGTGAATTACAGGACTGCCTGGGGGCAAGCTCTCTTCATGGAAATGTGCTAACTTCTTCATCCATTCCTAGACTCCTTATTCCTTGAAACACCTGTTCTTTAACCTGGGGCTCCTTCACTCAAGAGAGTTATTTCAGCTTGTTCTTTTGTAGTTTTCACCTTGTGTATATGTCTGTGTCTACTGTTGGGGAGTTAGAGGGACCTTTCTGACAGGGAAGAAGGTATTGACTCTGTGGTGAGGTTTGGAGCTGTTTGTAAAGAACAAAACACAGGGGGTCTGATTATAATTGGAAGTTCTTCCCATGATGACAATAATATTAATCCTGAAGAGGGATAAACAAGCCCAGATGCTAGCATTAACTGCTATTTGTAACAATTAGTATCATGGAGCAGGATCTCCATGGTTAGGGATTACATGATCATAAGTGAAAATCTGAGCCCTAAAGACCTATGGTTTATAACCGAGAATCAAGGAATAGCAAATAATACCTAATGGAATCATTAGTTTCATTTTAAAGGAAGGAATGCCTCAGAGGATCAAATATGTTAACAGATTCCAGTCAGTAACAAATACTTAATGTTTAGGAAAGACCTAACCCTCTTAATTTACCTCAGAAAATCACTAATGCAAGAAAGTACTTAGAAGCAGAAATAAAAATCTTCCTCCCCTCCCTCCCCCCCCCAAAAAAAAACACCAAACCAAACCAAAAAAATACATATGCACACATACAAAGAAAATAATAGCCTTTTTCACTCTTCATTTTAAGACAGGCCAAGTAAGACCCACAGGAACTTCAGGCTAAGCATCGTGCTATATGAACAAAACCAATCTACCTAGAGGAAGCGAGTGAGATGTAACCTCATTGTCTTAAAGTATAACAGCGTTACCTCTGATGGTGAATTGTAAATTAATCAGTGGAATAATTATTATTTTCCAGTTTTAAAAATATATAAATAAAAATAGAGATGGGACAGTAAAAAGTGACTTTAATAGGTCTTTAAGAGGTCTGTCGTCAGAAGATATTTTTAATAATGTCATTCACTCCTAACATCACAGCTTTTGCTAACTACTCCAGCTTATTTTGCGGCTGATTTGGCCAGGTTCATACCCTCACTGCTCTTGCTGAGGCTAGGCCAAGATGTGTGAGTTGTTCCAATTCTGCAGCCATTACAATTGCACTCAGTATAGAAAAACAGAAGAGGCTGAGGAAGGGAAGTGAGGCAATAAGAATGTAAGGAAAACACAGAAATAGACTGAACGGATGAAAGAGGATGAACAATTGCTCTGTCTGGTAACAATCTTTTTTGTAATGGTGTAGATCACTGGTCATTACAGTGGACATCCCGATGATCACAAGTTCTTAACAGAACAGTCCTGATGATAACAAAACAAACAAACAAAAACAAATAATAGGGTCTTTTTTTTATTTTTATTTTTTTTCCCAGACCCATTCAACTCCTGTTGAATGCATTCAACAGGAAGATTTTAATTTCAAAGTTCTGATAAATGAGTTTGAAGATAGAATATACTATCTCAAACTATTTTATTCAATATTCAGGACCCTTTTTGTGTTCTATTAGTTTAGGTTCATTGATTTTTCATTGCTATAATCTTTATATTTAATAAGCCTGATCTTCACATAGGTGTTAAGCTTTATCAGAAATCTCTGTTATATGAATAAATTATATTTTCTACTTTCATACCACTTCTACCAAACAGTGACTGTATTGTTTTGTGAAATTTTAACCACTTTGAACAACTGACTTTTATGATAGGAATATAAGGAAACAATAATGCATATTGGTGAGAAATGCAGGCACTTGGCTCAGCATTAAGCCAGACTGCTAGGAAGTGTTTCAAAGGCATCAGGGAAAAGAGTAGTTTTAAGATTTAAAGGAAGATTTTGAATTAGATTTGCAGATGTTCACAGGGGTGCCTTTCCAAATGTGAGCTTAAAAAAAGAAAAAGAAAAAAAAAAAAAAGGACCTAGCTGAAAAATTAAGTGATTGCACTTGGTAGAATGAAAATGTCTGAGATAAGCCACAAATACTCTTCCTTGAATGCATAAGCAAGTAGTCAGAATTCAGTACTAAAAAGACAGGGAAGCCAAGAAGACATAAAGGATGAGCTGAGGTGGTCCAAGTGCAAATCTATCAAAACGGTCTTTATAGAACCATTTTGAAAGAACTGAAAAAGAAAGAATGCCTATCTTAGGGCCTGAGAGAGGGGCATTGCACTAAGAAATGCCAGATGGTAAGAATCGGTTGAAATATATGAAAAGGACAGAAATATAGAGATAATTAAAAATATTTAGGGACAGTCTGGAAACAAAGATCTAGAGAAAATTCTAATTGAAAAATGGAAATAACTATTCATCTTTATTAGCTATTAATGTATGATCGCACAGCTTTAATCATTAATACCAGTTTCTATGACAGCTGAGTGATAGATCTGATCATCAGATAAAGTTGGTTGCATTCTTTGACAAAGAAAATAATAGAGGTAGTTTTTAGGGAGAAGAACAAGATTTTATTTCAGCCTTATGGAGCCTGAGCTGATGACATCAAGATATCTTCAATACTTTATATCTTCAAGAATGTATCAGAGAGTTGAAACAATATTTTGATTTGTACAGGAAAAGAAAGTTCTGGGCAAAGTAATACTATGAGTTACCACAGGAGAGAGAGAATAAAAGCAGTTTGCATTTTAAGATAAGATAACTTGTGAAGAGAAAATGGAAGAGAAAAAGAGGGTCATCTAGAACACAGTCTATAGATTTACTGTGCTGAGGCTGCAGGAAAATGAAGATTTTTCTTTGGAAAAGTAACTGGAAAAGTTAGAGCAGAAAAGAATTCAGGAAAGTATCAAAGAAGGTAAATGAGACAAGAGTTTAGGAAATGTCAGTACTATAAAACAGAACTGACAGATTATGATATAACAGGACTAGGGTAAAAACAACAAAAAAAAGTAGAATTTTTATTAAGAATTGTTTTATTATGCATAGAAGGAGAAGCTGGAAAACAAAGAGTCTAAGTTAGAGAAAAACTTAGGACGGATTTTATAAATGGAATAGTCAATTAACTCAAAACCAGAAGAAAGTGAGATTGATTTTTCTTTTCTTCTTCTTCCTCTTTTTTTTTTTTTTTTTTTTAATTGAGTGGGGAGATTAAATCATGTTTGTGTCATTAGGAGAAAAATAAAATTAAAATGAGAGCTTGTGGAGAAGAGGAAGGAGCAAAAATGAATGACAGGCTCTTGAGATCTAAGGCTACCTGTGAGTCAAGTGGAGAATAGAGGTAAGAGATTATTTCTAACACTGCATAATGAATAGAATGATGGGTAAGAAGTCAAATAACATTATATCAGACTTTTCTTCGTAGAAATTAATGATTTTCTGCGTAGATACATAATCAAATTTTTATTTCATGTTTTTTTTTTTTTTCTCAAATGCTGATTATTTTAAAATATTCTTTTGAGCTTAAACTATTATATTGCATGCTAACATGAAGCATTTTGGAGAATTTCTACAAAAAGAAAAATAACTGACACTTCTACCCTCCAATTTATGTGTGACACACAGCCAGCTAATTCTTAAAAAATGATTTATTTAGAGCAATGTGCTACAACATTTCTTTGAGTTCTATGGCTGTACTGAAAATGTATGCTACTGACACAGAATTAGCTAGAAATATTGCAGTATATAATTTTTCTTGAAGTCATCTCTTTCATCCTTAATTTTAGTGTGCTTAGATTTACACATTAGAAAACAGTAGGGCACAGCAATGGTTAAGGGGATTCTGCACGAACAACTCTTTCCCCATGAGAAGCAATATGCACACCTATGTTTCTGGCCTGCATTTTCAATCACTTCTGGAGCAAAGAAAGTATATCAAAGTGCTCCTCAGGACTGGGAATGAATCCCACCTCACCATCTGTTACTAATTTTGGAGCTGAAGACCCCATGCATTATTAAATCACTAAGTTAAAAAAGTTGTGTTAAGCTGGTGTTAACCCACTACAATCAGCAATGTTAAAGTTCAGCCCAGATTTGGGACAGAATGTCAGTAGTGAATAAAAATTCCTAGCTTTGTATGTAAACAGATTTGGATTTCTTTGGGATGAAAGATGCTATATTTTATAAAGGATTGTCCAATAGTGTTGTGATGAAATACTAAAGAGGTCTGAATTATACAGTATTCAGTCTTTGCTACAAGGCCTTAGTACAGTGAACCAACAAAACAGTGAATTTCCAATTAAGGGTGCAGGCATACAGTAAAGGGTATGTCCTCAGCCCTGTTTGATCTAAGGTGCTATCCAAACTGTTCCCTTGTGATGTGTCAGCTAAAAAGGCCATCCACTGCTTTGTACAGGTCAATATTTCTGGCTCTGCACTACACTGTACATCTTTTCTTAAGCACTTCCATAGGACTACAGAGGCAACACTGCAGGAGATAACAATTTCAACTTTATTTGGTGAAAAGCCCCAAAGTATGGCATTAGACCAGAGCAATACCTGGATTGATCCTTCAATCTGGAGTTCTCCAAATTCCTGTAAATAGAAGTATGCTTTTAGTTTGAGTAATTTACATGCTTACCTTCTTTCTTTTCAGGATTTCCCAAAAGAAATACATGTATGTGGTTCCAGAAAGCAATGGACTTGCTGCACCTGAGCTATACAGATGGCCTGAATATGCTCAGAAAATCAGATGAATTGACCTGCCCATATGCAGCCAATAAGTCTGTGCTGTTCCTCCAACCAAGCTGCCAGGCATCTGGAATTCTCAAAAAATGTCCAAAATACTCAAATTCCACCTGGACATCATTTCCAGGAGGAAGAAGTTGACGTGTCAGGGAAAAATCTGGACATATGGCAGTCCTAGTATAATCAGAATAACACACAATGAGAATACAACATTAAAATAAACTATGCATTTTGTATTCTCTAATTTGTGTAGGAAATGTAGCATACCCGTTATCCTGATTTGGGGATAAATTTTTAATGCTTATTTTTTCTCCTGTTTCATGGAAATTCATAAAAAGATATATGGATGCTCTATTAGAATGCACAGGGCTTGTGGACTTCATAATGTTGATATTTTCTATAATGTCAAGCTACATTTTTCATGCTATTCCCAAGGGTCATTCTTACATGTATGAATATGTATGCAGAATAATATAAATAGCTATAGGAATTCTGTTGCACCTTCTTCAGTTAAAAAGCAAGCTTACTAACCTCTTTTCCACAATAGGCATCATTTATGTTTCACATATACATTACTTTGCAGAATTAAGGTAATGGCTCCTTTGAACATGGACATGCTGTGTTGCAAAAATAGGACAGATTGCATATTACGAACCTGCAGTACACAATGCAAAGTAAACATCCTAACGGCAAGTGGCTTCTGAGAATGTGCAGTAGTTGCTTTAAAACCACAACATCTTGTCCAATTTAAATTACTTAAACTGATTATTCTACATTCCAGGCTAATTGTCTGCAAAATTTCATTATAAAAATCACAGCTGTTTTCTAGTGCATGCAATTTTGTTTTTCGTTTGTTTGTTTGTTATCCATTTGAGAACAGAGAAATATGTGTCTGAAATGCAAAATTTTTGTTTAGTTTTCAGAGTCGCATTTATTACAAAATGTTTAACATAGGCCCAATTTAAGCCTGTTAAGCTTAACCTTCCATCTACACCACCTCTCTGTACAGATCCTTATTCCCATTTTAAGGAATATGTGCCCGTACATCAATGCCTGAAGACATACATGGCTTCAAAGCATACCGACTCAATCTGGGCATAATTTGTATAAAAAATGGACAGTATCTATTCTTATTTGCATATAAAGAACCCCAGACCTCTTCAGATATGAATCAGAACATCCATTTGACATCAATAGAAGCGCATGCACTAAAGCTAGCATATGGCCCACACTTTGAGGAACACAAGTGTTCTGCCCACACTTAAGAGATGCACACATGCACGTGCACACAGGCACTATGCTTTGTACTTCTGTTAGATGCAAAGCGTGATCAATTTAAGTAGCAAATTCCTTTTTTGTATTTCTTATTTTCAGCTAGATCTCCACAGTGCTCCAGAAAGGTTTAACTGCTTTTTTACCAAGCATTCAGGCAGGCTAATAACTAACATTTTGCATAGAAATAAACTGCTGACAAAAGGACTTAATTTAACAGAGCAAAGGACTTTGTAGCTGGTGCCTTAAAAGTCCAATTCAGTTTCCTATGTAGACAAGGGTAAAAGTTGCTGCTTACATGAATGCTGCTAGCTGCAATAGCAATAATAGTGACCATGGTATGCAAGCAAGATAAGTCTGGCAGTCGTGCCTTATATAGCAATTACAACCAATCAATGAATCACTTTTTTCTGTGTCATCTCTCCAACTGCAGGCAGTGTCAGCTCCCTCCATAAAAGGCTGAGAGTATTCACACTGCAGTTGCAGTGACTACTAACTCTAACAGGAGAGGGTGTTCTGGTATACACTATTTAGTTACTTTTCAAAGACACCTGTGTGCCTCAGAAGTTTGAAAGTGGCTTAGCACTTAGGAAAGTCAATAGAAATTATGCACCTCAGGGCCAGATTTTTAAAGGCTACTATCTTCCATTGATTACAGGAATTAGGAACCTAAATACTTTTACAAATCTGGCACAAGAGGCTAAATCACATTTGAAAGTCGATAGGAATTAGACTCCTAAGTGCCTAAATCAAATGAAAAAAAGACGTGTTTTAGGAGTGAGAATCTTTATAATTGTATTCCCGCTAGTGTAACTGCAAATTATGGGTTCAATTATTCCACTTAGGCACAGCTCAGAGGAAGAAAGTGGTATGAAGTTGCAATGCCCCAGAGGAAAGCAGTGATTCCTAAACTCTTGCAGGAGATGCAGTATATTGCTTCATGAATTTTTGACTTCTGAGAGAAAAAATCATGGTTTTGTTTTTAATATGTTTTATTTACACCATTCAGATATAGACTGATTCTACTGGTCTTTATTTGTGATCAGAACGTTGTTTGGTTTCGTTTGTTTGTTTTTAAATACACTATTATCATAGAACATAAAATGGTTTAGTTGAAAAGGCCCTTAAAGCTCCAGCCCCCTGTCATGGGCAGCACTGCCAATCAGTAGATGAGACTGCCCAGGGAATTATTTCTTGCAGTTCTCAGAACTGATATAATAACAAAAAATTAGTAAACCATTTTCTTTCAATTCAAGGACTTAAAATGCAAGTATTTGAACGCTGGCATGAGTGCTCCAATGAAGTAAACTACTAAGACTGAGAAGTAATTTTTTACTCAATACAAAGACTCACTATGAGCAAATGTGGCAAAATAAAGCCATAAGTAAACTGAGACAAATAAGATATAAAGCAAGAATCTTAAAAACTGAAAGTAATAAAAACCAACAAGAAGCTAAAGAAGATTTTTTTTGTAAGAATGTATTGAAAAGTGAATTGGAATAGGTCACTGGCACAGGATTATTTTATTTATAATGCTTGCAGTTATTTTGTTTATTACCATAACTACATAAGAAAGTTAGCCCACCACTACCAATAGAACTATGGTTGTATGGTTATCCCTCTTCATGTTAATCCAGGAGCTAATAGTGATTGAGATATTTCAGGAAGAGGCTAGGAGACAATTATTCAAACAAGGAAAGAAAATAACACGGACACTTCTTATATTTTGAAAATAAATAGGAGCACTCCAAAATGAATACCATGTTAATTTGTTGCAGTATCCCATCTGGACAACAACAGCAAAAGTATAAACCTGAGCTACCAGTACCATATACAGTTAACTAAATCCATTTAGCTCCTCATTTATAAGTCAAATTACAGGAACTGAGGGTGGCATATACAGAAAGATATGTTAGCATATAAAGAAAGATATGTAAATAAGGCCTATAAACTTAGGGAGGGAGAACAGAAGAAAGAAAAAGAAAGCACCGGGAGTTCATATAACATATGAATGGCATATGTTATATATGAACGTAAATTGGCAGTTGAACAACCGGTTCTCCTGTTTATTCTTCTTGTGAACAGGGCCTGACCTAAGAAAGTCTTCCCCAGTGCCCACATTCTGTTTGTTGTTCTAGAGCTAGCAGAATGATTGCGAGGAAAATGAGAAATAAAAAAGAAAGGAATGTGACAAAAATGGATGGTCAGGTGGAGGATGCTAATGAGTGGTATGCGTCAGGGGTCTGCCATGGGACTGGTGCTCTTTAACATCTTTATCAATGACATTGATGATGGAATTGAGTGCACTCTCAGCAAGTTTGCTGATGACACCAAGCTGATTGCTGTGGTTGACACAGTGGAAGGAAGGGATGCCATTCAGAGGGACCTCAACAGACTCGGGTGAATCTAATGAGGTTCAACACAGCAAAGTGCAAGGTTTTGCATTAGGCTGGAGGAATTCCAGACATATAAACAGACTGGAAGGAGCAGTCTTTGAGAGTAGCTGTGCGGAGAAGGACCTAAGGGTCCCAGTGGATGAAAAACTTAACATGAGCCAGCAGTGTGCTCTTGCAGCTCAGAAAGCAAATGGTATCCTGGACTCCATCAGAAGAGAGGTGGCCAGCAGGGAGAGGGAGGTGATTGTGCCCCTCTGCTCTTGTGAGGCCCCATACAGAGTACTATGTCCAGGTCTGGAGCCCCCAGTGCAAGAAAGACAGAGAGCTGTTTGAGAGGGTCCAGAGGAGGGCCACAAAGATGATCAGAGGGCTAGAGCACTTCCCCTATGAAGACAAGGTGAGGAGCTGGGCTTATTCAGCCTGCAGAAAAGAAAGCTGCGAGGTGACCTCATTGCAGCCTTTCAGTACCTAAAGGGAGCCTACAAACAGGAGGGGAATCAACTCTTTGAAAGGGTAGATAGTAGCAGGTCAAGGGGAATTGGTTTGAAGTTGAAGGAGGGAAGATTTAGGTTGGATGTCAGGGGGAAGTTTTTTACTATGAGAGTGGTAAGGTGCTGGAACAGGCTGCCCAGAGAGCTTGTGGATGCCCTGTCTCTGGAGGGGTTCAAGGCCAGATTGGATAGGGCCCTGGGCAGTATTAAATGGTTGGTGGCCCTGCATGTGGCAGGAGGGTTGGAGATTCATGATCATTGCAGTCCCTTCCAACCCGGGCCATTCTGTGATTCTATGATAAGGACATGGAAATGTCAAACATCAAGAGGAGTGCTCCAACACCACTCATTTCTCCTTGAAAATATAATCAAAGGAGTGGGTGAACATTGGCTGCTGATGTGATGCGTGAAGATGTGACAGGACAAGGTGACAGAAGTAGAGTCTGTGGCTATTTACCTTGCCCTGTGCAGGTTCTTTTCCCTGGTACGAGGCAGCAGGAAGATGATGTAGAGGCTAAAGGTCATAGGAGGTCCTCAGGTTAGTTGGGTGAAAATATAAAGTAAAGGATCAAAGGGTAACACTGTTAAGGAGTCCTTAATGAAGTGAAAGGGGGACTGTCGCTGGTGCACATGGTATACAGTTGTCTTCCTCTCACTTCAGGAAATGCAAAAGACGCCAAGAATTGCTCCATGAGCATGTCTACCTCACAGTGAAATGGGAAATATTCTCTGCCGCAGGCGTATTTTACCATCTTCTAATATTTGGAGAGCATATCATTTACCACGTAGATGGGACACAAAAGTGAGTAAAGAGTGTGAAAAAATCGTGTGAGGAAGTGTTTTCCCAGGACAGTTTAGAAACAGAGTAGTTGCTTTAAGAGAGTGATTACTACATTATCAGAGATAAATGAAATTTCTCTTTGGAAGTATCTTCTTTCTCTCTGAGGCCAATATGGATGATCCCCTATGAGGAGGCTGTGCAGGAAGAAGTGGTTCCCAGCATAGCAAATTGTAAAGAAAGTGTTCTTATAGCCTGACTTGATTCTGATCTGCTCTAAGGGAAAATTTCATAATGAAGGATCTAGCTGTCAGACTGTAGTCATAAAATAAGCTTTGTTCCAAATTTAGTATAAAGAAACATTTAGTACACTTTTAGGCTCCTCTTTTCAGGTTATTGGACAATAGACAATTTAAACTCTGTTTGTATTGCTCTATTAATACAATAAAGCCACCCTCTGAGAATTTCCAGTATTGCAATACTTCCTGACTAAGAACTGAATTTCCTATACAAAATAAATCATAAGTCAAGTAATGCAGCAACAGAGTCTTGTCAATACCAGTTAAGAATACAGGAGGATTTATGAAGTGCAAGCCTTCTGATTCGACAACACAAGGTAACTCAAATAACCTCATGGTTTGATTTAGAAGCAGTGACCCATGAAGTTTGCTGCTTAAATATTATAAAAACTTGCTGCTAATTATCAGGGCCATTACTGTCAACAAATTATGACTAAGAAAATTGAACTTAACACTGTCTAGTATCCTATTCATGCACAGAAGATTTATAGATGCAATTCATATCCTGGCAAATCCTTTCATCTATGAAATGACAGGTGTGATTTACCCATGTCACTTATCTGTTAAGCTCAGTGAAATTCCAGGGCTGAATTTCTTCATATTTCTTTTAACAAGAGAAAGATTTCAAATAAATTTCTTTTTCTATTTTTTTTTCCCCTCAGAGTAATTACCTCAACCATGTTGAGAAAGTATTTCATGTGAATTCCACAGTTGCAAACAGAAAAGTAATTTGTTTTTTAAAATTATGTGGCTTCCCTCCTTATGGTTTTAAATACCTAAATGAGAGTTTATTTTGCAAACATTTGTGTATCAGTCCTGTGATTAAAGTTAACAATGAATTTACAGCATAATAGATTGTATCTTTCTGTTATATATCTAAGTATATCCTTTTGAAGTTTGTGGGATATGTATAAAAAGGTTAGCATTTAAAATCAGTTGCTTTCAGTAGGTGCTGGTAAAGACATCTCAAGATACAATCATTTGTGGTTATTTTTCTTTTCTTTCTTAAACTTGTAAGAGGAAATTTCTAATTTTTATCCCTTACCTGTATAAGCATTTTCTCTATTTGAATTGCTCATAAAAATTGTGTTACGCATCTGAATTTAACAGCAACTAAACATGCTTCTGTTTCTAATTAATCCTCAATTTTTACCTTAAAAAAATCCATGACAAATATCAGAATTCTTTATCCTGTGTGAATCTTAACATTTTTTCTCCAAATGTGCGGAGAATTAAATTTCTACTTATAATTCATCACGTGTAGTACTTCGGAAATTTCTTTTCTTTTTATGATTATTTTGCTTTTCTTTGCAGGGCAAATAAGCTATCAAATGACACAGTATAAGCAAGCAATCTTTTATTTTAGTCTGTGGTACATTAGATTACCTTTGTGTTCTGAACACAGCTTTTCTACCAACTTGCATTTGTCTCCTCCCACATTATGACCTCTAAATGCTGTAAACATATAAACATTCCCAATTTTAATAAATGACAAAAAACAAATCTATGGGAGCTTAAGGATTTTTCAAGTACGTATTTATTCACTTAATAGTCAGATTTTTTTTTTTTTTAAATACATATAAAGAAATAATCAGTTAATAAATATCAAAATATAAATTGTTCTTGAGTGAAGTCAGCTCCCTTTTTTCTTCATGGAATCATTACAGTTTACTGAGTTAGGGACTGTAACCAAGAGGTAAAAATTGTTAACGTTAAAGGAAAATATGCCTTCCTTTTTTTGTTTCCTTGAAACAGTTAATTATTTTTTTTTATTGGAGTAGAAACTGAATAAACTTCTAGCTTTGTATTAAACAGAGTTTCAAAAGTATGAGGTATTTATACATGTAAGTCCCTTTAGTACTAATTAAAACATATAATTATGTGTACAAGACTTTCCCATGTGCCACCTAGTGAACTGTCTGTAATAGCAAGTTTCCAGTCTAGGGAGAACACTATATGCAGAGAACAGTGTGGGAAAAAAAAAAAAAAAAAAAAAAAAAGAACGGGCATTTCTGTTAAATGAGAAGGGAACATCATTGACCATGTTGTGTTTTCAGCAAATATTTGAAGGAAAAAAATAGGAGCTTATATCCAATCTGTGGTTTCTTAAGACAGTGTTATCATTAGTTTCTGTTGGGTAGCTATGAGTAGACTATTGACAACTTCACACCACTGATAGGTGAAACGTTTAAACGTAACCATTTTTTTTCACTTCTCAGTCAGCAACTGCACCCAGCTGTGTTGTTCATCAGATCCCTCTCTTGGAGTCAATTCAACACACGATTAGCAGAAAACTTTCCCATATAAGAGACACAGAGAGAGAGACAAAGGCAACAGAGAAGGAAGAAAGGAAAGAGAGAAAGGGGGAAAAAAAAGACAAAGAAAGAAGGAAAAAGGGAAGGTCCTCTGAGAGTATTTTTTCCCTTTGCTGACTAGAGAAGAATCCAAACAACTGACTAAGAATAGATAGCTATTTAAAAAATCAAAAGACATAGATTTCAGTCTTCATGGAATAGTGTTCAAAACAGATGCAAGACAAAAGGAGTTTACATCCATTACTCTACACCGCAAGAGACTGCATAATCATTTGTTCTGGAACTCTTTGCTATATATAGCAAGGTTAAAAGGTTTTTAATTATAATCCTGTAGGAAGATAATATGCAGACACAGTATTTGAATACTTCCCCACATGATGACTGAAAGCATCTTTGTCAAATAACAACACTGATCTCAGATTCCCTAAGCATGGGAGCTCCTCCACTCCCACAGTGCTACACTACACTGTCCACTGTCCTCTGACTTCCCCACAGTCCTTGCTCCTCCATGTGATTTCCCCAATAACTTCACATACTCAGCTCATCTCTCTCAAACTGGCTTTTATCCCCTACATGTAACACTCATGTACTTCTTTCCCTGTAGATTAAATTTATTGAAGGATTTTTGTTTGTCTGTTTGCTAAATTTTACAATCCTCTGGATTGTTTGCTTCTGTTTCACACAGAATCACAGAATCACAGAATGGCCAGGGTTGGAAGGGATCTCAAGCATCATGAATCTCCAACCCCCCTGCCACATGCAGGGCCACCAACCTCCGCATTTACTACTGGACCATCTTCTTTGCTGGTTATGCAAAGCTTTCTTCCATACCTTTCATCTGGAAATCTCTTTCACTATACCCATTAATGCATTTCCTTTGGGAACATTTCCAGTGCTGATGAGTTTCATGGGTAATACACTTTCTAGCCTTTCTGCCGGGAATTTCTGCTGCTTCTTCCCCAGAGACACATATCTGGCTTATTGTCCCCAGACTCCCAGACCCTGTGGTAAGGGAATGATTTTCCCATTAACCCCGCATAAAGCGCCTCTTTTCTGACATGGACTGGTATTTTCATTGTCTCCAATGGCAGTTGTTTTTATTGCCAAATTGGAAATCAAAGATTTACAAAATATTTGTGTATTACTTCATTATCCTTAAATTTATTCCTATAATGTTAAGTTTAATTCTGTTTATTATGCAAAGATATTTGAGCCACGTAGCATTTACAGGATTAATTTTACTTAAAGTTTGTTAAATCTGCATATTTTATGGTCTTTCAAAGTCTTCCATTTAAGTCTTTCTTCCAATGTTGATTAAATTGTTACTTAGGAAAATGACTCCAATCTTCTTCCTTTTTTGAGTAGTAACTGGATCTGAAAATAGCACTCCAAAGTGCACTGATGTACTGCTAAGAAATGCAGCATAATTGCCTAGCTTGTTTAACATGACACTCCTAATAATAAAACTCAGATAGCATTTGCCATATTTGAAATATGTCTTGTTTTTGACTCATTCAATTCATCATCTGCTAAAATACCTAGGTTCTTCCTTCCAACAGTGAATTTACGGGTTCTCATATGTGTGCTTCTGGTTATTTTCTCCTACCAGGAATACTTTGTGTAGTATTATTGGATTTTCTATTCTTTTTTTTTCTGAAAATATATTGAATTTATCGTCAATATAGATATTTTTTATTATTTATTGGACAGTCATACCCAGAATCCTTGGTCATGGTTGTCAACCTTCTGCCGTACTCTATATTTATGAGGTAGGCACAAGCTCTGCCATTACTCTTTCTTGTACCATTAAGATATTTTTATTACTTTCAATGCAGTATTTATCTACAAATATAATTAACATACTCCCAACTTTAGCCTTCAAGTCACTAATGAAAATATTGAATGATACTGAAGCCAGAATAGACTCCTGAGAAACCAATCTTAACATATTCTGCCAAGCCGATTTTGAGTCATTAATAAACAAAATGGAAAAATAATTTGTACTGACTAATTACTGGATGAGCCTTATTTTTTCATGTTTACTGATTGCTAGTGAAAAGATCATTTTAATATAAATATTTGAGTTTTCATTAAAAAACTACTTTGAGAAATCCTTGATTACAACTCCTATCTTGAAATGTAAGAAATTGCATTGCAGGGTATGCTTTGAATTGTGTACAGTGATGTCGCAGTTGAGGGCCTATATACACAGAAAAGTCAGAGAGCAAGAATGAAGCATAAGAATAGAATTTACCTTTAACTGATTCCTACTATCAATATGCACATGATTTCTGTCTGAAACCAACTACTTACTGTTCAAGATGTTGTAGTTACTATTACACACAATGCACACTAATGTGTCTATACCAGTAAATTAAATGTGCATGAGAACATTTTTTGGTGCTGAGGCCAACTGGCATGATGCTGCCTGCATCTCTGCTGGCAAACACTCTTACTGCCAGATCAGGGTGTTTATTGGAAATGAGCTACCCTGTACAAGCTCATGAACCGTCTCTGGGAATGGTCTGGATTGTGGTACTTGGCATGAATCAAAATAGTGACAAAGAACATTTAAGCATTTACTCATATAGACAATCGTGTTCTTGCACCTGGAAACAATCCCAGGCATGAGTGAACTTAATACTGTAAATATAGTTTAAGGGCCTGTGTAGAGTGTTTTTGTGGCACACCGATGTGTTTTAAATTTACATACTACTATGGTGTTAATTATTTCACTTATCTTCCCTAACTGCATCTAGGTATGCCTGGTACCTCCTTGGTTCTCTTCAACAGTACAGCTTCCAGGATTAGTTTTCACCTTGGACCACTGTCCTTGTAAAAAAATAGAGTAATTTGGCATCAAATAACTCACATCCCATTTTTCAGCCAATTTCACAGCCTTTTTTCTTGAAAGCTTTTACTGAGACTGGAGTTAGAGGAGATCAGCTATTGCATATGAAATGCAAGAAATACCCAATACTTTTTGGTGAATATAGAAAGCAATTAAGTACCAATGCCACTGAAATTGGTGTTATCACTTCAAAGAGCAACTTGTGGAAGTATCCCAAACCTGGTTTGTTTTTGAAACATTAAAAATGTTTGTTTTTTCTCAATATTCACGGGGAAAGTATTCTATATTTTAGTTGGCTAACCTGATATTTTATTCAAAGAAATCATGATTCAACCAACCAAATTCAACCAACTTCAAATCCTGTTTCAGAGTACTGTACTACATCCTGGACCTCATCTTGGTTTGCAACGTTAAGATTGTGTTATTTCATATACTTAAATTTTGCCACTACTCATAGCAATAGTACTTGTAGCATAGTCAGGGGAAAAATAAGAAAAAAACATCTCTAATGTAAGTATTTTATTGTTTCTGTTCACTAGCATATAAGCACAAAGCTTATTTCCTTATTTTAGAAGGGAAAGATGCTGATGGGCTTTAACAACAACAAAAGATTTAGTGTTTGAAGGAAAAGTTATTCAACAGAAAGTGGAAGCGATGAAGCTGTCTTTTCTGCAAATTCTATCCTGTGATTTTTTTCCCCTTCTTCTTGCCACAAATGATATTTCCCTCCCTCTTCCTTTCAGTTACGTAGCTTTTATTACTTGCTATAGATGGTTTGATGTTACATTTGTGATGATTGCTTGCAAATATACAGATATGAAATGGCCAGATGTCTGATTCCTCTAAAGGGAGGTAGAGGAATAAGTTGTATTTGCACTTTCCTCAGGGGACACAGTAATTTGGGGCTCTTTCCTCTATATAAATTCTTACTATAGTATGAGGTTTGAAATCTTAAATTTTTTATAAAATTGGCGGATACTGGTGAGTGACTTCAAAAGTTATTTGTAGGGCAGAGTATGGTAGCATAATCCTCACTACACCAAGAAACAAGACTAACATGATACATCTGGAATATATATCAGAACTTCTGCTTATATATTCATGTAAGATTTTTTATAGATTTCAGCAACAATCAGTTCATACAGTGCAATGATTTCCAACTAATCAACTTTAAATTTCTCATTTTTATGTGATCTGACATACAAATCTTGTTATATGATTCTTTTAGTGTTATTCAGGATGTTTTACATTATTAGATCTTGACCAAGAAATATTTATGTAAAATGGCTCTAAGCCAATAATATGCCTTTTGTTTAATAAAAATGCACTGTGAACAGTTTAAGAGGTGTCTGTATTTAATGGTGAATAAAACACTGACTGTTTCTTTCTACGGCCAAGTTGCTGTCTAGCTTGAGGTGCTAAATAACATAGAGTAAATTTTGTGGTCTCTGCTAAGCCTGAAAGTGGAAACAGCAGAGAAATTGCTTGTGCAAGAGGTTTTGGAGAAGGGCACAGAAAATGGCTTAAGGTGTAAATGAAGTAATAGGAGCAAAAAGTCTAAAAGATATTCAGAGTGATTGAAGGCTTTCACTCACGAACACATGATCATTAAACTTGGCTGAAGTGGCTTGGAGAATTCTGCATTACCTTTTCCTCCAGAAGTGCTGTCCCCATAGTTCAGACAACTATGTCTGCATGAAGCAGCTTCTGAAAGTCATGATTTTACAGCTGGCCCTTTGTCTTGCTACATTGGTGGCCAGCTGTAGTGGTCAACAAACAGCATTTGATCTGGATTTTGCCAGCTTTGAGACTGGCCACCTCTGTAAGAGGTAAGGTGAACATTAGCAGGAAATTGCCATTTCAGCATCAAAGTTTAACCTACTTATACTCATGTCAATCCCAAGATGGAGTGGAGTGTGATTAAGGTAAAATGTAAGGTGAGATATTGATTAGCCTTCACTGTAACTTTAACCTTGCTTGAATTTTGGGACTGCAAAGCACTTATCAGTCATAGAAAAAAACATTTTTTAATCTTTTCCGCATACATTTTCCTGTTAAAAACTAGCAAAGTGCTAACTCCTGCTATCTTGGGGAGCAGTCCTTTCACACCGCAGGGCTCCACGATAACGGAAGTAATTTCTGAAGACACTGGAACCTCTTTAGCAAGTCATCCTTTTAGCAAGCACAATCTTTTCTGAGGGGTGATTTTATATGTGTACAAATAAATATATATATCTTGCAGCATTAGTGCAATCCAAGGAATGATCTGCTGTAACATCCTGAAGTGAATCAAGTAAATATTTCAACTTTTATAGCATGATCTAAATACCAAAAAAACTGCTGTCAGGCTCTGAGATGATAATGAAAGGCCTTGAGTCACATTCTTACTAAAGAGCCTTGTACGTTTTTGTGTGCATAGTGCTCCCCTTTCCAACCACAAATCACAGTTATGTATTTTAAGTAGCTTTAATTATATTTTTAAAGCAGAAGGATTATAATCAAAATGTGAAGAAAATTATAGCTTAATTCATGCATATATACTTTCTATTATACAGATATTATTCTTATCATTAGGCCATTGGAACAGGGTTTCTTTTGTTAATATGAGATTAATATTCAATTAATTGTTTTTCTGATTGGTTTCATAATTCACTGGATTATTGTTATTTTAATTATTCTTATTATGGACAAACTGAGATCAGAAACAAAGGACATTTTTTCATTTGTTTGCATACAACATTGCGTGCTTTGAATACAGGGTCCAATCAGATTCACAGTTTAAGGCTACAAAAATAAGAACTCTACACACTTTGGTTAAATACAGATAAAAGCACCACTTGAACAACTGACACATATTTTCTTAGCTGAGAACTAAGTAGTGTGAGACAGACACTCAGCCAGCAGGAGAAGGCAGGGGCTAAGAAGAATGAAACACACTTCAATTGCTTCTTCTCTTCAAGCATAGTTCCCAAAGTCTGTTCCAGCTGGAAGCCAAGGAAAGAAGCCAAGTGGTAGAAGAGGGCTGGGAAAATCATTCCTTCATACCTTTAATTAGAGGAGAGGGGAAAGAAAGCTACTTTGGAGTGGAACAAAACAAGAGATATGCTCTGTCTCAGAGGAAGGATAGGGGACTATTTTCAGAGCAGAAAATAGATTTGGATTGAGAAAGCTGATAGGATAGAAAGATGACTGAAGAATGTTTGTGCTTAACTAGATCTACCACTGACAGCACCACTTCCAGCACTGCATCAAGGTCCTCATTACGTAACTTATACTTTTCTATTGGGACATTTTCACAACAGCATCCAAATCTCCTCAGAGTTTTCCTTCCTTACTAGTTCTCTTTGTAACTAACTGTAACTTAGGTGTCTTGACAAGAGCCTGTTATTTCTATGGGTCTGATGGCTTGGCCAGCTGTCTTCTAATTTGTGTGATAATTCATCCCCTCAAATCCTTCAAATATCCATCTTCAAAGCCATAGTTGCAATGTATTGAGGAGCTAGACTGAAGTTTGGTCTCCCTAGTTATCTTTTCAGATGGTATGTAATTCTGAAAGCCATTTTCTATCAAAAAAATGAGGTAAGGCAGATCCCACAATCTGCATACCTACCAAAGCCTCCAGTGCTGAATGCTTATTTATCACAGCAGCAGTAAGGAGCTCCAGTTCAATGCAAAATTTTATTGCACTTCAAAGGACACTTAATCAGTAACTCATTTGTAATTTAATTTTATTATACTTTAACATATTATACATACAAATTTAGGGACTTAGTCTACAAGTCTTTATTCATGCAAATATCTCCATTGCACTTCGAAAGACTATTTCTGTGATTACACAGTGAGCTGTTTGGTTATTGGGCTGTTAATCAGACAATATCATTTTCATAATAGTTATTCAGAAAAAGGATTTATAAATATATCAAAAGGAATGGAAAAAATAGATTCAAGCAGCAGGTATGTAAGAGAAAAGAATCTAATAACTATTTTTATTATAATACATAAATAACGATAAATTTTGGTGTATCTCAATTGACCCTTGCATAACTACCTATCTTAGAACTAATTTTTCAAGTAAGGATCCTTACATAAAATCAAACAGCCTACTTCTGCTTTCTGTACAGAAACTGTTAGGTCATAGCCTGAACCACTGACTGAGCACCTGGTGAAGGGGCATAGCCAGCCCTGGGAGCACAGGTGTGAGCAATTCACCCAAGGTCCACCCTCCCTAACTTCATTTAAGGGCTGGAAACTGAAGGGGAAGCATCTCTATTTAGATATTGTCTCTTTTGTGAGATTCTAGAGTGTTTCTTCTTTTGTAGTGAATTGTCACCACTGTCTTTCTTAGTTGACCTGAAACCAGTAAAAGGCAACTATATCTACTGTTTCTTATCCTTACAGTAATCTATAAGAGGAGCTTCCTTATTTTTGCCCTGGGCATAGAAAAATACGTTTAGCGTTGCTTGCTGCTGAAACTATGTCTACCTTAAAGAGTTATGCTATCATCAGTAACAATATTGATTACTGACGTAATTGCACTGGAAAAGGTTTTTCTAGTATAGACAAATCCAAGTATATAGCTTTGGGCTCAATGCTCTGTAAATTATGTGTTTAGCAGTGTGAGTGAATTGGTTAGTGGTGTTTCAATAACTTCTGTTTTCATGTGTTAAAAATTGTTTCTTTTACAATAATTCTTACAACTCTGAGACAGAGAAGAAGGAACACATTCAGCAATGAACTCTGTATTAATTTGGTTCACTTTTAGCCCTTTAAGAGATACTCACATATACTTAATTTACACTTATACTGGTAAGTCACAGAAAACCAGAATATGGGTCTTACCCCTGACATATGATTGTCCAGTGTCCAGCTATAAGTATATATCCTGATACCACTTTTTTCTCAGCCCACCTATTACCTTCCAAACAATATTGAGAGGGCAGCCTATGTCAGGTACCTTTCCACCTGCATTTTGGGTGCAGCCATCCTGTTTGGCAGGCATGAGATTGTGTATAATTGAATATTAAATTGTGCCATACAAGTTAGGCTCAGGCCAGATAATGGCCAATCTCCTGATTTTTGTTAGTTTTTCTTTTTACTGATATACACTTAGCTTTGACCCCCTCATCCTGTGTTTGTCTTTTGTCAGTAGGAAAAGGCATTGCCAATAGGTGATCCAAGCTGACTTAGTATATCCATATTAAGTAAATTACTTGTCTAAATGACGTTAGAAGGATCCTTCTTGACTAGCTGAGAGCAGATGTTAGTCTAGTCAAAATTTCTTGAATTAAGTTATTGGCTGTGTGATTGTGTCCCTGGTGGAGGCAGACCATGTAGAGGAATATTTTCCCTCAGAAATCACAGTAGCAGCAGGCTGGGAGCTGCAGAGTGAAGATGACGAAAGTGCCAAAGGAGATGAACATACATGCTGCAATTTGCTATATAGAGATTGTAAGGTGTGGGAAGCATGTGAGGCATTTGAAAGCTGAGAGGTATTTAATAGTTTTGGAGGGGATGAAAATCAGTAGCTATATTTGTATAGATAATTGTATATTATTAGGTCTCCCATTTATACAGTAAGCGGGAATCTTTAAAATACTATTTGGAAATATTTTCATGAGGTTTTGACTGCAGTTCTCTAGTGCTGTCCTTAGATGTGAATAAGATCATGTGATAGGTGAAGTAAGGCTTTTGAAGAAATAAAATGTAACATATTATTTCAGTCTCTTATCATTGTAACATATTATTTCAGTCTCTTATCATTGTCAATATTAGAAATAGGTTGTTTTGTGGTTGGCAATTTTCATTTTTCCAGTGGGGTTTTGAATTTGCTTCTTACTATTAAAAACCCAAAATATTAGGCATCAGAGGTACTGAAACTGCTTGCATTTCACTGACACTATGTTACCTCTATCATAAGCATGTATGATTCTACATCATAAACCATTGTGAATGGAGCATGTTACATCCATGTTATTTGTGTACCCCCTCTAGGACTATTCACTCCTATATTCATATTTCAAATATCAGACTTAAAGGACAGACTCTTCAAGTCACTTGACAACAAGGAATGACTGGTAAGCAAGCACATAGCTTGTAATTCATGCAAAAGCGTTTTTATGGTGACAGCAAATCTTTATACGTCCTTTCTGAAGGAACGTTGTTGACATGGAACCATTAAGATTTGTGGATGACTCTGAGTGCAATGATTGACAAAGTACTTGTGCTGTTGTTGGTAAATGTTGTTCTTCAATGGCTGCATATATGTTATCAGAAATACTTTGATGTTATGATATATTGCTGTCCACTCTTAAAGCTATGATGTGTCTGACAATTGCAAGATAGCAACTGAGTTGTTTCTTCACAAAGTAATATAGCTAAATAGTTGTTTCTCATAAATGTCACTCAATTCTCAGGGTGGTAAGATGTCTTGTGCAATTTGAAAGGTGATCGTAAAAACTTGAATTCATCTTAGAACTAGCACACATCGGAGAGGAGGGAAAAGATATTTAATAGTTATGTATGTATTTAAATGAGCAATAGAGCCTCCAACCCATTGTGAAGGCTATCAGCCCACAGTACAGACTGTGAATCCAGAGATCAATGTGCTTTTCTGAAAGAGTATGTAGTAGTCACAATCCATATCTTCATAGTAACTTAAAAAGAATCTGGAGTCTGCTAAAAATGTTTTATAGGAAGAGAAATTAATGAGATAAATGTAACTGTTCTACACAAACTGCGCATGTACTCAGCAAAAATGAAGATTGTACATATTCACTTGGAACACCTGAATTAACTCCTTTGAGATATACTAGCATGCTCATAGCTGATTGCTACATTTAACATAATTACAATTCACTGGGGCTTTTTGCCTATGGCTGGAATTTGAAACTGCATGCACTTACAATAGAAACAAGACATAGTTTTCTTAATAGTGATAGAATCAATGGAATTACAGACTAGTGGCCTAATTCAATTTATGGTAGATACTGCCTGACTGAATTTTAAAAGCAAGATTTTTTTTTTAAACTCTGTTCCAAGAGTTACTGATTTTTTTTTTATTTTTTTTTTAGCCAAGTGTCAGATTTTTTGTCTATTGCAGTATGTAATATAGATGCATTTGAAAACCTCGTACATGGTCTGAGAATCATCTTTGAATGTCCTGATTTAGCTTTGTTGACCACTAGCACTTCTCAGACTATAGTTACTAGCTGCTGTCCCCATACAAAAATTTATTAATGGAAGAATCCTAACTTAAGACAATCCTAGATAACATAATTGATTTTTTATGATACTATACTCTGTGAGTATTGTTGTTGGAGAGATCAAAAACAGGATAAGCTTCAAGAGAGTAATTTGGGAAATTCAAGTGGTGTTCTTTTCTAGCAGAACTTCATCTTAGTGAACTGTTTGTGTAAATTTCCTATCCTTATGCTAATGGATTCAGTTGACTTGAAAGATAGGTGAACATCCATGAAAATGATATCTATCTTGCTGAATATAAAAGCTTTCTAAAGATTTGGTAAACAGATCAGTTGGCTAGAAAATTAATTCAGACAGTGAACAAAAGTTCCTGATAGTTACAAAGCACTGAAAGGTGGGTGGACACTCTTTAGGGTAGAACAGCATTTTGAGAAGTATCCAAGCAGAGTCAGTGCAAAACAGGAATGATGCTATAAACAACATTAATAATAAAAATGGCTTTCTCTCTGTCTGCAACTAAATACATAGTTTACTCAGTTCACTTTCAAAGGAATATTTCAAATATAATCCTTTTTTTTTTTCTTTTTCTTTCTTTTTTTTTTTTTTTTTTTTTTTCCTCTCAGAAGCCTAGGTTTTCTTAATAAATTTGTTGGAGAAATAATTTAATGTAAACATTGCTGTAAAAATATGGGTGCCAATAAATCTTAAGGTGAAATAAGGAAATAAAAAAAATTGCTATTAGTTTCATATTATTCTTGGCTTTGGGTCAGGGCTATAAGCAAAGGTGTGAATTACATCGTTGACAGGTGAGAACCTAAATGACAAATGTGGGTGGCTAAAAGACCAAACTCATGCTGGTAAAAATAGTTTCATGACTAGTATCTCGAGTGCCTGTACAATAGTGGGTGGACAGACACATACCATTTCATACCCACCACTGCAGCATGAAGATCACTTAACTGTGTTTTTCATTTGTTTGGGTTTGATAGTTTTGTTGTGTTTTTTTTTTTTTTTCTTGAATTATCAAGCCTCCTTCTAAAAATCTGTACATATGTTTATCAGCCTAAATTCTGCCATCATCTGACGTTCTAAACACCCACTAGATTTTATACTTTTAAAAAGTTTATTATATTTGATCTTTTTTATTTTAATTTTGTGCCTGGACTGTAAAACATTTATCATACATAAAATTTAAGAAAATTCACTGAGATAAAATAAAGGTTGGTGATAAAATAGCACTTAGTAAAACTACATGGGATCTTTTGTTTAAATCACAAAATTTCAGAATACTTTACAAATATTAATTGAGCCTTGTAGAACATATCAGAAACAAAAAAGTTTTATCACCTAATTTTAAAGAGCTGGAAATTGAAAGTTTTTACTTGTGAGTTCTAGTGTATTTAGCCACAGTGATTCAGGATACTCCCCAATGATTTGTGCTAATACACAAGTGTGTGCATGCAGTGAATGCACTGTGCTCTGCTGGAGGTGCCTGCTTTCTGCCTCCTGCAGGAGTGAAATGTCAACAGTGGAAACTATGTTGCATGGGCAAGGAGGGAAGCTAGAACAAGTTCCAAAATGTCTCCTTGTAAAAAATCTGGGAATATATTGTACATCGTGATGCCACTCTCGGGTTGATAATATGTACCATTCAATCCCTTCCACCTGAGAGTGAAGTTCAGGAGGTTACATCAAGATTTTTCCTTCTCTTTATTTTCAACATCTTTGTGAAGATGATACAAATGTCAGTGATTTTGCTGTGGATTTGAACTAAACTGTCTTTCTATTCATAATGACTATAATCTCCTTTTCTGAGACATCCTATAGCCCAAGTTGGGTTCTTAACAGTATCAGATGCTCAACCTACCCTACCACCAGCTCTTCTTGGACTCAGATAACTGGTTGAGAAGGGATTTGAACACATTGAGTCTATAAGCAAAGGTCTCTCCTGTGAATTATTTTATTCATGTCCTTATATGAGATTTGGAATTTATATGATTTGTATGTATTTCTGTTGTAAATACCAAATTCCCTAACATGAATGCCACAGAAGCATCATTAATAAGCAGAACAGACAAATGTAGCAGAGAAGCTCAAATAAAACAGCTACATGAGCAAATTAGTTCTTCATCATAATATTTAGCAGCAAATACATTGCCCTACAGCTGAGAAGCACTGATTTTGCAGTATGAAACACTTTGTAATTTACCCATTTAGGAAATTACCTGTCATGGATATTTTTGATAGTGAGCATTCAGAAATAGTGTTACCAGACAAAAATCTCTTGCTTTACTGTTTCTTTGTTTCTGAAAATCAGAATATGATCTCTGAAGCACGAGAATTCCCTAACGGCTGTGCAGGCATGGCAAAAAATGTATTCTGGTGGTATGGTTATTTGCATCTTCCCATATCCACATGAACTAAGAAGACAAGTTCACCAAAGCAGTTAATTTCTAACTTATTTAATTAATTAATGACGCGGAATTAATAACTGTAGAAACCCAGGGATTAGAACAGTTTAATTTTTTTTTTTTTTGAAGGTGCTAAGTGCCTATGCAGTACCAAAAGTTTATAGTTGAAAAAGCAGTAGAAAAACAAAACCCCCAAAGTAGTTTGTCATTAGAAATAATATACTACATTTTTTCAGAATGGAGCAGTTAAAATTTGAATCTTATCTACATTTTCTCTTGGGACTTTCTCATTTCTTTCTGTTCATTTTCTGATTATCTCGTGTAGTTCTGCATTTTATCTATATGTTTAGTTAATTGTAAAGCATTTCTTTAAGTGCTGAGTAGCATTGTTTTATGAAGTAGAACAGATGGGTTCTTCAGTCTTTATTTCCTTCTTTCACAGAGATACTGTGACTTAAGTTAACTAATATTTGTAATGCAGTTTAAGATATTTTCATGTGTAACCCTGCTAGCACAGAAATAAAATGTTGGATCTGGATCTCCAGCATTTGGTGCGGTTTAGAACTATGCTGTGGGTGTGATGAGCACAGTTTGTGACTGGCAACATTGATGAGCACTTCCGAAGGACAATTAATCTTTCCTATCTCAAATACCAAATTTAGGATACGATGTGTCATAAATTTTTCTCCTCATTTCAATCTACTTCTCATTTATTTATTTATTTTTATTTATTTATTTTTGCTGAAGAACATATGTAACTATCCTAAAGTAGCCTTTAACAATAGCTAAAATTAGGTGAGATGGCAATGTTGTTATGGACTATATATGTTTCCTTTGATTGATTTTAGTGGAGCAACAGAGAAGTCTGAAATGTGAAGTTTTTCTCCAAGAGGTGAAAAAACTCAAATGAAAAATAGGAATTCGTTTGTAACTTGGAAGTTATAGCTTGCAAGAAGTTTAAAAGAAACTTTCAGTCACCGCAATAGGAATGAGAAAAATTAGTCAATAATTCAGTAATCAAGTGGAAAATCTTATCAGAAAAACCTCTGAGAATACGAGAAGTGACATTGTCTTTTGTAGTTTTTTCTCTTAATTAACAGTAGCATAACAGTTGACCCTGATTGTGTAATGGTGAAAATTCAAGATATAGTAGAAAAAAAATAGGTTAATATCTTCTTAGATAAGCTAGAATTCAAGTCAGTTTCACCTTTATGAAACTGGCTGAAATAATTTCAGGCTAGTTAATAGTTATTTTTTGGAAATGAAGAAGGACAACAAAAATACCAGAGAACTGGTAAAAAGATGTATTAACTAACCTGAACACATAAAATGAAACACATCATAGACTGAATTTTGGGCTTTGGAATAAAAATCAGTCTATTTGTAAGCATTTAGAAGGTAATAAGGCAGTAAGTAGTAGCTAACATACATTTGTTAAACCAATCATGTTAAATCAATATCATTTCCAACTATTCCTTGAAGAAAAGTGAAATATGTTGTTTTCCTTTATTGTTCTAAAGTATGTTTTGTGCTAAGCATGTTTTAGTTGACATCATAATCAAAGTAGCTAAGCACACTACAGGTAAAACTGTTATAAAGAGTTTATAACATAGTTTGCTGTTAAAGATTTCATGAACCTAGGTTGTGCAGATGTCTGTTCTGACACTATTTCTTTTTTAGCAATAACTGGAAATACATTTGTTACACGATAATAAACTGGAAGAGTAACAAATACTTTAGAGAGCAAGAGTATTCAAACTGATCACTACAAACTGGAGAAATGCTTGAAAAATAAGAAATGTATTTGTAAGGAAACATGCAAGGTACTTGATTAAGTAAGAATAATCTGCATCTACAAATTGTGACATGGTTGTCTAGATACATTAACTCTAAAATTCATCACCCATCAACAATGTCATATGGTTGTGAGGGGAAGAAAAACAAAACAAAACATTTTTGCTTAGTATATAAATATGTACCTATTTTGGATAATTATGTGTTAGAAATAAAATCTTTCCATTGGACACATTCCAGAACATAGTAACAGGAAGTAAAAAAGAGACAAAGTCAGGAAGGAGACCTGAAACGAGTGAATTGTTAAGTCTTGATATAAGAGGAGAAATAATCACAGTTGAATATGTCATATAATTTTGCAGGGAAATAGCCTGTTCTCTGTGCCTGTAGGTTTTAAAATGTGAAATAATTGACTTGAATACTACAGTAGGGATCTTAGCCCATAAATCTCTGAGGACCAAGATGCTACCAGCTCTTCTTTGGGCAGTCTTTCTCAGTGGTTGAACAACCCCAAAGTAAAAGTATACTTTTTTTCTTTTCAACAGAATTTTCTGTCTTGTGCATATTGCTTTTCACTAGATATTTTAGTCCTTTCACTGGATATTGAAGTCTGTATTTTTCCTTATACATTATAACATGTTTGGAGGAAATGCATAGTCTCTAGGTTCCAGAACATTGCAAGAAAACAACCAAGGACAGAAGACTGAAAGATATATATTATATACTAGTAATAACACATCTATCAGAAGTCCTGATCCATAAAGTAAATTGAAAACGATTGTGATATTTTAGTTTCATCTCTCCATTTAGCATCAGCGAGAGCCCAATACTTAGTATAATTCTTAATGTCTAGCAAGCTTATTCTTTAATATTACTTTCATTTGTTGGTATGAAAGCTTCATAATATCTAAAACTTAAAAGTTTAATAAAGGTGGATATTCTTTTGTACATGATTAAATAAATTTTATCTTATTGCTGTGTAAAATATAAAGATAGAAATACTCTTGAAATGTGGATTATTTTCCCCCTCTTAAAATAGTTTTATTTTCTTCTTAAATAATATTCAATCAAAAATTCCAGTTGGAAGGAATAGCTGCTTTTTATACTGAATTAAAATGTGAACATATGTATAAGTGTAGTTTATCATTCCTATGTATATTTCTTTTAGGATGTAGAACTGAAATTGTAAATTAAAAAACCAAAACGCATAAATATTGGAACTAGGAATTAATCTTCTATAGAATTTATGAAGTTTACAGTATTTTTTTACTTGAACAGTTTTAAATTCTGAAATGTTCACTATGTGATTTTTCTACGGCAGAAAGTAACACTAAATAATTATCAATTTTATAAAATTACATTGCCAAAAAGTTTTTTATTTCAGAGCATCTAAAAAAGTATATTAAATATTTACATTAATAACATGTTCTCAAGGTTAGAGAAAACTTAATGAAAGAAAAATATGGGCCAAGACTGTTTGATTATCTTCCTTTTTAAGCAGAAAACAATTCAGACATCCTTTTCTATGTCACTATTAGTAGTACAAGAAATATTCAGAGTGTGCAAATAGTATAAGAAATATCTCAGTGCTGGATTATATCACAGGGCCAGAATACATCTTCCATGAAGAAAGGCTGGGGAAGTTGGGCTTCTTCATCTAAGAGAAGAGAAGGCTTTGGGAAGACCTCATTGTGTCTTCCCAGTACTTAAAGGGAGCCTGTAAGTAGGAAAGAGACTTATATTGTGGTAGAACAAGGAGGAATGTCTTTAAACTAAAAGAGGGAAAATGTAGGTTAGATGTTAGGAAGATATTCTTTACTATGAGAGTGGTGAGGTACTGGAACAGGTTGCCTAGAGAAGCTGTAGATACCCCATCTCTGGAGGCATTCAAGGGAAGGTTGGATGGGATGCTGGGCAACATGATCTGGTTACTGGCAACCCTGTCCATGGCAGAGGGTTGGAAATGGATGATCTTTAAGGTGTATTCCAACCTAAGTTATTATATAAATACTATGAACATTCTATGAACAGTTACCCAACAGACGGTTCCTGTTTTTTGTGTTTTTTTTTTTTTTTTGTAAACAATCTGTTTCGTAAGCAAAAGTTTATGATACTTAGAAAGAACATGGAAAAAAATTCCTTGTTATGTTGCTTGCAGTTTACTTCTCTGATTAAACATTTTTGAACAAACTGCAAACAGATCCCTAAGTTGCTTTGCTAATTCAGAATATAAATCTTTTATTTCCACATTCATTATCTTTGTCTCCCAACTCCTTTGGAAAAAACTTCCATTATTTTTTCCTCTTTGTCCTTTTACAATAATTAGATTGAATTATAGTCTCCCTCTTGGTCTCAGCTAGTTGTAACACCTTACCTATTTGAACTCAGCTTACTGCAATTGATGCAATTAGGTGGTATTTGGTGACAGTCCTTTCCTGGATCTAGTCCATATTGATACTAATGTTTAATAAAATAATGTAACAACTTTACTCTCTAAAATATTTCAATGAGTGTTTTATCTACTTTTATTTTTTAAAAAATTGCAGTATTTTGCTTCACATCGGTAAAGAGCTAAGTATTTTAATTTCTGATGTTTAAAGTGTGACACATGGCTTCACTCTTGTCTTTCAAATATGGAGTTATTAAGGTGAACTTCTCAAAATAGGGGAAAGAATAAAATTTATAGAACACTTGTACCTGAAGTTAGACCTGTTCATATAATGCATATTTGAATAATTTATTTTTTTAAAAAAGGTCAAATTTATCAGATAATCTGGTCTGCAATGAATAACTCATTACCTTGACATGTCATAGCATTATATGCAGTTCCACTTGCTACTGGCAAGGCCACAAAGAGAAAAAATTCATTACTACTCACCCACCAGTTCTGCAGGAAAAGAATTAATTTTGAAGTTTGCCTTCAGGAAATGTGGTTACATGTGTGCAAGAATTTCTCTGTGCATCAGAATAAGAAAGTTTTCAGATTACCTCATCCCACTTGACTTCTGCATAGTACTGTGGTAAGGAAGGCTTCTTTGATGAGAAACCTGACACCTTTTATCACTAGTGGGCGTCACATTCAGTAAGAGAAACAGATGGAGCCAGGGAAACTGCAGCATCTGTCACATAGGCGGCTATGAAATTCATAAACAGTTCTGTGAAGGTGAAAATTGGCAGATTAGTTTTCTGGTTGTAATACAGAACCATGAGATCTAGGCTAAAAAACCATCTCCTGGATGAATCATTCTCACAGGTAAGAGTCACCAGTTTTCCTGCCTACACATCCTGTTCTGGATTGGGAGTAAGTATAAGACAATCAAGCTGATAGAATAGATGTCTGTTGGGAAAGTAGGTGGATAATGCTGAGACGTCTAAGAGCAACTATGTGACTGAGATGTTATGTTGTGTACTTGAAGATGGAAACTACTTTTTTGGATTTTACCAGAACAGATCTTCTTACAGCTCTGTTAGAGATTAAAAGTAAAGTGGTTGGGTAGGGAATAGAGACTGCAGACATCATATTACAGTGGATCCCATGGCTGGGAAAAAAAAAAAAGCCTGCTGCTGTCATAAAGTGCATTGATGAATGAATGTCAAACAAGAGATAGGAGCGTGATTGTAGAATTCTGCTGTTTATGTCTCATATCTCAGAAACTGTTTCAAATCATGATTTTCCAGTGCTTTGAAATATGGGGATGTAATACTTTTTAGTGGCCATGAATAGGTAACAGTGGAAAAACTAATTTAAAAAAATTGAGTCAAATTAAGTAAAAGATTTGGAAAAAAAAAAACCATGAAATGAAAAAAATCAACAACCAACTGAAAAAAAAAGAAAAAAGAAAAAAGAAATAGAAATAGAACAAAGTTTGGAATGAAAACTACTTGAGGGCCTTGGCTGTAAATAAATGAAAAGAGGAAAAAAGTCACTCAATCTGGCTGAAGTGAATTATCTTCCAGAAGTGAACTCTAGCATGCAAGATATAAAAAATCTGAGGACTAGAGTTTCAGCTGATAATAAATCATACTACTTAAGCAATGGCTAGAATATTTGTTTTAGAAACTACATTAAACTGTAAACTTCATGATTGTCAAAATATTAATTGAAAAATTGTTTGAAAATGTAAAAAAAAAAAAACAACCCAAGATGGACCCTTGTGATACACTGCTCTTTACGACTTTGTCTTCTAAGCCTTTGTAATAATTTGAACTGCAATGTTTTACTAAAATTCAGTATAATAAATCACTGACATCACATCTCTGGCAATGTCCTACATCAATTATTCTTCACGAAATTATGTGAGCCATTAACTTCATGTAAAAAGTGATATTTGAAGTATTGGATTGCTCTTAAGTCTTAGAGAACATCAAATCCATGGGATAATTGAGATTACACTTTACAGCTTGTTGAAGTCCAGTCTTGTGCTCTATCAACTGCTATTAGTTCTCTTACTTTAATATTTCCCATATAATTATTTCTGTAAATTAACACTGAAAGTAGGAATACACCAATGAAGTAACCTAAAATAAGGAACTTGAAAACAAAATCCTGGAGATAAATGCCTCAGGACAGAAGTGTGCACTTTAAGAACTCTGGGAAAGGTTTATCTTGCCTCAGGATTAAATTTTCTTGAACTGGAAATGAATCAAATTTTCTTATTTTAATGCAGATTTTGTAGAATTGTTTGAATTGCTTGAATTGGAAGGGACCGTTAAAAGTCATCTAGTACAACTTTATTGCAATGAACAAAGATGCTTACATCTAGATCAAGTTGCTCAGAGCTGTGTCCAGACTGATCTTGAAGATCTCTGGGAACAGGGCATCCACCACCTCTCTGGGCAATCTGTTACAGCGCTTCAGCATCCTTATCATAAAATAATAATAATAATAATAATTCTTATGTCTAATCTAGCTTTCTTCATTAGTTTGAAACCATTTCCTCTTGTTCTGTCAAAGCAGACCTTGCTAAAGAGTCTGATCCCTTCTTTCTCAGAGTACTCCTTTTGGTAGTAAAGGGCTATGGTTCAGTAGTCTGCATAACGCAGCTAAAACTATTTCTTTAAATTCCCCATCCTATCCTACTTACGTACTTATGCCCTTGCTTTGCAAATCATATTTCCCACTTTCCAAATACATCCTGTCATTTAATTAATAATTTTGTATCCACTTCCAAAATGTCATTTTGAAGTTAAATAAAAACTAATACCCTTTACTTAGCATTTATCTGTTTCTTAAACAAAATATGCTATCAATACTGATTTTAAATCTTATTTCTACATTAATGACAGTATGAATATCAAATCTTTTTAGTTAATTAGCGTTTTATTCAAAGTATGTCTTTTCTATTCATATTTATCAGTCTCAACTGTAGTGGGATACAAATTAGAAGTCTATTATATATGAAATTTCTGTTTGGATGACCTTTTAGAAATTGAATTATTTGAATTGTTGTTTTTTACTGTATTTTGATAATTAACAGTTGACTAAAATTTGGTGCAAAAACTGAACCTTCTGAAAATACTGCCTGTTGAAAGAGCTAGTAGGTTTCTTGGAACAAGTACCCTTTACTTGTCAGCCTGCCAGAACTTGTAATTATTAAGTAGAAATTTAGTGCCTTCACTAAAAGGCAAGATGTAATTGAGTAAAGATCAGTTAATAAGTAGATGATGAAAACATTGATATAGTTTTAAATTTAAACTTGATAATTCTTTTCCTGATATTCGATAGTGATGAAGTCTGTGTAAAACTTCTAATAGGACTTCTTATGTTTAAGAACAGTTTCTGAACACCGTGGAAATCATTCAGTAACTCTAACCAATGAACTTTATTCTTTTCTAAATTGTGTCCAGTTGGTGGACATTAAAATACATTAGGTGGGAATATGGATGTCTAAATGTATCATGGGAATAGTACACTGTGGGCTGTTTCTGTTACAGGATGTTTTTTTTCTGACTCACCATGTCTTTTCTTCTGATTTGACCCTTGAAAGCTGGAGCCCACATAAAGGACTCTGATGCATTCATCAGAGTTCTGTTTGTCTTTATTTATTTATTTATTTTTAACTGTAGGGCATACTAAAGAGTATGGCAGGATATAGAAAAGATGGTCTCCAAGCTAGGAAAGCAAAGAGCTGCTTGCAGATGTCTGAAGTTGAATTTGGCACTTGGAGTTATTTGTCACATTAAAAACAAACTTCTAAACCAATACAATCCAAATTCCTAAGGTTCCTTCCCCCATTCCTGGGCTGAGGAATTCTTTTCCCAATTTGCTCAATTAAGTGCCTTCAACTCATGTTACCTTTTCATTTGATCTGAAATTTGTGTAACTATTTTCTTTTGAACAAATGGAATGACTCATCGCTATAAATATATACTTATGATTGCCTATGTCTCACTGGTATCCAGAGGCTGTTCAGAGCAGTAAATATATCCTATCAGAATTTTTTTTTACACAGCTAGAACTTCTTTTATGGAAGTGATTGACATCTTTCATATATTAAGCTGCAAATACAAGCAGAGAATTTGACATACGTTCTTTTGTTCAATGTCATATGATATTAATTTACAGGAGTAAAATATTTTAATTAGAAGAAACAAAATAGAAATTATTGGCAATCTTCTAATGTTTACGTTTTCTTGGGAAGGGAAGATTTTGTATTTATGTTAGAAATATCACTTTCTCCTATTTCCATGTGCTTTTAATGAAAAATTTTCTCAAAAACGAAGGCCCTAGCTGGGCTGCATACATTTTTCCAATTGAATGACAGGAAGCAGAGCTCAGTGAATAATGTTCTTCCATTTCATTGTCAGTATGTCTGTGTCAGAATGATTTGAAAATGAAATAGAATTTCAAAAGATGAAAAATTCCACCTTTTTTGAGGGGGACTGAATATAAAACTTTTCTTAATAGTAATACTATATTCCGAAAACATGTTCAATTAAAAAAAAAAGTTTTTTTTTTCTTCCTTTTAATTAAGACATCTAGTTTTGTAATTGAGCAAACAAAAGACACTGTAATTATGACTAGATAAAAGCTAAAGTGCTGTACCAGGAAATGGCTACTCTCAGGCTGTCTAATTCTCATACTTTTTCCCAGAACAGTGATTACTGGACATTACTTCAGACAGCTTTTTGAGTTATATACCCATTTCATCTGACCAGCTTAGCAGTTCTTGCATTTCTATTTATTTTCTCCTGGGTATATGACATTTTACATATACTCAGAATGCAATACAGCCTTTAGACTGTTCTTTGGAGGAAATTATACTTACTCCAAATATGTTTAAGCTGATTTTATTTTTTTTCTATTAAATTTTCTACTAAAGTGTTTTAATCTGGTGATGATTTTCATGGGCAGCTCTTGCTAGACTAGACAGAAGTTAATGGAGGGAAGGTGGTTTGCAGACTTCACCCTCACACAAGTAATGGCTTCCTTGCATGAATGATTACTCTTGCTACCTCAGAGAATTACTTGTGAAAATTCATTATTTTGTAACCAGAAGACAGAGAGACAGTGTAAACATGCTGTAAGTATACCCTCAGTGTAAGTTTTGTCGTATACCAGTATACAGAACTATTCTAGTCTTACCTGTGTTCAAATTTATTTCCATATGGCGTTTAGCCACAATGAACATAAATTGTTTGACATAGTTGATCCTAATAAGGATCACATTCTAATTCCACTTGAGTACTTCTGTGAATCTCTAAACATATGGCTTTGTGGTTGTGTTGGAAATTTTCAAGAAATGTGGAGGTGTGTGTTTGAAGTTGGAAGCTGACCCATAAAACTGTATAGTACAGTAAAAGGATTCTATTTTTTTCCATAATGACACATGCAGATAAAAAGTTTTTATCTTTTTTGTGCTAGTTAACTGATTACAAAATGTATTACAGAATAATGATCTCAGTCAGATATCTGTTAACCCTTTTTTCTTTTACATGCTCTCTTAATGTCCACACCTATATCTGTGGAACACAAAATGACACACGTACTTCAGTGTTTTGTTTTGTTTCTATGGGCAGGGAGGGAGAAACTAACAACAAAACTTAATTATGATATTTAATTAAAGTATAGTTTTACCTAGACACGCAAAAGAGAAAAAGCATTTAGTATTAATCAGTAACGAATTAGGTGCTTCAGATCAGCAGAAAGTCCACTCTCAGAAGACTCCTCTTACAGTTACGATAGCTATGTTTCTCCATGCTTTGTTTAAATCAGCTCAGTAGCTTTGATGTTGCAGCATTATACCAGCTCTTCTTTTATCAATCTGTGCTAAAAATAGGAATTTTTTTTTTCTCATTAGAATAATAATTCATGTAAATCATTTCATAGCCTCCTGTGCTCACACTTACTCAAAAATGTGTATTTAATTGTTCCTGAGGCCTGTTATCATAGAATCATAAAATCATGAAAGGTAGACCAACTTTCAACTTGGTCTTGAATGCTTCCGTGGATGGGGTACCCACAGCCTCTCTGGACAGTCAGGTCCAGTGCCTTACCAAACTCTGAGTAATGAATTTCTTTCTAACATTTAATCTAAATCTACTCTCTTTATTCTAAATCTGCTCTCTCGAAATCTAAATCGACCCTCATTTCTACTATTGCAGAGTTCAATTTTACCCGTTTGGTTGGACCTTCTTGATTTTTCTTGATCTTCAAAATTCAAAAGTTTTCTTATAAGCCATTCCCTTTTAGGTTTATTCCTGAACCTTAGAAATTCCTTGACTTTGAGTTTAGAACATTCTGATTATAGCTGTTGTATCAAATTTCTTTTGCCAAATTGATCTGGACTACTTTCAAAGCCAGTTCATGTCTTTTTCAGACAGTAGTTTCAGTGCACGATATGGCCCTAACGCTATCTTCTAACTCATGCTCCTTCTTACTCTTGTCCTCCCTGCTGATTTTTAACATTCTTACTCTATCTTTTTTTTTATCTTTTTTTTTTTTTTTTTTAATTGTTTCTATGGACCACTTTCATCATTAATCACTATATTCTCTAAATATCTTCTGGATTGCCAATTGTTTCCTTCTCTTTTTTTTTTTTTTTTTTTGTGTGTGTGTGTGTCTGTGTGTCTGTGTGTGTGTTGGGGAGGAGAAGGTGAGGGATGGGGGAGTGGGGTAAAAGGCTTTATGAGGAAGTGATCTTAGATAATAATTATGTTAAAGGAAGACTTCCTGATCCTAAGAAAAGACTTCCAGTTTTCATCCCAGTTATTTTATTTCAGATTTTGGGCTGCTTATGTATCCATATCCATTCTTCAAGATTGCTCGGATTTAATCCAATTCGTTTAATTTCTAAATCTGTGGTCCACTCTTTAACTGTTTTCTGTTTTTATTGACAACAACACTGACACTGTAGCTGGAACTCACACAGAATAAGCTTTTGGACTACCATCTTAACCATGATCCGTGCTTATCACTTTTGTAATCAGAACTGTCTTAATTGAAAAATGTGAAAAAATTTGTACATTTAAAAAAAAAAAAAACAAAAATGTACAGTCTAGACCTTCATAAGATAAATAAAATAAGCAAAAGTCATTTTGCCGGAGTAATATATTTTATTCAGTAAATGTCCATGACTTGTTTCCAAATTCTGCTGTGCCTTGGTTGGGAGTACTCACCAGAATATTGTTATATGCTTATTAAAAAATTCAGTACTGTAATTAATGTTATGATTATATTTCTAAATCTGGTATTTTGACTTTAGTTGACCTAATTAAAAAAAGAAATCTTTATCAAGTTACCATCTTCTATGTAGATCACAGCTATTGGGCCCTTCAAATTTACAATTTTCAGTGGTGGCTCTATTTTTCAGTTTTGTTTGTTGAATTTTGCTTCTGTTGAACCAAATTTGGTGATGTCTCAAAAAGTATCTATTTAATAGAACTGTGCCTTGGAAAGCCAAGATTGATAATTTGTTCTGCTTAACTCCAGCCGGTGACCTAAGAAACTTTCCTACTCTATCTTTCCATGTTTTATGTGATCTCTCTATCTCTCAAGTTGTGTTTTTCTTGCCCACTCTCATGTACAATGTTAGTCTGTGATAAAATACAAACTCAGCATCACACTAAGACCAAATGTAAACACATGCCAGCACAGAAGAATCACAAAGAAATGAATGGGACAAACACACTGGAGTATATTGACCTACTTCAAGTTCAAAGGTCACAGATTCTGTGATCATAATTGCAGGGTATTGGGCATAAAAAAATGTTATTAGATCACCTTAATGTAAATATAACTGAGTTACGTAAAAAGAAGTTATCTGTACTATTAGTAATATGCTTGTCTTTAATGAGAAATATGCCTAAAGATTTAAAGATTCTTAAAAGATGCTAGAAGATAAGCTTCAGAATCTGAACTTCGAGTTTTATTTCTTCTTGATTTGTTCCATATTTGAAATGTCACTAAACTGAAATAAAAATCAAGCTTGATAGTTATTATTGTATGCCAGATTTATTCCATCTTGAAAATCAAAGCTCATGTAAAGACGTTAAATTATTTATTAACCAGGAATAATTCATCAAAAATGTTTATTTAATTGGAAAAAGAAATAACAAGCCAAAAACAAAAATAAAAAAAACGCCCAACAAATTAACAACTTCATCTTCTCTTCTTCTTTTTACTTTCAAATTGTATTGAGGAACTTCCTCACAAATTTCTAATCTATTTATTTTAACAGAAGTTTTTGATTTGAAATTAGAAATATAAGTGTTTGATAAATTATGGTGGAGGGAGGAAATCAACTTTTCATTTTTTTATTCTTGTTTGTACTTCTGAAATTCTCAATGTCAATATTTCCATGACTAAAGGGAAATATTTAATAACAGGTTTTTTTTTGTTTGTTTTTAAAGTGAAATTGTTTCGACTTTGATTTACATGTTTACAGGTGAAAAGTTTACAGCTTTGTCTGCTGGTGGTATCTGTGAGAAGAAACTTTCTTCCATATATACATGGCAAAGCAATTTACTTCTGGAGTGAGATCATCTTCAGATCTGCACCACTGGGAATTAAAAAGAATCACAGATGTAACATGTAGGTGATGTAAAAGTTCCCTAATTAGAGAAACAAAAGTTAGATAAATGTACACAACTGTCTTTTCTCTGTCTGGAGAAGACACACAAAAGAAAATGCCTAATCTCTACTGACTCATGTGAATCCATCCATGGAAAAAATGCAAAACCATGCTAAGCCTCATTGGATGACTGAGACACCAGACTACAAGGGGAAGACTAATATCTTCTTAATCAGTGCAAAGAATTGCTTGAAAAACAATGTGGTATGTACAAGTATCCTTTGCTGAGAAGGTTCATTGAATTTGATATACACAAAAGTTGATGTATTCTGTACACATCCTTTAAGTAAATATAAATAATTGCAGTCTAATTTTATGACTGAATGAATTTCACGCTGTTTAACTATTTGTATCACCAAAATATGGTAGGTGGGGCATGGGAATCTGATAACTTGAGAGCCCAGATTTTTAGTTTTTATTTTTTTTCCCTTGTGAAAGGAGGCTTCAGGAACATGTTGTGCATGTATTTTTGTCTCTTCCCAGCAACTTTTTAGTAAAAAGCTTAATTGTAGACTACTGCAATATCAGTTGTAATGTCAGCTGAATTTAACAGAGGAGTTAGAGGAAAAAGAAGCAGGATGGAAAAAATTGGTGTTGGAAGATGAAATAACAGGAAAGAATTCAAGTTTTGAGGAAAAAGAAGAATCACCATTTTTGGACTATTGGAATAGCAGATAGCAACAAGAATTTTGCAACTTTGCAATTTTTGGTATCTGAGCTTTAAACGCACTTAAGTATGCTTGTTGAAATCTTTGTACCTTGTCTTCACTCCTTCTTTTGTACTGTGTCTATTTTATTAATAAGTTGTTAATTTACTAAACTTCATCATTTCTACTAGGCATATTTTATGGCTTAAAACTTACAGGTAAGTTTCAATAAACCTCTATCTATTTTTATAAGAGATCTTATTTATAAACATTATTCATTTTTCATTCTTAAAAATGTTTAATCCCAATAAATGATTTGTATTACTACAGAATGAATGTTTCCTAGGAGTAATCAAATCCATGGTAGAAATGGAAAGATGGGAGAAGTATCCATCTCCTGTTGGAGATTTCTATGCTTAACAGAAGCAGAGGACTCAAGAAGCTCTATTCCATTTCCTTTCCCAAGACTTAAATGATTAAGACTATGTCATTTCTGACACACATTTGTCTTGCATGTTTTAAATATAATCATTAATGGGGATTTCAGTCTTTTTTGTTACTTAAATCATTGTTGTTTTTTTTTGTGTGTGTGTGTGTTTTTTTGCTAGTATATAACTTATTTTTCCTTGTTGCATTATTTTTTGTCCTCGTGACTGAGATGACAGAAAACTGATTTTTACTATTTTATTTGCAGTTGTGTCTATCCACAAAGACATTTCTGTGTATGCATGCTCAAAATTTGTGTAATTGCTTATAAATACACATACATGCTTCTTCCTGTCCTTCCCCTTCCTAAGCCTTTCTCTTGGCTTAAGGTAGACCATACCATTCAATATTTCCTTTCAAAGTAGTCATGATTTTTTGATTTATGGCTGTTTTTATTTTTCTCCTCTGGCTAACATTTTGCTTGAAAAGAGTGTCCAATATTGAGCTCAGTATTTCAACTGGAGTCTTGCCCACACTGAATAGGGAGGAAAGACTGCCTCATACTTTTATTTTCCCATCATAATTGCTTATGATGTCTGCATTTTTTGTAACAGCCTGATATTTCTGATATATGTTCAGGCTAGAATCCCCTATAACCTCCTGACTTTTTTTTATTTTTTTTTTTTGTTTGTTTGATTGTTATCTAATGTTACTTCCTTATATTTGTTTTATTCTATATTTGAGCAGCTGCTTACTGCTGCCTTGTTTGCTGTCCATTGCATGTGTCCCTACAGTTCCTAACTGCTCCTTATTTTTTCTCTGTAATGAACACTTTCAATTGTAATATTGCCCTCCAAAGTACTCTTATGTTTGTATTACCTGAAAATATAATAAAATATAAAGAAAATCATTGGTCAAGTTTCAGTTGAGGACAAACCCTGCACAATCTCATTCAGTATATTCTTCCATCTGAATATGAATTTATAGCTGTTTCTTCGGCATGGATATCCACGAATTTTTGTATGAATTTCCAATTAGTTTTGTAATTGCATGTTTATTAATGAAAATACGACATGGAGAGTGTAAAATAAAAATGTCTAACATTTTTCTTCTGATATATAGGAATTCCTGGCAGCTCTTAAGTTTCTTCCAGTACCCTGCACTGATGATGGTCCCACACACTTAGAGATGTCTCGATTGCCTCAGCAGTCTCTAGTCTCTCCTTCCTTTATCTGAGGATGTGATACCATCTTCCAGCTACTCAGACTAACTGTCCCAGTTGCTGCCTCATTGTTGATGTTTTCTTGTTATGTACCTCAGCCTTTTGAGTGTTGTATCTTGACCACTGCCAGGGTATGGAAGTATTTAGAGAAGGGATTGCAAAAAGTCATGAAACAGTAGTGAATTATACTATACATAGAAGGAGTGATGACACTTAACTTCCTCTTGTCTTTGGGAAGAGACTGAAAAATTTGCAAAACATGAATTTGATAAACTAGGTAACCAATGTGTTTATCTGCTCTGAATTGTGTAATCAAATTGTCAAGAATATGATGATTCATTTAGAAAGAATTTTAAACAGCAGTGGATGCATTTAATATTTGCCTGAGTGTGCATGCATCCTAAAGTAAATAACTGGGGAAGTGAACTAAATTGTATTTAGCTGGTTGGCTTTTTACTATTTTTTACTATCAGCTTTTTACTATTTAGTCACTGGTCATGGAACAAGGGCAAATGATGGGATTTAAACCACTTTGGCTTGCAAAATGAAGGATTCAAAGTATGAAAAAAAAAAGCAGAGGAAATAATGACAAGAATATGGTAGGGGGGAAAAGAGGGGAAGGGTGAGGAGGGAAGAGAAGCAAGCATGACAAGAAAACATTCAGACAAATAAATACCTGTCTGTGATTTCTGTACCAGCTTTCCACTTACTATGGTGGATATTGTGGCTCCTGCACTGCAGACAGGATATAGTCCTGCTACAGCTTATCATATTTTGACAGTGCCACTATCAAAAAATGAAACTTGTGAGCCAGTTAGATAGCTAAACACATGAAACTGACTTTTAAGATGTTTACAGTCAAAGGGCTTTTCTCCTTACTTGTTTACTTACTGCTTGCCTGTTGAGTCGGCCTGATCTTAGGCTGTTCTGTACAGCAATGAGGACCAGAGTGTGTTTTGGCTGAAGCTGAAATTGCCACACAGATACACACTGCTCCAGAAGGGGGAGCTTTAGCAGGCACAATGACAGCAAAATCATCTAATCTGCAATATAATATTATAAAAGTCCCTCTCTTACAATCAGATTTGGTGCAAGTGGAAGCAGAATTTGATCTGATCAGAACACAAGTAAAATGCTCTAATTCTTTCTTGTCACTAAGCACTATCAATAATTATTTTTAAAGCTACAAGAAACAAAACATGACAACTCTACATGTTCTTAAATGTTCTGGAAAACAAATATATTTAAACTTAAGCATGTATTTAAACTTATGCCTCTTTGTTTATTGATAGCTTAAATAATGCATGGGGAGTAACAGTATAGATAGCTGCTAGAACTTTCAATTATTTTGAGTTTCTTGAGAGACCAGTATAAATGCACAATTGTCTGAAACAGACTAACCTGCAGTTGTATTTACATGTGTTCATATGCACATATGTATTAAACCTGTGAGATAACAGAAAAGAGCTTAAAGATAGAAGAGGGAAAGGATATACTTATAATTAATCCCTTGCTGAAAGCGTTTTGGGGGGTTAAGCAGTGATTAGGAATAGAAGAACCAAGAAAACAATCAATCACTTTTTCAAAGACCAAATCATTTTTGGTCTACCTTAGAATATAGTTTCTACTGTAGGTTTCAGAGTACCAAGACATCTGAAACACACAGGGAACTGCTCTTAGGTTCTACATACAAGCCCTCTAACTCTCTTGGATAACTTGAAAAGCTCACAATACGCAGCTGCAGAATTGTCTCATTCACAGGTGAGAATAGCAATGCAGAATGTTCTGAATATGTCTCTCTCAGTAGCGATATTGGAAAGATCAAAACATCTACTACTTAAATCAAGAAAATTTTCAAAACTATATCCTGAAGACATTTAAAAGACAAAAAGTCCAGACTTGTGATTTATCTCAAGTTTTATCCTTCCTCGCTGCTAGGACATTACGGTTTTATTAGCAAGTATTTGAGTTATCAAATATAGCTGAGCAATTTCAAGGGTTGACCAGCAAGAATCCCAGCCTTTTTTTTTTTTTTTTTTCTTTCTTGCTTTCTCCTCTCTCACTTACAGAATAAATAGTATAAAAGTTGCTTATGAAATATGTTTAGAAGTAGGTCATAGCATCTGATGCACTATGAACTGATTCAAGGATTTTAATTTTTTTAAAAAAATTGCCATGTACTCTAACAACAAGAAAGAATGCATGTATGAATTTAGACCTTGATACAACTTAAGATGTATGTGGTAGTTTAACTTACAACCCTTTCTAACACATCCATTTTTATAGGTATTAAAAATTGGCAGTAAGTCAAAGAGTAGCGCTGTTGAAGGTAATACTTAAAATCACAGCAGATCAGTTTGGGATATATTATGAAAAGTCTGGAAATCAGTAACCATGTAAAATAGAATTAAAAAGTAATTGTGACTTAAGGAACTGAAAAAGTGTTTTATAAATGCACAAGGTACAGTAATTTCATCTGGAACAGTCAAATTTCCTCTGGAACTAGTCAAATATAATTCAAGCATAATGAAAATGCTCTATTTTTGTATCTGATTCTATCTTCATTGTATGTACTCATTATAGGTCCACTGTAAAGCCCATTAAAGTCAATGTTACTCTTCATGTTGTTTTAAATGGCTTTTAGAGCACAGTCTCCCTGAATATCCTTACACGTCCAAAATATAATTCTATCTACATTTTATTTGCTGATACAATATGAAATGCATGCTTGAATTTCTGCTTCTGTTTCCAAATTCTTGGTACTTTCGTAAATTTAAGCCTTTTGGACATATTGTTATTTTTCCTAGCTATTTTTTTCATGGACTGCTTAAATATATTCATATTATAAGGCCATTAATATTATCTATTTGTTCCCAGTGAATCTGGTAGCTTATGTCTGCTTTTCAAAAATGTATCCATTTTTAATTCCAAAATGTCAGACTATATGGAGGCTGTAACTTCTCTTGTTAGTTTGTTGCCTTAGTATAGTATAGACATTGTTAAAACATGCATACCTTCTATGCCTTGTACTGTAAAATCACTAAAGAAGTGCTCTCCAATGTAAAATTATGATGATGATAAAAATAATAATAATGAGAAGAAGATCAAGGCATCAAGAATTGAATCAATACTTCAAAAATCAACCTAGGAAGCATGGGACTGGTATGTTACTCTACTTCAGTCCTTCAAATTCTGTGTAGCACATTGCCAAGCAATTCTTCCAGTGCTTAAAGTAATGCACACATGAAATAACTTTTCCAATGACCAGATAACCCATAAAATACATGACCTATAATAAAATAATGCCACGTTTAGAATGTGTAATAATTCTGAAATCTCAAATTAAGGATTTTGTTTGTCTGGATAGGTTCTTGAAATGACAGATTCCAGGGAGAAAAAAAGATAGATCACATGGATTTAAAGCAGTTAAAATCCCACCAAATTCATTGTGATTCAGAACCTGAACTCATACACAAGTACACTTTATTTTCCTAGTAACAATGTTAACTCAAAATTTAGTTGGCAATGTGAGGAATATCTTAAAGTTTTTCAATTTATTTGAAGAACCATCTATGAAAAGGCTAAAAACTTAGATGTTAATTTCCTATACCTTTAGTCAGTAGTTACAAATCAGAAAGATTAAGCTGAAAAAGAAGAATGACATTTTAATGAAAGAAGGCAAAAGTTTTTATTAGATCTAGAATCTGAATCTGACTGCCTGTGATGTCAAAGTACAAAATCAATCTATAACACACGTATCAGGAACATTCTTTATATTTGAATATAAAGGTTACAAAAAATTCAGTAGCTATCAGATATTGTTCAAAATCTCTTTTCCAAAATCAAGATGTGGCATGCTAATATTTTGGACATGAGCACTTGAATGCAAAGACATGTATACACTTGCAGAGATTCACCCACACTGACATTTTAGTGACATTTTCATTTCATAAAAGGTTTAAGTATCTACTGATCAAAATCAGGAAATAAATAAAAGGTCTGTTTTAGCTTCAAGAAGCTTCAAGAATAACAGCTTTTGAAATTTCTTTTGCCTTTTGTGTGTGTGTGCGTGTAGCAATGAAGTTCCATCTTGAGCAATTCTATGATTCTATGAATATGTTTGGAGTACACCTTTTCCCAGAATCCATAGCCCTGGAAACTTACCATGAATTATAATGTCTTTGTTCCTTTTTTGTCCACACTTCTTGTTAGACATGTAGAGGCCATGATAGTAAGACCCTGTTCAGAACATAAGTGACTTAAACAGTAGGGTTTTTGTTTCCAGCAGCCCATTTGTGAAGGAAATAATATTTTTCAATAGAGAAGACTGTTCTACCTGTTCTACTAAGAAAAATGATCTTTGGCCTGAGTTAAAGGATAAATTGCACTCAAAGGCTGCATGGTTTGAGCATATATTCAAAGAACATGGATTTAATGCCTGTTTTGTCCAGGAAAAGGACTCATCCCTCCCTCAAATACGGGAGGTCTTGGTGAAATATTAAAAAAAAACAAAAAGATTTGGGTGATTGGTTGTGATATCCCCCACGTTAATCAGAAATATCGGAATAATTGGAAAGTAATCTTAATATTACTTTGACATCCTGAAAGTCATAGTAGTTTTGTTTCACAAATATTTAGACATTATCTATATAAAATATGTTAAAAAACTGCTGCATCCCTGCAGAGCATTTCACCGTTACAAGTTTGTTAATGAACAGCTCCCAGTATTTCGTGCCTAATTCTTTGTATTTGTTCTGCTCAAGATGATTTAGGAAACCTCCTTCAAAGCTGTGTAGACAACTGGTTTTACAGAAGAAAAAAAAAAAAAAAAGTTAAAATGCAGATAACAGATATGTTTCCTCTAGGCTCTGATGAGTACACATCCACTTCCTTTCCTGTACTTCTTATCTGTCTATCAGCCACGAGTCTTACTGATCATTATTAACCTCTTTTTGACTTCTTTCTCATACACACATAAATGTAGCCACATGCACATGGAAGATAATTTCCTCTTCGGAATTCTTTCTAAGCTTCCTTTTTGTTGTTTTCCTAAAGGTTCTTCCTCCGAAATCTTCCAAATTAGATAAGCAGTGAAGGTAGAAGAAAGTGTCCAGGCAAAAATGTGATGCTTTAAATAGGTATTAATGAGTAAAGGTGCAAAGCTATAACTGAATGATACACACCTATTCTTAACCTTTCACTCTGACAGAGTTGTACTGAGGAGTTATGCTGAATTCGAGTTATCTTTCTCCTTTATTATAAACTGCTAGAAGGGCCAAAAGCCATCTTTTCAGTTATTAGCAACAATTCAAGCTGTTCATTTGATACCCAATTACTCTGTCACTCAGGAAACACTATTCATTCTGGGCAGTTTAGTGTGAAAAGCTGACAAGAAATGTGGAAAAAAGTTGGGATCATTGTTATTCAGCTTTGTTCTAGGCCTTATAAGCCATGTGAAAATACCTGCAGCCACTCTACTCTAGGCTGAACATTTCCAACTTGCTTTGTTCTTGAATATATTGATAAAGAAGTATGTAGTCAACAGTACTCAGCTCACTTTTTGCCGTTAAATTCTTCCCATGAAGAATTTCTGGGAAATTACAAAAAGGATTCAGGGGCATTTTTATGGCTTTCTGCTAGTACATTTCCAGACTTGGATAATTAGCGAGTAATTTACCCATATTAAAATAATTGCACAAAATTTACTTGATATGAGATTTCATTTACTGTTTGAAAAATTGTTTTGTTGTTGTTGTTGTTGTTTGAGTGCCATTTGAAAGTTACTAAAGACCAAAATACTGGAGTTCAGAGACATTATTTTGTTAAATCCTTTACTTGGTTTATTTTAACATATTGTTTAGAATTTTTTAACATCATGATACATCGCCTCTACAGCTAGCTTTTTAGAATCTAGTAAAAATACATTCCTGGTGTGGAATTCTATTAGACAGAAGAAAATTTCAGTCTTTTCAGTTGTGTTGGAGTATTTCATAGGGACTGGTTGTGTGAACAGGACACGTGAGAATTTCTGTATAAATGAATTAAGACTGTGAGTGGAAACTTTCACTAGAATATGTTTCTTGGCTTGATAATAGTGCAACAGAGAGCAGAATTTATCTCATTAATAATCCAAGTTCAGTGTACTTGTTCCATCTTGTAATTATTACAAAAGATTAAGAAAATTATATTCATTTTAATTACTATATTTACATATTTTATTGCACATAACATTTATCTTTTTGTAAATCCTCTCTAAATTCAGGGCTTGTATTTTTTATTTTTTTAAATAATGAAACCCCCTGACAAAATTACATCAACCAATGAAATAAAGCCTGATTGACTGTTATAGGATCTTTCAAATTAGCATTGTCTAGCAAGTTCTGCTTTAGCTGTCTTTTTACAGTTCTCTCAAGAGGGAAATAAAATTAGACTGGCTTTTGCCACATTTGTAAAATTGCTATTCTGTAGGAAAGAATGATCAGTATAGAGCTGATCAAATCAGCCCTCCTGGTTTCTTTCGGTATGTAACTGCAGTGATGCTTATTTAAGAAATGGGCATCTCATACATTCCTGCTTACAAAATTTAGAGTTTCTGAAATTTGCTATTAAATGCATCTTACATTAGATACACTATCTGAACAACTCCTGGAGTGGAGAGAGATCTCAGCACTTCCAGTCCTAATTAACCTGTGGGTTTTCTCTTGCAGTATGACTCGGGCCTTTTAAATCTTGTGTTTGTTATGGCATTGTGGCACAATTTCAGTAGGTATCATGGAAAGCTTCTTCCTTTTCCAGAAAATTGTATTCCAGCAGCTAGTGAAAGTTTCGGGGAGGTGGAAGCAAAAATTTGAACTTCCTCCAGCTGAAGTAAGATCTGGATGCAATTGATTCTCTAAGCCTTAAAGGAAAGATTATTGCATGCCAACCACATATTATGCTGTTCTTTTAGAAGAATGTACATTCTTGGAAGCCTCTAACTTGCCAATACTTGAGGAGGTGATTTGCTTAGATAAATCTCTCCTTTCTGGATTCCAGTGGGATGAAATCAGAACAGGGGAGCAGTGTTTTACATCCCTACAATGCCTACAGTGTGGAATTTTAGAGAACCATCTACTCAAATGTCAAGTGTAGATAGGACAAATACAGATGCTTCTAGTTACAGAGATGGCTAGCAAGAAATGGCGGTAGTGGTGGTGGGGAGCAGGAAAACATTTATGATACATCTGTGAAGTTAGATAACCTAAATTCCACTTGTATGCTGTTATTAAATTACAATTAGCCTTTCATTGATGACAAGATTCAGGGCAGAGCACAGGCAAAGATACAGAAAAAATGATCATCCATACTGCTTGAGTATACTCTCCAGCACAATGTCACTCTGCTCCAACTAGCATGTGAGAAAATAAATCTCAGGTATCCTTGGGAAATTTGCAGAGCAGGAATCATTCCCAGCAGGCAGTTTGAATATTGTTAGCTTGTTTTTGATGACAAGAGAGCTGAATAGTAGCAATAAGCCAGTTGGCTTTTTTGTTAAAGAATGCCGTAATCTCTGTTTAGTATGCTAGTGTCGAGTTCTATTGCTTCTGACATCTAAATCTAAGCTATATCTTACTGTTGTCTGAAGAGGTGGAGGCTGTTTTAGGAGGCTGTCCTGATTTGGAACTGATCTTGAAAACTATGTTCATGTAAATTATCACACCTCAAAAGTTCTACTGATGTAGCATAAACATGCTACCTATAAAGTAAGGACAAACACTTGTGAGTGAGGTTTTGCAGAATCAGCAAACGCTGGGACAAGTGCAAAAAAACCTTGGTATCTGTGCAGTAGCGCATCATGCTTTCAGTTTGCCTGGGTTCTAAAAGCCTAAACTCCAGAGCAACCTATCTCACCGTTGGACTGTTTACACATACATCTGCTGATTCTGTGGCCTTTCCTCAAATAAATTGTCAAATGTAGTTCTTTATTTTTATCCCCTTATGAAGATGAGGAAAAAGAATTCTACTAAAAATGCTGACTTTGTAAGAACATACAGAATAAGAATATGTTACTGTGCATTAGCTATATGAGCTATACGACTTCTTCCTTTCATCTTTTCATCCACTGTGACGTTCTTATCTAGTTTGTATGTTAAGGAATTTCTTCTTTGAAGAAAAATATATGGTATATTTTATGTAGTAGCCTTAAATATTCAAAGCCAAAAAGCAAAATGTTACTAATTAGTTAGAAAAGAAGAATAGTGGCCTTTTTTATTACGTTAAATACTAATTATGGTTATTATATTATTGTAAAGAATTTTCAGTGAGGAAATAGAGGATCAGGTTTCTCATGTAATCTTAGCTGCACGAATCTAAGGTGAAAATATATATCTTGAACTTCATTTTGGAAAGAAACAAGCAGTGATGAAAAGGTGTAAGAAGCAGAGTGAAAAAATATAATCAACTGGACTGTTCCTTTTCTTCTGCCATCCATACTTTGTGACAGCTGCTACAACTCATCATGCATCCCATGCTTTCCACACAGTCCACCACCTCTACCAATTCCATTACAGATCAGAGCAGATTTGTACCACTCTCCTGTTCACTTCCTACAATTTTTCTAAGATGGCAGCTATATTCATCCTTCATTTTCTGCACCTAGCTCTCACAAAGTCTTGACAATGCCTCTGTCATCTGAGAGAAACTAATGTAGAGAGGACTCCATTTCTTCCACTCATTTGTAATGAACAATGAATCATAAAAATCTTTGCTGGAAGGAATCATATAATGGTTTGGGTTGGAAGGGACTTTTAAAAATCATATGGTTCTAGGCTCCTTGTTCTAGGCACAGACATTTTCTATTAGAACAGCTTGCTCAAATCCACTTCCAGCATAACCCTAAACAATTTCAGGGATGCAGCATCTGCAGCTTCTCTTGGCAACTTGTTTTCATCTCTCTCATCCTATTCCTTTGCTCTTTTTCTCCACATTTCAACTATCTATATTTTAATCTGTGTTAATCACAGAATAGACCTTAGAAGTTTTTCTCATTTAAACATAATTCCTTTAAACATAATTCCTAATGTTGCTTTCTTCACTCTCATTATTAATAAGAACAACTGCAATTCAGTGGTTCTTTTCTCTGACCTCTATACTGCTTGCAAATTTTATTTTACAATTCATGTACAGAAAAGTGCATCAGATTTGTGTTCATCTGAGACATCTGTAATTCCTATGTTGCTGTTATATTCTTATATAGCCATCACCTGTTTTCTGCTGCCAGGATTTATCTCTGTGTTGTTTGGACTTACTAACGATTTTCATTTAAAAGTTTTCATTTTCATTTTCACTACTGATTGCTTCTTGTCTGATGTGAGACTTGATGAATTATTTTCCCTTTAGTCACTCTTGCCTCAGTAAAATTCTTTCATCTGTCACTTTATTTCCTACTAGATCTCTGCATTTCTTTACTACTCTTCAGTGTAATGCATAGCTTAACTGTCTGGTCTGTATGCTTGCAGAATCTATGTAGCATACTGGGTTTTGTTAAAAGCTTGTAAGCAGGCCAAAAAGACCTACAGTTTTCCTTTCCCTAATCACCACTCTCTCTATCAGGTGAAATTCTGAATCTAGTGGGCAGGAAAACTAGGGAGGACTATGCTCAGCTCAGAGAGGATCCAGATTTTAAAATGAAAGGGAAAATAAAAGGTATTAAAATCTTAGGAAACAGAAAAAAATGCAATATGTAAAAAGATTAGTAGATTTTTAAGATAAACAAGAAAAAAAAAAAAGAACAAAACACCACAACCAAGCTTCAAAGATGGTTAGAATATATATATATATCTGTAATTTAGATGGTGCAACATAAAGGTGGTGTGAGTCAGGGTACTATTAGGGTAGGGGACTATGAACAAGATTTTCTGATACAGCACAAAATGAGACACTTTCTTATTTTAAAGATTATTTTAACTTTTTTTTTCCTTTCAGATTTGAGTTTTCATTTTAAAATTGATCTCTTCTAGTTTGTATTCTAATTAAAGCTTCCTTTGAATATTCCTGAGTCCTTTGGATGTTTTTAGTATAGTCGTTTCGGGAATGCATGCAGACAGATGAACTCAAAATTCAGAGTGACCCAGAGTCCTGTCCAAATGCCTTAACAAACTTTTGACTCTGTGAGACTGTCAGCGTTCACTTGCTCCACTGATATTCTCAGAATTAAAATTGCTGAAGAATATACATGGTGAAGGCTTACTTCCTTATAAACTTGTTTCATTCTTCAGTCAGTACATTTTTCATTCTAAAATAAGTCTACTCTCTTAAGTTAATTGATTTCCATATCTAAAACCAGAGTTTCTATCTTCTTCAATTCATTCTTCACAACATCCTTCTGCCCCCATTTTTCTCTCCTCAGAGGACTTTGCCAATTTCCTTGAGAGAAAGGAGATAAAACGTTTCTGTTTTCTTTCTTAGATCTTTTCTTTTTTCTTCTCACCCTCTCATATTTCTCCAATGGTGAGGTTGGGAAAACTTTATATTCTGTTCTTCTTTAGTTCTACACTGTGTTCTTGAACATATCATGCCATATTCTTAACTCGCTTTTTCTCACATTTCTCTAATTTTTTCTATTCTTAGGAAATAAAAAAAACACAATAGAAGAACAAGAACAACAACAAAAAACCCAACACACCAGAAGCAAATGTTCAAACACACATTTGCACTTAATTCATTGTCTTCTTTTCCATTCTCTTGCACTTTTTTTTGTTCAAAGACAATATATTTTATCATCAAAAACCTGTTCAGTTATGGCTTCTTTGCACTGCACTCTATAAAAACCCTATTACTTCTGTCATTTCTGATGGCAAATACCTGAATCAATGCTCATTCTCTGCTATGGCTGTCATCAGCAACCATGTTCTCAACATTGCCACTCTTTTCTTTCTCTTGAAAAAATGACCTCTTTTGCTGTGGTGACCCTGTTCTCTTCTGAGTTTCTGTTACCTTGTCCTATAAAGACTCCTCTTCATCCCTTCTTCACTTTTCTATGGCTGTATGTTTCATATATCTATGCCCTTGGTCTTTCCGTCTTCTTCTTCTAATCATAGGTAACCTTAACCATACAAGTTCAACCACAACTCGCTAGCCTGACACTTCACTGTAGAAGAATCTCTTTCTGTTCAAAGGAAAGTTTTGAATTGTTTCTCTAATATTTTTCCTTAACTATCTAGTCACCTCCTTGAACACAAACATAACCAAACAAATATTTCAAGGAAGGTTTCAAACAAAAGCTCTTCCTCCCTAAATCTGCCTGCAGACAGAAGTGCTGTCATGGTTTCATGATTTTTCATTATCAGTATTCCACATCATAACATCATGCAATGCACTGGGGGTTTGACTGCTGATGCTCAAGTTCCGGGTGCCTGTCCAGAGGAGAAGAAGAGCTACGTTTCCCCAGGGGGCTTTGTGGTCAGCGAGGAGATAGAACTCCCAGCAAGGTCACCTGATTCTCTCTTCTTTGCCTGCACTGCTTCGCTTGCGCTTCTCTGCCTGCGCTTCTCTGCCTGCGCTTCTCATCTCAGCGTTGTGGTAAGGCCGATCCACCATCAATTTCACATTCTCTCTCCTTATAAAATTCTGTTGATACCATATTTAGTAAATTACTTTGTTTTACCTCAGATTGTTGCCACTGTTTTCAATTATTTCGGGGTCCCCTATTTTCTTTTTTTCCGGGGGCGCGGATCCGCGGATCCCTCCGCCCTTCTAGTCACGGAACCGGGCCGAACCAGCCCGTAAACCGTTGACAAGTGCCTATGCTTATCATTTTACATTTCTGACGCAAACCCTTTCTGGGTCCTCAGGTATAGATCACATTTAAATATTGTATTTTCCTTTTGACTTAAATCTTTAAGAAACAACTTTTCCATCCATTCCTATTATTCCTAGTATAATTAGCTTAGATGGTATCTGTCTGATTTCAAGCATTTTTATACAGTATTGGACATATCTATTGTCTGCATCCATCTTATTTGTTTTGTATTCTAATAGTTACAATGGAATTTTTACTAAAATAAATGTCCAAATCCCACAAAATGTTTTTCTTTCCTCCCACTCTAAAACTAACGAACTAACTAACTAACTAACTGACTGACTAACTAATCCTTTATCTTCCTGTATCTTGGAGGATTAGCTCATGTGTAAATATTCATGTTGCAGATTTCTAAAATTAGTTGAAATCAATCTTGTCTCCTTTTCCATTTCTCTCTTTAACACTGTAATTTTTTTCCTTTCAATCCTACTGATGTCAGGTATCCCCACCCTTAGACTTAGCCTTAGAGTCTATCCTTGGACTTAGAGTGGATTCTAAGTCCATTTTGAATTAGTAATGCAGGGTTATTTTCCCAGATCGTAACCTTTAATTGTATCATTCATACTCATATATTTCTTCAGCAGCTATACCTTTCACCTGAAATTTATGGAGCTCTCTTGTTCACAGCCTTTCATCTCTAATTTACTCTTCAGACTGACATCCACACCCAGCTGCTGCAATTCCACATTTTTCACTTAAAACATTTTTCAATAAACTTATTTTATAGTTCCTCCTGGGTTCCCCTACATGTTTAAGGGAATGTTCCCATAAACAATTTACAGCACAATATTGATTTATCTTTTTAGAAAATCCCACCAATTATCTTCTTTCCTGTTATGTTTACAAGAAGTTTCACAAGTGTTAGGCTTCCTGTACACTGATCCTCCTGAACTCATAAGATATTAATGTAAATAAAACACTTGGTGCTTTATGTATCTCTGAATGTCAAATGAACAAAATCTACCTTTTCTCTGTCATCTTGAAAATTCACAATGAATTTTATTTTTATGATGTTTCAGTGGAATTAAATTCTGCTTTACTGTTCAGTAAGAATTGCTATACATGTTACTCAATTCTTGTAGAGTAAGAAAAAGAAGACTGCATTTTAGACTGAATTTTTCACTTGTCTCTGCTGGGAATGGAAAGCTATTTACAGTAATTCAGGAGCATTCCTATTAGATAACTCAGCAGTGACAAAACTGGATTATGTATCATATTTTAGGTTTCAAGGAAACAAAATAATATCTATGAAAAAAATTATTTTCTCCTATCAGCTCTTGTGTTCTTGTGCACTTCATATGCTATTTCATATAAATTTCATATACGGGCATTTAATTTCTATAAAGAAAGATAGCAGTATTATTTTGGATGCTTTACAAATGCATAGGCTTTGCACTGAATTAATTAGACATAGCTAAATCTGAATTAAAAAATATATAGATGAGTGAAGGTAAGCAGTAGTGACTTGTAACAGCGGATTAAGGAAAATATTTCACTGCTGTACATACTTCTGGTACATTTAATATTTTTAAGAATCTGTTTTGTACTTTTTTTCCTTTAATCTGTATGATGAAAAATTCAATTCCTTATAGAGACTACTGAATAAAAGAGTATACATATAGTGTTATTCCCTTTATCATTCTAGTCAGGGGAATATTTATCTAAACCCAGTATTTTCCTCTTCACATCATTTGTATAATCTGCAGACATATGCATAAACAATGAAACTTTCCTGTCAACTTTATACAACCTGGGATGCAAAAAGCTGTAACTTTATTTCATTAAGCTCAGCTCCACCTCATAGGACCAAGACATGAATTTCTAGTGATTGACTGCAACAGAATGAAGATCACACACTATCACAAAGACCTACTGCACTTTTTAAAAATGAATTTATTTCCATAAATGTAAGCAATGAACAATTTATTTAATTAAAAATTATGGATTTCTACCTTTAGGATTTCTATTTGCATATTTTATCCGACTATTAGTTTTTGAAGTGCCACTTTAGGCAATTTTTGCAGAGTGAGAGATACAGATTTTCATCAGGATTGTAGCATGGTGTTGCCTGAGATTTCAACTCTAGAGGACAAGCCCCACTAGCATTACTTAAAATATGCTAAATTGCTATCAAGACTTAATTCCACAAGAAGATGTATGTATATTCAAGGTTGTGACACTCTTGGAGAAAATAATAATAATCAAAAAGATAAAGCTTGCAAACAATCTCAAAGTCAAGAAATAATTAATTCACATTGAATAAAATAATCCAGAACTATTTTGTAAAGATTTGAACTGATTGCACGTTTTTACAGGGGAAAAAATCATCTTAGTAGGACAAAAAAGTTAAAAATCATCTAAAATGCTAGTGAGATTATGTTATACTCTACTTTCTAAAGCTGTAAATCCTTTTTTTTTTTTTTTTTTTCCACTCAGTGATTTGACTTTTTTATTCTTGGCTACATTCATACATTCTTATTAGTCTTATGATCCAAGTTCATAGCTCTGTCTCAAGGGAAACTTCCAATAATGTTTTAAATGGGAAAATGACCTTAATTGATAGCTGTGTTTGGCTCCCTCTGAGGATCTTGAGTACGGAACCTAAAGATTTGTATGTTTATTAAGGAAAGGAGACTGTAGAAGTACTGAGGAGGAAAGGAAGCTGGAAGATAAAGGAAAGAATATAGAAGAAGAAAATCATAAGGGAACTGCAGCTGAAGATAAAATGCAATACAGCATCAGACTGCAAAAACAGATGGACAGAAGTGTAAGGAAAAAATTCCAAAAGGTGTTTCCTCCAGAGATCTCATGTCACAGATGTTGCCACTACTGAAGAGAAATAGGATCTAAACATCTATCAGAAGCCTGCCTGCTGTTGTCCTGATGGGAAAATAAGTAGTTCAACATTCAGCACATCTAAACCAAAGTTACCCTGTAAACACTTAGAAACCTGGGAGTTTCCTAGACCTCTTCCTTACACAGTTCTCTTCCTTTCTATTTGTATCTCTCTCTATAAATGCAGGAAATATGTACAATTATGTACAATGTATATAGACTCTGTGTTAGTTGTGTGTGCATGTACGTAAAACAGCTGCTCTGAAAGTAATGCCTCCTATTTTATGATGTTGATATACGACATCAGAAATGGATGCTGATCGTATGGCAATAGAGGTTGAACATTCCTACCAACATTCCTTTACATTTTGCTGCCATGTGCAGCAGAAGGGCAATCTGGCAAAATGGTGTCTGATGTGGATGTGCATATGAAGAAAAGGTGAGTCATTGGATGCCTCCATGTAGAAAAAAAATGCACCCATTGACTTTACTGACACTTGCTGAACATTGATGTAAAACAACAAACAGCAAATGTGAGCACAGTGAGGTGCTGAGTGGTGTGTTTCAGCAGTGGCAACAGTGACAGTGATCACCTCTGCCGGAGCAGATTTTTCTGAACATGGCATTACAACTCTTACTTATTGCTGGTGAAAAATGCATAGCTAAGGATAATTACTGTGTTGAAAAATAGTGTGTTGCAGCTGAGAAACTGCTCTATCAACTAATGTTGTTGTGCCTTTTGTGTCCGCTGTATTTTCTGTGGAAATGAATAGGAGCACTGCTTTCAGTGCGCCCTGCTTATTTATGTGTAGAGGTAGATAGAAGCATATAAATGTGAATATATGCTATATAATTATGCATGTATGTATAGAATCATTTGTATATATTCTTTTTAATCCTGACTGAGGTCATGTAAAATTTTGTTTTGGAGTTGGCTGGAGTAAGTGAGACTGCGTGCAACAATTTCATACCTATGTGTACTCTTGCACACATTGTACACTGATTGTTTTAATATTTAAATGCAAATGGTAGATCAGTGTTATAATTCATTGCAGATGTTCATCAGAATTAGAAATCTTTCCAGAAGGAAAAATCAAAGCAAGTAATTACTAAAGGCTTGGAATTTGAATTGGATTCATACCCAGTGTACTTCATAACATAGCTATTTAGCATCATTTTTAAAATGAGCTTGGATGTGGAAACAGATTTATTTCTCTTTTCTTATAAGAAACAAAAAGATTAGACAGACTTTGGATAAAATGAGTTGAAAACACAATAGAGCTAACATTTGTTCATCTTCATCCCAGGAAATCTCTCATCTGAACAGGACTGAGAGGTGTAAGACTCTTCCTCCTTGTAAAACAGCCCCTGTAAATTAATCTTCTGAACATGACACTAAAAAAAAATCCAAGCCCAGTTCTCAATTTAACTTTTTGCTGTTGGATTCTATTGAAATGGATTTTATGTTTCTGTTGACTGACTCTTGGAAGAGTTGATTATAAATTGGTTACAACATAGACATAAAATTATTTCTTTCAGTGTTTAGTTGTAAAGCCACATTAATGAATTTTCTGACCTAAGTTTCTGTATTTGCATAGCTGGTAAAACAGCAGATATTCACCTCATTCTTCTTCTATTCTTTTTTACATTACCATAAAATTAGTATATGGGTTACAAATGAGGCTCTAGACTTCTGAACTTTGATACTTGGCTGAGAACGAATTTATCAGAGTGGAGCTGTGGTAGAGCCAGTTGAAGTCAGCTGAGGTGCAGGAATGTGTTTATATAAAAGAATAAGCATTGCTGTTCTTCAAGCACGTTAAAAATCATCTGTGCAGACCAGACAAAATCTGATCATTTTTGTAGGTGTTGTCATTACTTCAGTGTAGTTCAAATAAATCTCTGTAACATAACACAAAAAGGCACTGAAGAGAGACTTTTTCCCTCTTTGTATTTGTATTTTGTATTTTGTATTGTACTTTCCTTTTTCCCACAAAAATTCAGATGGTTACTTAGCTGAGACCAATAATTTTCCAGACATCCATAACCTAAGTTTTATTTTATAAGAAGTCCTGACAAGAATCTTGTGAAGTTCAATAAGAGGGAGTGCAAAGTCCTGATTTGGGGAAGGAATAATTTCATTCATGTCTGCATGGTTTGGTTGTTTTTTTTTTTTCAGTTACAAAGCAGCAGCATCCTGAGCTGCATGAAAAGGAACATTGCTAACAGATCAAGAGGTGTGGCTTTCCCCACTCATTCAAAGTGCTGAATCATAAAATCACAGAATCAGTCCAGATGAGTTTAGCTCTGGCCTTCCCAGCACAAGATAGACATAGCCATATTGGAACAAGTCCACCAAAAGACCAAAGAGATACTTATGAAGAGGCAGATACAGTGAGATGATGAGAGAACTGGGACTGTTCACCCCGTCGAAGTGAAAGCTCAGATGAATCTTAGCAATGTGTATCAATTCCTGATGGAGGAAAGTAAAGAAAATAGAGATGGAGACTTCTCCATAGTCCCTACTGATAGGAAAAAGATGCAGTGGGCACATATTTAAAATGTTGCAGTTCCATTTAAGCATAAGAAAAAGTTTTGTTTCTTTTTCTCTCCAATTTGTTTGTTTGTTTGTTTATGTGTTTATTTTTCTCCTGTGAGGGTTGTCAAATCCTGGCAAAGGTTGCCCAGGATGGTTGTTGGAGTTTCCACCCTTGGAGATATTCAAAATGTAACAATTTATTATCCTGGCCAACCTGCTGCAGTTGATCTTTGAGTAGGAGCGGTGGACTAGAAAATCTCCAAAGAACCCTTCCCATCTTGATCACACTGTGATCGTGTGATGTGATGAAATAGACAGACATCTGGAAAATCCTGCTGGGTGTCCTCTCTGCACCCCTCCTGAGGCATGACAGTGTCATTACCGTAGATATTGAACATTTCTCCTAATTCTCTTCCCCTCTTAGCTGTGGATAAGGCACTGCTGTAAATCAGGTGATTCCAGAGGCTGATTAAAAGCATAACAGCATAACAAGAGGGTCAGCATCTTATCAGAACCTTTTATTTATGCCTCAGTAGCATCAGAGGCCAGCTGGCTAGAAGGGAAACCAGCCATGCTCAGAATGTAATCATTGCTGTGTAGTTGGGGGTAATCCTCCCAGCTGGCAGGTGTTGAAAGCCATGTCAGTCCTAAGACAATAAGTCTTTATAGTTTTCTTTGTTGGTAGATTAATAAATCTGTGGATACAAATATATACATGAAAAGCTACATTCATCTACAGTCATGCAAAAATGAATATTACATTATATGATAATTTATATGTTTGTAATCTTAAATCACTTTTCATCTTTGGTTAAGGCATAGCAATTTTAAGAGACTGTTACAACACTTTGAGATGAGGTGCCTTTAACTAGGTACTCCTTTAGTGCACTTTTGTGAAGAAATTATCCAGAGATAGTTTCTGGGATACCTAAAAGTGACTTTTCTCTTGTCCTTATTTAGGTAGCTGGAAGGAGATTACAGTATATTGTGTAAATTTAATGTCACCCTGGTGGGAGGTGGCAGGTTAGGAAACCTGTCAGTCACTGATTTACTGCTCAACAGTAGTGAAAGGCTTTAGAACAATCCCCACAGGAGGATATAAGCACTTCTTTTTTGTCAAGATGTCAGGACACAACAGAGGTTAGCCACTAAGCTTAAAAGTGATTTATGAAAAAAAGACCACCTGGAGATTATCTTATTTTTATCATTTTAAAAGGACATAAAAAGATCATTTTTTGTCATATCTTTTTCCTGGTCAGTACACAAATTCACAGAGGAACAATTTACTCATAAAAAGGGCACTGATGTTAATTATGAAATTGTTCTAATTTCTAAAGTTGCGTGTCATTTATTTCTGTTACTTGGCATGACCTGCAGTGCATTTTATTAAGTCACGTTATGTTTTCTGACTAAATTTTAAATTTAAACTTTCAAACAGCTTAATTTTCCCTTAGCTGCAGGAAGTATTCAGAACCTGCTAAATAGTTTAATGTTGAGAGAAACAGAGACCTGAAAGGGAGAATGTTGTTAAAGTCTGTGGTATATTCAACTAATTTTACATCATTCATAGTTCCAGAAAACTATAATTTAAGACATTCTAAACTCTTAATACCAATCATATGAAAAAATAGCACTTGCTATAAAGAGCCAGCAATAAAAATAACCTTTGTAAAGAATAAAGGCTAGCAGTAGAAGTCATAAATTGAAAACTTCAGTGTGATTGGATTAATAAAAAAATAATCTGTAGAATCCCAACAATCTATATTTAATGTCAAGGTCAAGACTCAAACGTAATAGTAACATAAAACAAAGCAGGGTATTATTTTTAGCAATAACAGTACCTTGTCCAAAGTTGCACTTAAAGCTGGTGTAAATTCAATACAGATTACTTACCTGTTTTCCTTCTTATAACTCTTCTTTAAAAAAAAAAATAATAAAAATTATTAACTAGAAAATGCTTTATTAACTGGAAAATGCATTATTAACTGGAAAAATGCAGTTTGGTTTTACAGTTACACTGTGTACCACTTCTCTTATTACATGGAACTGGTTCAAACTAAATGGGAAAATGTTCTGCAAATCTGTGCCATAGACTGTCTGACAGAAACTATTTTCAGAATCTAAAATATTCATGGTGAACCAGGCACTGTTTATGATGACCATGGAAAAATGTCCTTGGATTGCATATAATATAAAAACAAGGCTTGGCTCAAGTTTCAGCAATATAGACAAAACGTAATTTTGGGTAGTCAGGGAGGAGGGATAAGAGAGAGCATGCTTAGAGCTTGATCATAGTTGGGAAACTGAAGTTTCAGGATGGGATCTGGGTCCTAGGTTTCTCAGCATGAAGGACCCTGGAGAACAAGGTTTTCTTTCACTCAGTGCCTGAGAGGCTGGAAGAGACGGAGATCCAGCTACTGTGTTTGAAATGGGGGTAGCATTTCTTCAGGTCCCCATAGGATACTGACCCTACCCTGGCAGACACGGAAACTGACTTTTCTAGGGCTAAGTGACAGACAAAGCAAGTAACACTCCTGACAGTCAGCTGCTGTCTTTGGAATCGTGGGAAAAAAAAAAAAAAAAACACACCCAAATCTCTGTTAATTGATGAAATATACTCATCTTTTCTTTAAGAGGAGGACAGAATGATTACTAACTTGTTTTCTGTATTCCAGCAGAAATGTTTTTTTTCTTAGAGGCTAGGTGGAGGGATTGAACCATTCAGCTCAGATGCACGTGACTAGCACCCCTCCAAAATACCAAAAATAACAGATACTTCTTTTTGTGGGGTATTTTCTACTCAGGAATGTAGATGCAGAAGACCTGGATATTACAGCAGTCAGAATAAATTTTTATATCCCTGCCTGGACAGAAGACTGTTTACAGAATTTTTCAGGTCCATTGGGACAAACTTTGTATATGGAAATTTGCATTACTCTGCATGGAAGTCACTCGTTTGAAGCAAAAATGAAAAATGTCCACCTGATTTGATTTTCAAATTGAAACTACAAGTTTGCTGAGGAACACATCATCTCTGTTATTCAGATGAATGATAATATAACCTCTTTTTGTTATATTAATTCTCTCAGAACAAAAAATTATTTTCCAGAAAGTTCCTAATATATATCAAAAGCGTTTTATAGTTAATCAGTGCTATGTCTTTCTCATTTCATTCAAATTCTACAAATCTTACTACTTTCCCATTGCTTGTGTGAGCTTAATTTTTAAGGTATTTTTTGGAGCCATGTGAGTATAAAAGCAAAACCTAAAATAAAAGTATCCAGCAAGTTTTCAGAGTATTGAGAAAGAGAGGTTGTCTCCTGATTACAGATATATGCCTAAAGTAGCATACAAAAGTATTTTTCTTTATGTAATTTGTACATTTATTGACTTTGAGTTTCCATTTCTACTGCTACCATGGCTACAGAATACAGCAGCATTTCTGAAAGGCAATATCCTTTTCAGTCACTATCGAGCAAAATTGTTGCAACACTGACATACATGCAGAATGATCTTTTAACGGCTGATTCCATAAGACTTTCTAACATCCCAATTCTGGCCTTTAGTCCATCTTCACACATATTTTTATTGTGTTTTTCAATGAAATCCCTAAATTTCTGAAACATTTGGATCTGGTAATCTAAAATGCAGACATTTATCCTGCTACAGTATACTCGATAATGAAAATAAATATATTGTTATTTTTAACTACTTTTAAATAACTTTTAAAGTCTCATTTGATTTTTTTTTTTCTTTCTTTTTGAGTGATAATTATTCTGTAAAGAATGTCTTTAGTAATAAATGCAAAAATAAATCTTGGCAATTTTTACAACATGCTAGTCCACAGTTTCATTGCTATTTTACCACGGCAAAACTCTTGTATGTGGTCTGATTGGAAATGCATGGAGGACAACTACTCTCTTAAATCTTGTAAAAATAAGTCCTTTTTACATGCTTGGAGATGTTAAAGAAAGAAAAAGAAAAAAACAGACTTGAATAAATATATTTTTGGGCATGCTAGGTCATTTACATTCACCTCTTGTATGACTATACAAAAAAGTTTCATCTAGTTATCTGATGTTCTATAGTGAGTTTGACAATATGAACTTGTATATTTTTTCATTAGAATTTGGATTTGATTTTTATAACATTTGAAATCTGTTCTTTTCTCCTCACCCAGATACTTACTCATTATCATCAGATGATCTCCTTATCTTTTATTTTCCTTATTTATATGAGAGAAAAAAAATGAAAAAAACTCTTTGAATAACTCATAATAGACTATTTTACAGTCGTCATGTAATTTTTGTTGATTTTACATACATTTTTTTTAAGAACATTTTGTAGAAGTAAGTTATATGTCTTGTAGAATGATATGTCATTATCCCATAAGCCTTGACTATTATCTCAGAGATTCTAGTCATTATATGCTGACTAAATCTAACACATGAAAATATACAGTGAACATCCACACCATGATAATATTTTTAACCTTCTAGTGATAACTGTAATTTTTTAATTACTTCTCTTTTCTGTCTTATTTCAGTCCAAATCCAGGAAAGTATTTTTTTAAGAAAAAGTAATCAAGAAAATATATTTAGAATTTGTGTAAAGAAGTTGTGAAGCATAAGTTCTGTAAGTACACTTCTGTAATATTTTCTAATCTATTCATAAAGTACTGATGACAGTACATACACTGTTGAATACATTTTCTTTGATGTCATATAATTATCTTTGCAATATACATCTGTTTTAAGAGCAATCTACTGGCTCATAAGATATCTGTAAAGAATTACAACGTGTATGAAATTAAAATACAACATTAAGGACATCAATTCTCTTATTTTTTTCTCTGAGAAAAGGCAGAGGGTGACCAGCATAACTAAAAACAAAACTAAAAACAACAACTCGTTCTTATTACTATCTTTATTACTCAGATGATAGACATATTTATGAACATTGCTTTCAAATTTTTAGTAAAGGAAATGAGTGAGGGTGTTAGTCTGAAGAGCTAAGAGATAAATGGAGAGATGAAGAAATAACTCTGCCACAAGATATACAGGAGTTCCAAAGTGGAAGTGGAGGCTGCAGTACACTTGTTCAGGCTTATTGTATATCCTGGATTTGTTTTGTCACGTAACTACGTGGAAGATTCTGGTTCCTGTGGCAGAGAAAGAATGAGCTGGAACAGAGGATGTCTACGCTTCAGTAAAACAGAAGGGAAATGATGGTGCAGCTCGAAGGACTGATAAAGCTACTCAAAGTAAGGCACTGGGGGTCAGAAATGCAGTGTATCCTCTCCACAGTCTGGGATTATTGTTCTGACACTTCTACATTGCTGGTCTTACCTTTATAAATAATTTATAAGGAATATGAGGAATTTGCTAGAAATAATTTCCTTACTGACTCTGCATATTGGTGCAGATGGTCAATGACATTTCAGGATCATATGCTGCTTTTTCAGTTTAAATACCAAGAACACTGGAAGGTTTTGGAGGAGTGTTAGATTTGGTGATCATCTGCATGGTGTTCTGGGTAATAGTTCCATTCTTCTGATAGTAATTGGAAAATACATTAAATACAGAGTACAGCTCCTCATGGCAAAGCTTGGCAGTGTGTTTTACAAAGCAGTAGTGCACCAATCTTATGTAGGTTGGGTCTCCTTGTTTCATCATTTGGTAGTGTTCTATTCTATAGCAAACATTATTCTTTCTAAGTATTCTTTTCAGAGCCTACTGCCAGAGTTGAGATCACAATTCATCACTAGAGTCTGAAATATTGTTGTATGCATCTTTCTATTCTTCAAATTGGACATGGGCCTCATTCTATGAAATGAATGAAAATACATCATCCTCACTCAAAGTGTTTTTGAACTAAGAGATGCAATATGCAATTGGAGGAATAGGAGAGGGATGAGAAGGAACTTCCTCAGGAGGATGCTGAGGAAGTGCAGTGGTACCTGGAGGGGCTGTGCCATTTCCATACTTGGAGGTTTCTAACACCCAACTAGACCTGATCTGGGATGAAATTGACTCCGTCCTGGACGAGGTTGGACAGGAGACCTCCTGATGTACCCTCCAATCTGAGTTATCTCAAGATCCTGTGACTATTTTGTCATTATTTGGTGCTACATTACAGTTGGAATTGATGATCTTAGAGGTCTTTTCCAACCTTAATTATTCTATGATTCTAAGATAAAGCAGCTCTGCTTTATACATAGGTCTCTTTGAAAGTAATGCCTCCTATTTATTTCTGTGGAAAATACAACAGATAGAAAGAGCACAATAGCACTGTTCCATACAGCAAATTCTCAGCTACAAAATACTATTTTTCAACATAGCCACCACCATTAGCTATGCATGTTTGCCAGTGATGAACAAGAGTTGGCATGCCATGCTCGTAAAAATCTGCGCCAGTAGAGGTGAACAGTGTCAGTGTCATCACTGCTGAAATGTACCTCTCACCACCTCACTGTGCTTACATTCGCTGTTTGATCTCCATAAATGTTCCGCAAGTGTCAATGAATATCAGTAGATGCAATTTTTCCCACATGGCGGCATTCAGTTACATACCTTTGCATCATAGGCACTTCCATGTCAGATGCCATTTTGTCAGACTGCCCCTCTGCTGCCATTTCTTGCATGGCAACAAAACCTAATGGAATACTGGTGGGGAGGTACAACTTTTACTGCCATACCATCAACATCCACCTCTGAAGTCACGGGCCAACATCTTAAAATAGCAAGCATTACTTTCAGATCAGACCTAATATGTATTTTCATATCCTATTCTCATCAGAATCTGTCTTGTTAAAGGGTGAGCAACAGTTCAAGTGCTGCTCTTGTTCTTAGAAATGTGCTTCTGTCTTTCCCATCTGCTACTGATGCTCGTTGAGAGTTTTCATGCTAAGGTGAAAGAGGAAAGCAAGAAACATGAGGCAGCTCTAGGGAAGGCAGAGAAGACAAAGAAGAATGGATAAGAGGAATAAGACTGTCACTGAGAACAAGATTGAACACTTATTTGACTTACAGAAAACAACTTGTGATGGTTTCTTGTGAAATGAGGCAGTTCCTCTCTTTTCCTTCTCTCAGGTACAAAAAATCAGCCTAGCCTATGCAGACTGCTCTGAGCTTAAGAAGGAAATGTTTCTCATTTGAGATAATTTCATAATTTCTTATTAAGGCTATGGCCCCCACTAAGCTTCAGGAACATCTTACTGATAGTCAGACACACACACACACACAAAGGAAAAGGTATTTCTTGGAGAAACAAATATGTAGCTAATTATTTAAATAAATACATAATTGTAGACTAGTGTCTTGGCTAGTTCAGACGTATTTCAATTTGGCAACTAAATAATTCCATGTGTTTTACATTTTTTGGTTGGAAGGCATTTGAAATCACAGGCATTGTTAGCAAATGCCAAAAGTCTTTTTTTTTTTACTATTGAGAAGTGGAGCATTGCAGAAAAAATGTTCAGCCTAAAATACACAGTACATCTTTAGCATAACTGAGTTGTAAATCATTATAAAAATAGTATCACTATATGACTTTGTGATCAACTTCTCTTTTTTATCTGATCTGAAAATCTGATTTGTAAGTTTCTTGATGTACTGAAGTTAAGATCCCAAGTTATGATCGCAAACAAGAATAAAATTTTATTGTGGCACATTCTGATGAGAACAAATAAATAAATAAAGAATGTGGTTTAAGATTTGCACAGAGTCAGGGGACAGAAGAGGTGAACAGCTGTGTTCACTGGGAGCATGAGGAGAGTAAGGAAACTGTAAAACAAAAAAGTGCTATATGGTAATGAGTAATCTCACAGAGCTACAGCCAGCTAGTCTAAGGGTTGTCATCTTTAGGGGAATTACTATATTACATTTTTCAACATGTACAACAGAATTTTTCAGCAAATACTTCTCAGTATTTTGCCTTGCCAGCATTTTTCATTTAGAAACGTGTTGTTAGGATTAGTATGTATTTTAAAGTCAGATAACATTTTAATGAAAAACAAAACAAAACAAAAGAACAAAAAACCACAATAATGCTTTGATGCCTATTTAACACGTACCATAGTAAAATACTAAATCAGCATCATTTTTTTTAATTTGCCTTGCTCTGCAATATTTTCTCCTCCTCTCTTGATCTCTATCATATCAATGAATTGGTTATATATAACAAAAACTAGAGAAACAGACTGTTTTTGTTTGCAACTCAACAAAGATTTTTGAATGGCTCAGTAAGCAAACCTTACTTATAGATATGTTTTATCCACGTGCTTTAAATTCAGAAGAAAGTAATGTTTTAAATATTTGAGCTTGGAGGAGGGAGGTACATAGGAAATGCGAACATCCACTGCAAAAGAGATTGCTGGTGATTACATTCCCAGCATACAAATCTCATACACAAATCTGAAAACACCATTTTGATGCACTGCAACATTAGAATCATATCTTTTCATTCTTCTCATCTTTTTAAAACTCTAGAACTGTAGCATATAATTTTTAGAAAAGAAATGAAACAATATAATCCCAATCACATACATCAGTCCAATTTGAGAGGACTTGAAGGTCCCTTTTGAGTGTTATCTTTCTCCTTTCACTCGGTTGAGATTATCTTGTTTTGAGTAGGCATGGTGAATGAAATGTTGACTATGATAGACATTAAGAGGAGGTCAAATGAAATGTGTCAGAAAATATTAGTGATCTTAAGTCAGCTATGCTCTTTCAGAACACTGTGGTTGGAAAACTCCCAAGAGAGTTTTTTTCTAATAGGAAACCACTGTAATTCAGATATTTGTGCCCTAATTTCCAAATCTGCTGTTATTCTTTATCACAAAAATTCTCTTCCATTTACTCCTTCCTTTACCTGCTTCCTCATTTTGGTGGCATTGTGATGCATTCTCTGCATCCATTTTTGCTCAGGAGAGTGTTCTTCAGACTGCTACAGGTTCTTTTACAGTGCCTGTCTACTGCTTCCCATTTCCCTCACCTCACACATATGTGTTGTTGTGTTGTGGCTCCCACTTGGCAGACTCCTATCTTTACTGTGAAGCAAAGGCTAACAGTTTCTGCTAAGTTCAAGATTCAGACAAGTAATTCTTTATTACAAGAGGTAGTTGTTCCTGAGCTGAGAGGAGGGGAGGCTATGCCATCCAGTCTTTCAGGGAGGAGGACATTTGCTTCCCTCAATATCAGTATCTGGCAGCATTGACTGATTGTGTATCTCAGCAGGAAGTGTAAGGCAAGTATACTTGCCTTTCAGTATGCTGAGGTGCTTCTATACTTGGCCTCTGAAAGCTGCTAGATGGGTTTTGTTTTTCCATCCTTGCTATCTGGGAGTGGAGCTGCAGCCATCTTTAAGGAAAAAAAGTATGGGTAGCATACTGATACCTACTACTGAGAACAGAGCAGTAGCCTGTTCATGACTGTGCATGACATATGTCAGTGACCTGTAAAGTAAAAATTATATATGAATATGGATAACATCAACAAAGAAACCTGCACCACTCATTCTTCCACCCCTACTGCCAGATTTGGGGATTAGTATCAGTAATAAAAATCATCCGTTAAAGACACTGGTTGTAAGATAACCAGCAGGGTTAAATCAATGTGTATGTTGGATCTAATCAGCTATGTCTTAAATGTACTTATAAATAACATATACTTGAAATGAAAAAATGTCAGTGTCCTGTGTGGGACTGAAGGAGATGTTCTACTTAGTCCTTAAGATCAGAGAAGTTCCTACCTAACTGAAAAAAAAAAAAAAAAAAAAAAAAAGAGGGAAAGGAATGACTATCTATTGATTCTGCAATTGAAATAAGAAGAGCTTTGACAAGAAAGCATAACTTATGGAGTGTTGTGAACCCTCTGTGACTATGTCTATGCAGTGACCAATTACCTATGGATATTGCTATTAGCCCTGATCTTCAGATAAATAGGTAAATGAATAAGAAATATGAAAAACCCTAGTTAACAAACTAAGTTTGAAGTAGCCAGGATGCTTTCAGTGTAGTCAATAAAATCTGTCAGTGCAGTTATAAAAAAGCTAAGTGCCACAAATGCCAGAAAATTAAAAAAAAATTGGTAAACACAATTGGAAAAAAAGTCATAGAATCACAGAATTGATAAGGTTGGAAAAGACCTTAAAGATTATCAAATCCAACTGCAACCTAACCAAACTACCCTAACTCTAACAACCCTCTGCTAAATCATGTCCCTAAGCACCACATCCAAATGGTTTTTAAACACATCCAGGGTTGGTGACTCAACCACCTCCCTGGGGAGCCTATTCCAGTGCTTAACAACCCTTTCAGTAAAGAAGTGTTTCCTGATATCTAACCTAAACTTACCCTGGTGCAACTTGAGGCCATTTCCCCTCATCCTGTCACCTGTCATCAGTGACAAGAGACCAACCCCACTCTTGCTGTAAGCACCTTTCAGATATTGGAAGAGAGCAATAAGGTCTCCCCTCAGCCTCTTCTTCCCCAGACTAAACAGTCCCAGTTCCTCATAAAGCATATTCTCCAAGCCCTTCACAAGCCTTGTTGCCCTTCTTTGGATCTGCTCCAGCACCTCAATGTCCTTTCTGTACTGAGGTGCCCAAAATGAGCACAGTACTCGAGGTGAGCCCTCACCAGTGCCAAGTACAGGGACAGGATTACTTCCCTAGTTCTGCTCACCACATCATTCCTGATACAAGCCAGGATGCCATTGACCTTCTTGGCCATCTGGGCACACTGCTGGCTCTTACTCAGCTGCCTGTCTATCAGTACACCAAGGTCCCTTTCCATCAGGCAGCTTTCCAGCCACTCCTCCCCAAACCGGTAGGGTTGCTGGGGTTGTTGTGAACCAAAATGTAGGACCCAACACTTGGCCCTAGTCCAAGTTGACACTTGGCTCAAGTCCTTGTAGATAAGAACATACCTGAAAAAATTTCCTTAGACTAGTTAAGAGATCAAATCTCAGTCAAGATTTATGAAAGGAAGTTTGAATGTGAAGAACCTGTTAGTAGCATTCAGTTTGCCAAAATTGTCTTGATAAGCATTTTTCTTTATTCTCAAAAGTGTATTTTCTGCCTATTGTTTTAGAGTGAAGTGAGACAGAGTACATTTGTGACTATACTCTATGAAGCAGTACTGGAAAAGACACAAGTCCCAAACCAGCATGCTATTCTTCCATATGACAAGCCTTCGTAGTGTAAAGAATACTATTTCTACTCCATACTTGCAATATCAAAGGTATTATGTTGGTATATGTCCCAGTTATACTGTTAAGGGTATTACATAAAACAGAAATTACTATTGTAGGATTTGAATGACTAAATTTCTTTCTCTCATCTGTCTTAATTTTCACATCTCCAACAATGTTTTTCAAGTGCCATAACTAGCAATCTGTTTCACTCATGCCTACATCTCAGGAGGATAACATCAAGTTGAACTTGTTATTTCTTTAAGCCTTGTAATGCTCAGACTCTCTAGCTTCTAATATTGATATATCCCCAGACAAATTCTTGCAGGAGGGCAATTTTTATTATTTTAATGAAGCACATCATCTTGTAATGGAAGCAGTAACCAAAATATTTGGTTATGCACAGCATATACTCAACAAAATAGAAACAGAGGTCAGGGAAAGAAGGAATCTGCCTTTAGGAGTGTTTCTATTACTTATGACCAATGATTGAAATTCTCTACTTGCTTTGCTGCTGAACTTGCTTCTGGGTGGCAAAGAAGACAGGCACTGTGCTGGAAACCTGCTCAGGCACATAGGAGGAAGCTGTCTTTCCCACTTGCTAGAGATGCAGCTGAGTGGCATAGTGTTATTTTCCAGATAATCTTTCTTGAGTGGCTTTTTGCAGGCAGCCACCTTGTTTTAGGTAGTACTTCCCAGAAATATTGGACTTATTTTGTGTAAACTGCAGACACAAATGCAAAAATAACAGGAGGATTGTCAGGCATGAGCCAATTCTAGACAAAAAAAAAAAAAAAAAAAAAAAAAAGGCAGAAATACTGAAGTATACTGAACACACTAGTCTCAAGTGATACAACCATTTTTCAGGCTTTACATGCACTCATATCTGAAGCTATGGCTTCAAAATATGGATGCTTTAGCAACTGTAATATTTTTAGATATTTTCACTGTGTTTGTCTGATGCTATATCAGCGTCACTATCTGGGCTGCTGGATGAACTCAGTGAAGGAAAGAATCCTGGTCAGGTAGTGTACTAATTACATACATTTTTTTAGTTAGCATTTTTCAAATGAGTGATACCCTGACCCAGTTCATAATGACACCATACACAGAACTGTGCTGGTGTAAGTGAAGGTGATGGCAAGCTGCAGAAAAATGGAGTATAAAACATGGAGAAGATGAGTGTGGGGGGGAATCTTAATCCAGTATTGCTGTCAAAGCAATACTTGTTCTTGGGAAGCCACAATCCTGCTTGCATTAAGAATGCATGACAAGACTACCAACTAGGCAGAGACAAAAGAAAATTTTTTCACCAGGATAAATTCTCTCTGTCATAGAGAACAAAGTGCGGTGCTTGATCTTTTGTGCTGCTGAGTCCAGGTAATTTCAGTGCCCTCAGGGTAATTTCAAGTAGAGATCAGAAAAAGCAGTGCTTTAGATTGCCTAAAAAGTTTTGTTATGGGAAGAAGGAAATCTTCCACGTTCTTGTTTCCCTTCCTCATGGTAATTGCTCTAGCTATCTATAGCTTTTATTTTGTTACTGATCACTAGTGATTATTTTCCAAAGTAGAAATTTATATTCTTATGACTAATCCTGGTCAGTCAAGCCCCTGTTGAATCTGAAAATTCTTTCTTTTTGTCAGTGTGCTTGCTCTTTTTACTCATTTACTGGAAGCAGAGCACTGAAAGCTTGGGAGAACCCACCTGACAAACATAATTTGTTAAATTTCTATTCCTGAAGATAGCTTAGTTGGTCAGAATGCTGCATTTGAAAGAAAGGAAAATTAGGGCAGCAAAATGAACAATAATTTTTTAAGAAAAAGTGTTTGAAAAGATAGATTTGGCAATTTGAAACCATTTTTATTGATTAAAGAAAGAAAATTTCTTAGAGAAGAGAAAAATAAGGTTATAATTTTCTACATTAAAAAAAAAAAATCCTTAAGCTTATCAAGTTCTTTTTTCCTCTCCAACTGGTTTGGATCATAATTAAAGAAATTAATAAGCATAATTTTGAATCCAGCCTTTTGAAACTGTAGTTGTGTGGTCTAAATCGTGAAATAAACTTAATCTGTATCAAATATCAGATAATGCTGTTACACAATTTGGCTGTTTACTATGCGTGTGTGTACTACAGATAAAATAACTCAACACTTGTCACTAGTTACTGAAATAAAATTTCTCCATTACAAATGCATCCATAGTTAACCCAGGGATCTCAGAAGCAAGCACCTGAGTGACTGGAATGGGTGGAATCTGGATCTGCCCCTCCTCACCCTCATTTTAGGGTTAGCAGTCAAGCTCCTCTTGAGCTGCCACTGGTTGTTGGAAGGGGTTAGCTAATTTTATATCTTCTTAATTTCTTTTTTATTTTCTATTGCTTTGTAGAGCTTGTGTACCTGTAGAAGGTGCTGTCATTGCCTTCTTTTGCAGCTCAATAAAGTACAGGAGATAAGGGTATTATTCCTTTCTGTGTACTTTTAACCTGTATAAATATGCCAGTACTGTCTAAAAGCCCATTGTGTAGGTGAGGGAGAATTAACTACTGAAAATGTGGTAGAGATCAGGCCAGGGTTGCACTTGGTAGACTTGTGAAGGGAATGACAGGAAATTGTTAGGAGAAAAAAAAACCAACAGACACCAAACAAGGTAAGAGAAGTGAGGGTAGCTGGATATTTAAATCAGTACTTTCAGGGATGAATACATTGGAGAACTATCAAATTTCTAGAACAGCCTGTAAAATGTAAGTATCAAAAACAAAAGAACATCTACTGTGCAGAATCTTTGATGTGAATATTTAAAAGAATTATACTTTTGTCTTCAGTAGTAGCTATAAGTAGTAATTACACACGCCCCCTTCCATGTTTGTTTGTTTTTTTCTAGTTTTTCTCCCTTTCCATATTGTTGTTTTGCTACAGAATCCATGTATAGGAGAAAACTTACTCTAAGTGTCTTTTGTAAAGCTTAACTTTTCTTTTAACATTCTAAAGTCTTCTTTTGTCAACCTATCGCATGCTTAAGCATTGAATCACATTATAAAACTTATACCAAACTAATTATATTCAAAATGAGATTACAATGATCAGGTTACTATGAAAATTACCCTGCACTTTCAGTTGTTCCAATTTCATCCACATTTTAAGAATGCTAACACGTTTTCTACAGGTCAGATAGTGGAACAGAGTTCACATTTTCAAACTAGTTTTACTTTCCATAAATCAACCAAGTACTGTGAAATGTATTATTCTATTTCATTTTATTATAATTAATAAAATATTAAACTATTTAATTATTTCATTTCGTTTCTATTTTATTTTTATTCACTTACAAATTTCTGCATATGTCTACAGCCAAAAGTTTCTGAAAATCTTTAGATAGACTAGTATTTCATAGATTTTTTTTTTTCTTGAAGATTTTAATATTGTATTCTCTGTATTTATTCATGTTTCAGTGATCCTTGATATAATATAAGCCACATAAGTTCACGGTTTTTGTTTATCTTCTGTGAAAAGCTGTTTCAGGTTGGAAGCATTTCCATTTAATTTCTTTCAATCCTTTGAGTTTAGTAAGGAAGTGAATCTGTGGCAGCTCTTATGAAAGCTTCTTACTATCAGACTATTAAACACAAGAAATAAAACTCTGTTGTAAAGGTTTTGGATAAAGATATTTTCAGACTTACAGCCATCAAATTAAAATCATGTTTTTCATTTATGTCTTCTCTGTAAATAATGGTTCCTATGGTTACAATTAATTGTTTATACAGATGTATTTATTTTATTTTGTTTTAATTAAGCTTTATTTTTCAGCCACTTGTAATGGTGCTGGAGATCTCAGCTATTGGGATCTATATGTTCAAATTAATTTTTGTTCTTTTGTTTAAAGTGTCTTATACCAACTTAGTTGTTTCTCTTAGGCCTTGTTCTGAGATAACATAAGTTTGTCTAATAATATTTCTCTTCCCTTTTTTCCACCTCATCTGTAACAGGATCAGAGGTTTAAACTCACTGTAAGTTTCATCCTTTTACACAAAATATGCAAATTTAGCTTAGTGTACCTGGGGGATGTGGGTGATTGCTACTCATATAACTGTCCAGGCAGAATTTCACCTATCCTTTTACATGCTCATATGGATTGTGCTTTGAGATACCGCCTCTAAGCCAAACAAACCTAAGATATTGCAAATGTCAATGTCACTTTTTGAGAAGTGACAATGAAATGATTTGTTAAGAAGAAAATACAATAAAAACAAAACATACTCTATTGAAATAAATAATGATTACAGATGTATATACCGTGCAATCTTCACTAAGATTAAGTACTTCTTCATAAAAATAGTCATATTGAAGCCTGTGGGAACTTTTGTAGGAGTGAAGTTAATAATAATACACATGGTCTTTCAAAGACTGCACTGTGAGAGTGGCTTGAACTAGCTTTGTCTTTTGCTTTTGTCAGATAAGTTTTTAAAATGAAAAAGCCATTGGAAATTGTTTTAGTTTATTAATATTTAAAAGAAATTCAGAAACTATGTACAAATACTAGCTCATGAAATAATGTCTAAACATAAATTACAACCCATTAAAATTTTGATAATTTCAAAGCCTGTAAAACATTAAATAATATGTTGTCTTCTTGGGAAGACAGGAGATAGAGTTTGAAGATTATAAGTCTGTTATTTATTACATTTCTTCTTAAAGACATAAATAACACTTTAGATTTTATACAACATCTATTTAGAATAGCCTGTGATCAGCAAGAAAGTAATCTGGAACACTGAAATATCCAGTCTAATTTTTTTTTAACATATCAGGTATTTTTGAATTAATAATGACTATAAACAATAAAAGTTCACAAGCCCTGGTTTTCAGAATGAACTTCAGCCACCACAGTATTTGCTTAAAGGGCAGTCCAGAAGAACAGAAGCAAACAAGTGGTAATCTGGAGTGTCTTAATGACAATTTCGTATTCATGTGTTTGAGAAAATGACAAAGGGGAAATGTTCTACCAGTCCGATTTGCGAACAAGGAAGGACTGAAAGCTGAGGGCAGCCCTGGCAGCTGTAATCATGAGATAAGTAAGTTCAGGATCCTAAGAAACAGTAGTGATAAATATATATGTATTCTAAACATATTCCAAAAACGAGTGATGCACAAAGCAATTACTCCAAAGCAACCAGCTGACCAATACTCCAATGCTCAGCCAGGCCCTGAACAACAGCAGCAACTTCCAGCCAGTTCCCCACAATTTTACTGTTTTTTCACATGCTGGCATATGATACGGAATGTCCTCTTGGCCAGTTTAGGTTAGCTGTGCTGGTTCTGTCCCTTCCCAGCAACCTGTGCTCCTCCAGTCCTCTGGCTGGCAAGAAAGTACAAGAAGCTGAAAAACTGAGATGTCCCTGGATCTGTGCAGTCACTGCTCAGCAACAAATAAAACACTGGCATGTTATCAGCATGTTTTTTCTCCTAAAGCCATAATGTAGCACTGAATCGGTAACTATCAGGAAAATAACTCTGAAGCCGGGACCTCAGGTTAGGGAGTACTGAAACAAAAGAGAATTTCACAGGTACTTTGAAAATGATGGAGTGTACACAGCAATGCTGAGAAATCTGACTGATGTTACTACAAGAACATTCTTGTAAAGGCTATAGAGACTGGGAGAAGTTCTTGAAGACTGGAAGAAAGCAAAAATGGTTCCTTTCTTCAAGAAAGAACTACAGACTGATCTACCTCACCTTTATACCTGGGTGAGTGATAAAGCAGATTATCTAGCAAATGATTTCCTAACAACATATGGAAGATGAGAAGGCAAATGGGAGTGATCAGCATGGATTTATGAAAGACAAATGCTCCTGATCAATCTGACAACCTTCTAAAATAAGCTAATTGGTTTGGTGGGTTAGTTAAAGTAGATGCCTTGAAAATAAGGAAAATAGTATCAATAAACAACTGTAAAAGGAATAATTTAAGTGACTCATATGGAAAATTACTATTGGAAAAATCAAGGGTAGGGTCAAATTAAGGGATAGAAACTAAGTTCATGGAGTACTTATCCTCATGCCACAATTCTCTATAATTGTCTACGAAATATTTTATGCAATGAATGAAAAACAAATGACGGCAAAAACAAAAAGAAGATCTCTAAAATTTCCAATTCATATGCCAGTTCTCTAAACTTCATTTAGCTGCAGTTAAATTAAATCCTAGAAGTTCTATCTGGCTACAGCATAATCTATGCTGCATGATTTGCAGATAGTTATTTTGTACTGGGATATTTTGCTTATTCTGTATGAATACTGGCATCAGTTTCTCTAGTATTAAAACACTTATGTAATGTAATTTGTCATTCATCTCAATTTTTTAAGGCACTTGGATATTTTCTCTAGTGTATCTGATTTGAAGATGTCTAAGATTCATTAACATAAATCTTACTTGTGTGCTAGAAAGTATTTTTTCATCTTCTTATTTTATAAGAATATTGTCCAGCTTCTCTTTCAGTACACCAGAAGCATTTTTGAGAAGTATCCTGTCACTGGAATATTATATATATATTTTTTAATGTAATTTTATAGCTCTTATTGCTAAATTGTGTGATCTTTTGTTCATGGCAGTCTTTAAAATCTGTTGGGCTTCTTTGTTGCTGTTTTAGGGGTACTTTTTTGCTAACTCTGGCTGCAGTAATTATGAGCTTTTATAACTTTTATATTTATACATAAATGTTCTGTATTTCATAATATTTAAATATTTTAAAAATAAAATAAATTGACAAATAAGCATTTTAATTGGAGGGGAAAAAAGTATGTTTCTAGTATATTTCAAAATGATTTTAACCAAAGTTGTGGCTTTAATTATAGGACTCTATCTTTTTAACTTTCTGCCTATCCCTTTGTGATGATTTCTTTGTTATAGTCCAGCGTTTCAGTGTATGTTTTCGCTTTTCTAGCCCTAGGAATTTTTTCCCAGTCTGTCTTCTGGGTCTTCTTCACTAGGTAAGTATTCCCACTGAAATACCATAAATGTTATTGGCTGCAGTTTTGGGTAAAAAGTTAAAAGTACAGTGTCAAATCCACGGAATCTATTGAAAAATTCTGCAAGGATTTTGACACAAAGCGTTAATGGATCTTATAGCAAGTGTCACAGTATCTTGCACTTAAGGGTTTGAGATATTGTATTTCTATGCCATCCATATATTTGTTCAAGTATCAACTATCTTAGCTTCACAATGATCCTTTTATATACAAGGCACCATTTGATATGCATGCTTTCAGTCAGCAGTGCTAGGTTAAGCAGTACCCAAAACTCTAGCCCCTGATCCTGTTCATTATTCATTCTTTTAGCCACTCCTTATATTCACCTGCACATCTACTTGTGTGGGAGTGCACTAGAATGAGGAACTGATCTTACAGAAAAAGGTGTCTTTTCCTTTTATTGGATTCCTTTTTAACTGTATTAATTACCTGTTTAGGTTCACTGCGTGACCTTTCAGACTAGCAGAAAGGCAGAAATGAGGGTTTAGATTAGATGTCAGATCAGAAGTGGACCATGAATTGTTGAAATTGCCTTCAGCACTGTTATTATGTATAGAAGTGGAGGAGATGTAGAGCTGAGGGCTAGCAATGTGTTGCAAATACCCTCAGGGCTAGACAGTGGTAACAAAATGTGCCCCAACATTTCTGAATTTTGTCAAGGTTGAACAAAGTAAACTGTGAACAACCATCCTTGTAGTAGACTCCAGCAGTCTTTTTCACCCATTGTGCCATCTTCCTCTCATGTTGCTTCCTCAGACATAGTCCATAGAGTATGGAAGTAGGGATCAGATAGGTAAGCCTTCCGACACAGTGATGCTTAAAAGTGTTTTGTACAGGTGAAATATTTCTGTGAGACTTTATTTCTTCCTTCCTTCCTTCCTTTTTTTTTTTTTTTTCTGTTAAACTAATGAACTGAGAAATCATGAAGGTGTGTATTTGAAAACCCCCTCTGCTGTCATTTCTGCTTGTAAACTTAATCTATTAGGCAGTATAACATTGTCCTCCACTTCTCCGAACAGACTCTAAAACAAAATTAAAAGATTCATTTCATTTTTATTTGCCATCATTACAAAATCTGTGAAGTCAGAAAACACTTGTGGCAATAAGTAAGTAAATAAAAGAAAAAAAAAATAATCCTAGTAGTTGTGGAGATATAACAGCAAAAAACATTTGAAGCCTGCTACATTACTAATGTGTTTGTTCTGAACACTATCATATGCATCCACCTACAGGAGATGTATATTTGCCTTTGTGTGAGTGCTTCTTAACTCACTGGTCAAAGCATATAGTTTATACTTGAGACACTCATTTCATATTTGCTCATTATATTCATTGGAGCCTCAGGAACTGAAATATAACAACAAAAAAACCTGCTGGACTGACAGATGCTGTAATCATGTCAGACTTTATAAGCAAAGTAGGATTTGGGCAGGTCAGTGCTGACTGAAAGAGCATCAAGGAGAAAAAAAGGTAATGGAGTAGGGTCATATGTCTATGTATATACAACTGCTAGTGTTATTTCATTTTGCAGCTATTTCTGCCATATCCCATTTGTAATTTTGGAATTATTTTTAATATATAAAATTAATGACAAAAATTATCCAGACAAGATTTATTTGTACAAAATCTACAGAAAGATAAACGTTGCGTTATTTCTTTCATAACAGCTGAGTAACATTCTCCAAAATACTTAAATAACAGTATTAACACTATGTGCGTTTGATATTAAACTTAAATTATTGGAAAAAGTTTTTGCTTCAGATTATTTTATGTACCAGTACATCTGTAACCTTTCAATTGATTTGCTCAGATATGATGTAATAAGCCTCTTACATGTACCAAACCCAAATTTGAGAGAAGTGGCTTAAAATGGTCATGTTGCTAGTCAGTGGAAATCAGAAAAAGAAGATGGGAGTGAAATGCCCTGGAAATCCTTTTTCTGGATAAAAAGAAGCAGAGTTTTAAAGACCTGTGGGCTTTCAGATGAGAATATGGTGGAGGTTTATGTAGGCAAGCATTCTGGACATACCTTGCAATGCAGTATTTGCATTTGCCTGCTCAGGGACACAGAAGTACATCTTAAGCACTGCTTTAGAAATCCAAGGCAGTGCAAAATCCTGCAGAAGACTGCTGCTTTTTTCTAGACTGAACGCCACAGTCCTAAACTATGGAATTGCTGAGCTACTCAGAACTGGGAATCCTTAGGGAAGGCTCGTTGACCACCCGGTTGGTAACCAGTTCTCTACAGTACTTCTGAACAAACTCTCAGCCCTCATCCTGGGACTGTTTTCTCTGCTCAGATATCTGGACTCACTGGACAACAGATGTTCTTAACATCACTGAACTAAATGTGGTGTGGAAAGGGTATGTAGAATACAACACAGAACACAATAATAATGTATTCATAAAGAAATGTAATTATTTGGCATTATTATTTAACATGCTGAGTATAGCTGCTATGATGTCATAACGACAGATCTTTGTGAACTCGTGAAACTTCCAGATACGGTTTAGCTCCACATAGGTTAAATTTTGCAGTTTAAATGCATATTACATTCATACACTTTGTGTTTGAAAACATGTCTGGTGAAGCAATGTATTTTGACAGCATGACAACTTCACACTAAAAAATTGGCATAGCTATAATTTAACCACTTGTTAATTATTCATTTGTCTTTAAGAATATGAGTTGACTTCTATTTTAGTGTTTCCTACTGGTGTCTGATGGAGTTACATGATGCATTGATTTATGTTGAAACTTTGAGGAAAACAGAATATTTTAGGAACCCACCCCTCCAAAATAAATAAATAAATAAATAAAAATAAAATTAGCTGTAATAAGAAAGTAGCAAGGAAACTGTCCAGTTGGAATAATCTGAATCTGTGACAAAACTTCAAAGAGGAAATGGTAAAATTAATATAAACTATAGTTCACCACTGTGATACTCATACTAATATTTAATGCCAATTTAAGACAGTGCAAATGAAGCCAAGGGGAAAGCCTCAATCATCAGTTGGAGTCCATCTTTGCTCAAGAGTTGAGTGAATTGGGTGTATATCTGTCTGCTCGATGTGAAAAATATCTGGAAGTATTTGCAAGTCTGTACTCTGGGCAGACCTGGAAGAACCTTGACTTAACTAGCTTAGAAACATTTCTGAGCATGAAGGTATTGAAATAAATAACCAAATGCCTTCAGAAGGTCATACTGGGCAAAGACAATGAGTCAAGCATCCTGTCAAAAAATATCTCACTGTATGTTGGTGAGCAAGCAGAGCTTAAGTCAGTACTCCAGAAGATAGATCACTCAAATGAAAATGTCCTGGTACCAGTCCAGATCTTGCTCCAGATTTCTAGTAGTTCTGACTTCAGCAGCTGACATAGTTTAGAATATGACTGTCTTAACTGGTGATCTGATTGAATATATTTTAAGATAGAAGGCAAAATTGATTTCTTCATGATTTTAAAAAGTATTTGAAAGACAAAATTTCAGAGTGTGCACTGTAAAACTAAAACTTTTTTTAACTTCCAAACTGGAAAGCATTTTCTTTTTGCTTTTGTGTGTGTGTGTGTGTGTGTGTGTGCGCTAAGTCTTGTGCTAATCATATGCTCAGAACAAGCAATATTTTAATGGTAAGAAAAATCTGCAGGCAATGAGGGCCATATCCCATTGTCCTAGTTCCTTGATATAGTATCCAATTAAACTTTCTCTAGACAAATTGACCAAAGGAGCAAGCATCAACACCTGATGTACTTACAGTATCTCTCAGATTGCACTCTTCTATCTTTCTCTCTCTCTCTCTCTCTCTTTTTTTTTTTTTTTTTTTTTTTTGTGACGCAAAATACATTTGGCTAAGTGAATAGGATCTGTGAAATCCAATCCAGTTAGCAACTTAAATGCCTCTGCTTGCCACAAATGACCAATTAAGTAGACAAAGGAGCTCCTTTACACTTCAAAATGAGATAAAAATCTCTGTTTCAGCTTTCAGAAGTTATTGATCTTAGTTTGAATATATTAAAAAAAAATAAACAGAAATCGCAGCTTGAAAGATAACCCTAAGAAATAAAGGAACCCTTTTAATAGGAAGATTCTTCACTGGTCATTAAACACAATCTCTTATATTTCAGCTTTGGTATGATTCATTTAACTTCAGTGGAGCTGAATATACCAAGAACTGACCTTCCAGTTAACATGGTTGTTTTTGAAGTTTTCATTCACTTATTTTTCATGTATATATCCTTTTTGTTGACATGAAATCAACATTTTATAATCACTTAAAAAATATCATTGTTGCTACTTGAAACACAGTATAGAAATAATACACTGTAAGTTAATTACATTATGAGGTAGGCAGAAAAGGAAAGCTACTATTTGATAAATGGAAAAATATGGTTGACAAACACAAGGTCACACAAGTTTGGTGCAGTCTGAGTAAAAACTCAGAAGCTCAACCCAATTGTGCTCATAAATCCCATACCAGGCTTGTGTTTATATTATTTTTTCTTCTCAAAAATGCTCCCAAATTCCAAGATTCAGAAGACTGCATGACTTGTTCATATATTAAATATAGTTTTGAATGTGTAATGCAAACCTACACATTTCATAGCACAAGCTGGTGACTGAAAACTGATTTATGCTGAGATTATATTGAATATACTCCCACTGCTTCCAGAATACTGTGATAACACTTTGTTGGACTTTGGTAAAAATAAAGCCCATGTAGACTCGTACCAATAAATCAAATAATGTCCAGGAATTTTCCCAGGCACAAGGATAAGACTGTCTATATTAAATAACTGTTACTAATCCTTTGCACATGCTATTTAACATTCTCTCAGACAACTCCCAGACACAATTCAGGATGTAAAAAGTTCTAGGGACTATTCCAGTTATGCAATTTGTGAGCAGCCATCCTGCTTTGGAATTCTGAAGAAGGTACTGTACTGACGTAGATCATATTGTCCCTGTGAGCTGAAGAGCTTAGGAATGTTCATGGAATCTTTTAATCTCTTGTATAGATGCAACTGCTTGTCTAAATCCAAAATCATGATTCACAATATCCAGACCAGTTATGTTTGACAGCTTCCTTCCTCTCAGATACGAATTTTTTTCCACTGATGAGTACATCTCAGTTTCTGGATACCTACCTCTAGTTAGTAACTCTTTTATGCATGTTGTGAAAATGACAGTTTTGAAGAGATAAATACTTTTCAATTTATTTTATTATTATTATTATTATTATTTTGTCACATAACTTCAAATAGTGAGACAATGAAAAATGGGTTTTGTTTTGCTTTGTTTTTCTTTTTTTATCTCCTTTAAATATAATACTGTTTTTTAGTTTTGTTTTACTTTCAAGTGAAAGGACTATTTTGAATGTTTCCTAAAAGCCATATTTGGAAATCCAATTATTGCATACTCCCTTGCATAAGTATTCCCACTATAGGTCAAAGAAATCAAACCTAAGTTAGTTAGTCAAGTGTTGAACATTAAGAATCACAAAATCACAGAATGGCCACGGTTGGAAGGGACCTCAAAGATCATGAATCTCCAACCCCCCTGCCACATGCAGGGCCACCAACCTCCCCATTTAAGTGCCCAGAAGAAAACTTAAGTCTTTGATTAAATTTAAAATTTTGTTAAGAAAATAAAGAGTGATTTTAATGTTTTGAGGAGATTTAGTAACTAGTTGACATTTAGTAGTCTAATCTGCCAGATGAAATAAAAAAACAAGTTAACATTTACCTTTCCTCTCTAAATAAAGAATAACAGAAATTATCTTTCCTGAAACAACTGTTAAATAATACATCATGGTGGAAGGGCACTGCTGGCCTAAGGTACAATTCAAGTGACAATGTCACTGTCTTTATTCTTTTTGGTTACTTTTGATTGGCAAAGGAAATTTACCATCGTGGTAATCATCAGGAAAAAATGTGTTAATGAAAAAGAGAAGGCAAAACTTATTAAAAACAAAACAAACAAACAAACAAAAACGGATAATTTACATGTAAGAAAAATGAAAATTTACTTTAATATCTGACATAAATATTTTCTCTTGATTAGTCAACTGAAGAGACAAAGTATTTCAAAGTAGCTTGTCAAGTTATTTTGGTCTATTTGGAAGTCAAAGTGGCTGATGCAATATATTGGCTGAACTTGGAAGAGCATTTGTTAGTATACTTTTCTTTTAATATGTCAGTGCTTAAGATGGCATGCAGGTTATGGAGATTATAGAATATCTGTCCCTATTAATGTTTTTTTTTGTGAAGTGAAGGAAGTGTAGTAAAGACATTTTATCCTGTTTCTGTGCAGGGAGAAGCACTGAATCACTTCTTTAAGTCCCTCAAAATGTTACATTTCCTTTACTTCTGTATTTCAGTAAACAAAACATTACACATTTATCTTACTATTACCATAGCTTCTGTTTAGCAGATTGACAATTCCGACTGCTATGACACATATGCATCAGTATCAATAAACAGCAATAAAAAGCAATCAAGGAAATTGACGGAGATTAAAGGTCTGAGGAATTATTCAACATAAAGCAAACAAATTTGAAAGTGGCCATTTTCCTTTTACTTCTAACTAGTAGTCTGTCAGTTTTCTTCAGCAGAATCCTGACATAGCACTGGGCATAAATACATATTTATTTTTTTGTGGAAAGAGCACTGAATTATATATGGCTTTTACAGTTTTGCAAGTGCAACTTTTCACAGAGCTCTATGGGGAGCTATATAGACATAACCAGAGATGATTCATAATGTAGGAAAATAAGAAATATTAGTAGACTTAATAAACCAAACTGTCAAATCAAATGGTAATTGTCTCAATCCTAGTCATTTCTACTGGCTACTCTGAGTTGTTTTTTTTTTTAATAATATATTCAACAGGTATCTATCCCAAGCTTTGACTAGAGACAGGAAGTGTCGTTAAAAAAAGCTTATCATTTTGCTACTTGCAACTGCTACTATATAAGGGTTTAAAGTATGCATTTGTTTGTTCAAAAGAATGGTTCTAATTTCTGCAAAAAAAAGTTGTATGCAGAAAGACTTGTTTTATTTAACTTAAACAATAGAGCCTACTGATGTCTTCTTTTTCTTTCCTGTTTTCTTGTTACGTTTGCTTCAAAAGAATATACTTCAGAAGATGAAACCACAATTCTTAATATTTGGACAGAAAAAAGAACTAAAAGCCATTTAACAGATTAAGGCCAGAATACATTTCCCACATCTTGGAAATGTGGACTGCACTGGGCTGTTTTTTTGCGTCAGTAAGATTTCAACTTAGATCAACCTAAGTAACTGAAGTCTTATTTTCTAATAATACTGGTGTTTTCTTATCTTTTGTTGTCCTGAGGATGCAGGTTCAGACTTCAGTAGAAACTACAACATCAATAACAGTCAATCTCGCCATCTTTCTTCTAAAATAACAAAGAAATTCTCAGTGATAAATGTAATTTAAAAACTACTAATAGAAATTTTCCTTAGAAAAGGACAGGAAGTCAGGCAAAGAAACTACAGCAAAATCTTCCTAACATTTTCTGTTTCAAGAGCTCCAAGTGTTTTACTTTTTAAGTTTCCTTACCTTTTCAGTGTATCTTTTGGGAGAAATGACTTTTTTTGTTATAATTGTTTGCTGCAGGATAAAAGATGACATCATTGCCCTAAATGTGATTGTCTTTTCCCTTCTGCTGTCTGATATTGTACAACAACAAAATCACGTCAACTCTGACTGACTGAAAGCCACCAAAATGGCCACCCTTTGCATATATACCCTTTAGGTTTATGTGCTTTTAAACTATTAAGAAAGAATAACAAATCCCTTTTATAAATATTGGAGAAATCAATACATATTATAAAATAAACTTGAAGGCTTTATGGCACATTCTTGTCATTGTCCTTTGCCACAAATACGCATCTCTGTATCTACTTACATATATATGTGTGGCCAAACATATGTGCAATACTTCCTACTAGAGTTTGGAATTTAAATAGGAGTGGCAACTATGGTGTTTAACCTACCATGGGACGGATAGAAACCCTAATGTTGTGTAATAATAATTATAGCTCAAGCTGCTGATGTGAGTTCTCTTGGATAACAGCAGGGTCAATCTTTCTATTCTAAGTGATATCAGTAGTAGTCCAGAAAAATAAGTCTGTGCAATGTAGAAACATCCATAACGTGTTATAAACTGCTGGTGGCATATTCTGACTCATACAAAATCCCTATTGGCATTATATTGGTAATATATGCATTGTATTCTCAAAGACTGAATAATAACACAGAAACAAGAGAGAAAAATCCACCCAGGAAAGTCCTAATGAAAATTGATTGAAGAGGCTGGAAGAAAGAGATATAGTATAACTGTTCAGTATGAAAGCTAGCTGCAGTTTTTCTCTCTTTTTTTTTTTTTTTTTTTTCATCTCACTTAAAGACTAGAAACAAAGATCTCAGGATATTTAATGGACCTTTGTCATTTTTAATCAACCAGGAATTTGGACTATTTTAGTAGAAAATGTTCTCGGTGAACCTGGTTGTTTTGTATCAATAGGTTCCAACAACAGAAGTCAGTTGGAGTAAGTGTATCCATAGTTTTGAAAATACTAAAAAAGGCAATTTTATGTTGCAAGTTCAAATGGAGAAAAAATTAAGGATGATTATGCATCTAACTACTAAACTACTAAATACTGTGTATTTGAGGAGAATTGTGCCTAGGTTTTAGTGGGTCGTTGTTTTATTTTTTGTATTTTTTGTTTGTTTGTTTGTTTGCCTGTTTTTATATCCATTGTTGAGTTTTTTTTTTTTTAAAGTAGAAGTAGTTACAAAGTTGCTGACTCTTTTTGTTATCTGGAGTGGATTTTTTTATATAATCATTTGAAGAGATTTTTAAGGTAAATATTTTAATGAACAAACAGCTTATTAGTGTACTATGCAGTTTAGGCAATTCTTAGATAGTCAGCAGCTGAAAGTGAGTTTTCAGGATCATTATTTTTGGCAAAAATGTACTTCCATTATTATTATTTGTTTATTTTCATTGAATGAATATACTTTCCAAGTTTTTTGGCTTGGAATACTGAGGAACTAGCTAGAAATGAAGACCTTCTTATCTGTTTACCTTTCCTCAGATATTAAACAATCTACATCCAATTTTAAAAATAAAAAAGAAAAAAAAAAGTGCTTTCATCTTCTTGGTAATTGGACATCCAAAAAACTTAATCTTGAAGTATGAATGTTTTTAAAATTCACAACAAATAGAGCACATAAATAGCTCTTAAAGCATGATATTTTGAGCAAAAGGAGGTAAAAGTTATAGAAACTGGGGGAGAGTACATATATTTTGTTATTCAGAAACTAGAAAAGGGTGATTACACTGCACTGCTATAGAAGAAAATCAAGCTCACTGTGGAGCATAATCAAGGAACTAGAAAAGGCTTTGAGGGAGTGTAAAAAGACTGGAAGGAGAATATGTGCTGATAGATGTGTTCACAGCTAAAAGAGTGATACCTCTGTAGCATAAAATTGCATGGTGGAAAAGAGGAAAAGTATCAACAATTGAGCACAAGATTTTGTCTTGGCAGAAAACTTTTACTAACAAGAAGAAAAAGACTGAATATTGTTTACTGGCAATTACCTGGAGTCTTTTTTATTTAATAACCAAATTAGCATCTGAATCAGATACACTAACTGCCAAAACAACTTATTTTTAGAGTAAAATTTATTGAGAGTATTCTCTAAATATAGGGATATTTTGAAAGTTTAAGGTACAAGTTTAAGTACCATTTTCTGATTCTATGACAGCTAAACATCATGGAGACTGGCATACTAGAAAAGTTGGAGATAAGTAGATTTTTGTAAGAATTAACAAACTATTGGTTAAGTGCAAAAACACTTATAGAATGTATGTACATTAATGCTCAGGAGAATACTTCTGAGGATATCTCTCTTGTCCTCCCTCTTCTAGATCGGTTGTCTCATGTCCCTGCTGGTTCATATTGTGGAATGCTCTCAGAGCTCATGAACAACATTTCTCCTGGAGGGACTTTGGACTGTTTTCCAGAACCACATATAATATTATCCAATTGCTATCTCACAGGATCAGACTTAGTTTATGCCAAAGTAACTCCTCTTCATCATCAGTAATTTCACTTCACAGAGTCACTTTTATTTGGCTGTACAACTTGTTAATTCAGGCCACAACTAGTTCTCAAAGTGTCCACTTTCACCACTCAGAAACCTATGTAACATCATTTACACAAATCAGAATTAGGAGAGGAAATTGAGATGAAATAATATAGTTAGAAAAAAATTCATACTAACAAAAAGATTTAGTCCAAAACAAAGTTTGATATATTCAGTTTTGCATCTAGAGACCTTCATGCAGCAGGAATATCTATTTTATATGCCCTAGCAAACATCGTTAGTTATGTGCACATATGTTTATATAAACACAAGAAAATATTCGGGGTTCCATGACATGGTACAAAATTCAAATTATAACAAAATTTAAAATTAATTAGACTTTTACAAAAGTGCACTGAAAGATTTTTTTTTTCTCTACAGTGCAGCAGAAATACTGGCTGTGCAGTGCTGTGTATGATTTATTTATAGGCAGCTAATGGAGACATATCTAATCATCATAATTAATTGGTATTTTTGAGCTTTGGGGCCTAATCATAGAAACTTTCATATGTTGGCACAAACTGATTTTAGCTGTTAGGCAAAAATTCATAGGGAAACTTGATATTTCTTTGTTCAAGTTTCCTTTCCATTGAGCCTCACTATTGTGAGCTGAGTATGACTTAACCCTCAAAACACCAGATGAAGTGCTATAAAAATTAGCTAAAGGAGGAGGATTTACAGGACTCCATGTAGAACAGTTTCATATTTGCTCTGGGAGTTTGCTTAAATCAGGCCAAACTTTAACTCTGCTTAATCAGCGTCACATCAGTAAAATAACTGAGCCATTTTCATAACAACCTATACAATTTCGAAATGTTTCTCATTGTTTTTTTTTTTATTCTAAACTCATTTACACAAAAATCTAACATCATACATCTCTGTACATGTGTTATTCACTTGTGGTTATGTATGCATGCAATTGACTACATTATCTGTCACTGGTAGTCAGTACACTTATGTAGCTCCAAAAGTAATGCCTTCTATTTATTTCCAAGGAAAATACAACAGATATAAAGAGCAAAACAACACTATTTGATAGAGCAAATTCTCAGTTACAAAACACTTCTTTTCAACACAGTTACCACCATTAGCTATGCATTTTTTTCCAGTAAATAACAAGAGCCTGCATGTCACACTCATAAAAATCTGTACCACTAGAGATGACCCACTGCTTCACAGCTGCTTTGACAGCATTATTGCTAGGAAAACATTGTCCATGCAGTCCACCTTTCATAAGTCCAAACAGATAGAAATCATCAGGTACTGAAACCAGACAATATGGTGATAGGATAGTTCAGACAAAGATTGGCAATATGCTCCACAGCCTTCAAATTGAAATGAGGCTTGGTGTTATCATCTTGCAAGAGAAAGCTTGCCTTCTCTTCTGGCCTGACTTAGTCAGTGTTGCAATGTAGCAGTCAGATTTGATGGTTTATCTGGGTTCCAGGAAATCCAGACGGATCACCCCCTTTTCTATTCTGACAGACAGTACACATCACTTTGCCTGCTGAGGGCTGTATCTTGAGCTTTTTCTTCAGTGGGAAATGCACATGTTGCCATCCCACAGATTGCTGTTTTGACTCCAATTTGTAGTGGTGATACCATTTCTCATCACCGATAATGATACAACTCAAGAAATTGTCAGCTACAACCACATATTGATTGAATAGAATCTGACAAACTTCCATATGATGTTCTTTCTGTTCCTATGTGAGCATTCATGATACCACGTGATGCAAGTTCTGCTATATTCCAATGCTGCCACCATAATTTCCAGTGCACTGAAGATGATATTTAGCTTTATATAAGTTCCCTGGTTGTAATCCACCAATTCACATGGATGATCTGATCTAGACACTCTTCATTTCATGGTGTGAAAGCTGTGCATGGGCCTCCAGAACATGGCTTGTCTTTCCTTACATTGTCACCACTGCTGAAACCCACTGCCTACTGTGCTCACATCTACTGCTTGGTCTCCATAAACATGGATGAGTGAATGAATGAGTGTCAGTGGGTGACATTTTTTCTGCATGGGGGAATTCAGTGACACACTTTTGCTTCAAATGAACTTCCATGACAGACACTATTTTGTCAGATTGCACCTCTACTGCCATTTGTCACACAGCAACAAAATTGAATTGTACATTGGCAGCAAGGTTCAGCCATACCATCAACTTCCGCGTCTGATGTTGTGGGTCAGCACAATAAAATAGGAGGCATTACCTTCAGAGCAACTCTCATAGAGTGAATTGGAAGTCTGATTTTACTTGCATTTGCTGAAATTAAAGTTCTTTTTATTTTAAATGAGGACAATTCCCCATAGGCATTACAGAATTAAATCTGTTCTCTTTTCTGTTTTAAATACACATGTACAGAGAAATGTTTGTAGGGTGGAATTACATAAATTTGTGGATATACAAATAACACTCCCTAGAACATTCAGTCTTTCAGCTACAATTGATGAATCTACCTTTCGTACATCTGAAGTGAGTACTTCCAACTTGCTCTGTCATAAATGTCTTATGTAACCTAGCTATTAGAAATGCTTCCTATTGTAACTGTCTTCCATCTTGCTAGGTATTGGCTACTGGATCAGGGGAAATTTATACCCTTTGCCAGTACAAAATATAGTAAAGGAAGTAATAGATTGCACTGTGTTTATTTTCCTGTTTAATCTAAGCTCATATAAATTCTATTAAATATATCAACTTGTATTGATGTTAAAAGTGATATGTGGCAGAATAACTATCAGATAATTTAAGCCTCTCTCAGTTTATCAGCCAAATGAAAGAAGAATCTGAACTTGTTTTTGTAGCAGCAGGAATTCTTAAGAACTATTTCTAGGCCTGCTCACAAAGAAAAGTCATTAAATACTTCCCTTACATCCAGTAAAGTGATTGAATCTAAAAAGCAATACAAAGATGTACCAGTGTAGTGCTTAAATGGTACGCATACCATGCCAGCCAGTGCACTTTAAGGGTATCATATGAAGCTAATTAGATGCCTATATGAGTAATCTATCGTTGCTGGGACTTAAACAACTGGTTTCCTATTACAAAAGAAATAACTTTATTTCTCTAAAACTATTTGTCAAGGAAAAGTACTTTCAGATATTTTAAGTGTCCTACCTGAGTTCCAAAAAAAAATTATTTTTAACCATTAAAAAACAGCATTAGTCCATTCTTCAAGAGGAGAAATGAGAAAAGACTGCATGATTTAAGTGAGTCTATCAGGAGGGAAAAAAAAAAGAACACAACAACAGGGACAAAGTTAAAAGTAGCAACACTTACATCATCCTTTCAGTTTCCAGACATGAACTAGTAAGGCCATTAATACTACAGTTTTTAACAGATGGCGATTCTAGGTTGGACATACACATACATCATCTTAGTTTCACCCTCTTTAATTCCCACTGAAGTCAGTGGGAATTTCATCTGTATAAAGGTGAACAGAAATGGACCTTTGGAGATATTTTTCCTTTGTCTTAAGTGACATATAGTTAAATGCAAGAATTAACAAAGAAATGAAACTGTCATGGGGTACTGAATCATACGGAATTTTGTTTTAATGCTCATGAAATAAAAGTTTGTTAATATGTAACTTTCTGAAGGCTAAAATGAAAAATCCAAGAGTGAACAAATTTCCCATAGAAAGTCTATATTTGCATTCCTTTATCTGATGTCATTTTCCTTGAGGATTCACAAACGGTCAGGGCAAATTACCTATTTTTTTGTTTTTCAACATACAGGGACAATGAAATAATGTATATATGACCAGAAATCTGAGGAATTTATAGTTTTTGTGAGCCTAAAATCTTTTGAGTTGGAAGGGACCCCTAAAGATACACAAGCCTTTTGCATTCTTAGTAATAATTTACACTTTTAGACATAACTTCAGCTTTAGATGACCCCATAGAATGCTTTTGATCTTTAACTAATACAAAGACATAGGAATAAATGTGTTATTTTATGCACAGTTTATATAGCCACATCATAAAAAGCAGAAAAATTCCCCTGTGCATTTTGGTTTATGGTGATCTAGGCTGTAAACCTATTCTGACGAATTGAGTTTATTATGATTGATTGAGCTAATTGAACAACAACACAGACATTCCCTGTAGGTGCATTTTTCTCTGATAATATTTATATAATAACAAAAAAGGATGTTTCCAGTTCTCAAAAAATAATTATCTTGGCTCTTCTTTGCCTGCCAGCTTGTCTGACTGATATTAGTCAAGCAGGTAAGCAGGCTGTTTTCAAACCTTCACCATACTAAATTTAACCATTAAATGTCTTAATAGCTTTTCAGAATGAGATATTCAGTATATCATTCTTAATGCCAATACATATAAACTGTTTTTCCGAATTGTACTGTATCCGCTTTAACAATGTTGCATGGTCACAAAAATATTTCTTAGCCTTTTCATCAGGGCCATGACTCTCCTAATACATTTAGTGGTCATATTTCCTTGGCTTCCAGGGAGCTTCTGAAAGGCCTGATAAAACTTCACACTTCACTTGTCTTTGTTATAGAGAACCTTGTGCTTAGTGGCATCTATACATCTTTGTCAGAGAAATGAGGAAAAAGCCTAAAATAACCTTTCATGAAGAATCAAAAAAGTGCGGACTGGAATATTATATTTAACTCCTTAAATTGTAAAATGACTTCCTCAGAAACTGCAAATCATTGCCTTCTTATTTATGAGATTCTACATTACTGAGATATATATTTTTAATAGAATAAAATAAAATAAATTTTAAAAAGTGGAGATCAGCTTCTCTTGGGTTACTTCAAATGTCTAATGCAAAGGTGAATGAAATTCCAGGCTTCAAAGGCTGAGAGAAAACTAAAAACTTTTGAATGATAATCCAGGATAGATCAGATTGTAGTTTATATTTAATGCAGGATGAATTTTGAGTAGCTTTTCTCATGAAATCTCTAATATCTTCTCTTCCTATTTTGATAAAATGTAGAATATTAAAAAAGATGTTTAAAATACAACAGATCTAGTTGATGTGTTAAATCTAACATACTGAAAATAGTTTTAAATTTAAAGGAAGATAACAGTCTGACTCATAACATCAAACTAGTTAACAAGTTAGTGGAAGGTAAACTGCTTTATTCAAAGAGAAATGAAGACTAGGAATACATATTGTAAAAGTCCCATATAATAATCTGAAGGAGAAAATCTATATCACTCATTAATTAATGATTAATAGAATTTCCATGATGTGATATAAGACTAAAAGTACACTAAGGCTGTGTTGTGTTTAGTGAGTTGGCTTATAAAGATACCAGCTGGAGCCAAAAAAACCTAGACAAATTTAAGAAAAGTGTTTTTGAGATCAGCAATTACTTTATAGCCTCACAGTGTTCTCTATTCAACAGTTCTTTTTTTGTTTCAGTTCAGCAAAATCCTTGAATTAAATTGTGAATCAGCAGAAGTCAAGTACAGTAAAAGTGAAAATGTTGATTGGAGTTTTCATTTATTTGTGCATGCTTTCCATAAAATTGGTCACAATAAACATTCTTCTGAAACATAAGAGAAAATGAGTAACAGGTACACTGTGGAACTGGGCAGCCTGATCTAGTGGTTAGCAATCCTACACACAGCATCAGGGGTGGAGCTGGATTACCTTTAAAGTTCCTCCCAACCTAAACCATTGTATAATTCTATGATTCTAGTATTGATTGTATGATCCTATGACTGTTCTGAATTTTAATTAAAACATTTTTCTAAATAATATCCCACATTTGAATGTCACATCTGAAGATTTGCAAGATTTCTTTGTGCAGTAAAACTCACATAAGGAATGTTCATGCAGCCATCCTGAAAGCTCTTGGGGAACCACTCAGACGTGAACTGAACCAGGTCAAAAATGTGTCATGTAAGCGATCACAAAAAAAAAAAGTTCAGGAAGACCATTAAGTAGAAAAAATCATCGAGCTTCTGTTAATAGTTTATGTGTAGTCCCGTCTTCCAAAAACAAAGTAAGTTGAATTCAAAGAATCATCAGTATGTAAAGACATTCCAGCCAAAGCTTTGATATGTACTGTTCAACTGCAAAAAACAGCGTGATTGACAGAACCCTGCTGTTTTCCAATCCCTATAAGTATTTCTTTCTTTACCTATATGTATCACCAGGACATTTGAACCAAATAGTGGGATATTTTGATCACTAAAGAGAAAACAATTTCTATTGTTTGATGGAAAGCTCAATTTTACAAGGATACCCAGTGACTCGTCCTATCACTTCACTGCATGCACATCTAAAACACAATTGATTCCGACACATCCGTTACCAGCCAGTTACTAGTGACAGAATCCTATGAATAAAAATCAGAAGCTATTTGTTGGTAGGGACATCACAATACTTTCAAAAGGTGTATGGGTTCAGTCCATGAAATAGATTATTGACTTCTTTCCCAGTGATTGCCAGATAACGAGCAAGAGTTGCCTCATCATAAGACATATTATTTTATACTGGCCTGTTAAACAGAAACAATATTTGATCATGACAAACATTAGCTGGCATGTCTTATTAGTTTTAACGAGAAGCTGTATGTTATACAATATGTTATATAGTTATATAATTCTAGAGAATTTTGTCCTGACTTGAAAGGGTACATACTGCAACAAAAGACTTTTTCCCTTTTATCTGTTGATGTGCTGTTGGTGATTTGGTCTAAAATGTGTAGACTGTATTGTTTTGCTCAACTATAATGTATTTATACAGACAAAGCTAGTCACATCAGAGGCTTCATCTGTCATCCACCATTCTTTGTGTATTTCCTGGATTTTCTCATGTGTAGTCTTTCCAAAGATTAAAGAACTGGCTAAGCCAGCTTCTCTATTTTCTGTTCATTACCACCATATCACTGTTATTTTTTTTATCCTTATAAGAGAAAATATATCTGGGGAAGATATTTTATGTGATTTGACTAAACTATAGAAAGAGTATCAAATAAAAAGGTAAGGATAGTATTTCTCTGTGTAACTCAGACACTGTGAACAAGTCTGAAAGATAGTGTATTCTATTTTCAGAAAGAAGTAACAATGGTGGAATTAGTTGGTTGCGCAATTTTTTAGCTCACCTAGCAGTTTCATGCTGATACCTTATTTATCAGGTCAAATTCAATTTGGTTAAACTATTAAAAGTTCTATCTTTCCTTCCTCAAATAGTTCTTCATTACTCCATTTCTTAATCATGATGGAGAAAACCATCTTCCTGCTTGAATGTTAGTATAAATTCAGTTCAAGTGCCAATATCTTACTATTTATATTCTCTTTAAATACTATAACTCTTTATCCATCCACAAGATAGCCATTTATCTTGGTCCACAAAGTCAAATTTCTGGTCCATGTTTTCTTCATATCTTCTTACCTACTTCAACACCTGAGGTACTCAAACTAATCTTATTCAACACATCAGTTTGTCACTTCCCTACAGTTGACTTTTTGCTTACACTAATTTAACCTACCAGTTCAGTTTGATCAAGCATAGAGCTTCTGTCCAAATTCAATACATTTCTGAGAGATCAGTTCATGACTTGACTTTTATTTAAAATTTTATCTCAGAATCTTTCATTAATTTTTAAACAATATGCTCCACAATATTTTCAGTCATATCCTCCATGCTTGAGAATATCTTTCCGTGTACAGTTGCCATAACTCAGCATTATTTTTCCTCTTGCAGTAGTTTGACTGTTTCTATCATGTTTTCTGGTTCCCTGTAGCTCTCATTTATCTGAAACACTCAGAACGGAGTTCTACTTTATAAGAAATCCTTTTTACTCACTATAAACACGTACATTGCCCAGTACAATAGGATCCTGATCCTTAGATTAGTTTGAAAGTTTTGGACAGTGAACAAAATTAATAATACGATGATTGGGTGATGGAAATTGCATCATATCATTTCTACTTTCCACCAGAAAACCACTAAACTACTAATGGAATGACTTAAACACTCCAGATTCTGCATGACTTAAATCAAGCAGGGATGCTTACCAGAGAAATAACAAACAAAGTATATGAATAGAAGCATTTTCCTTTTATATAAAGTTCTGCTCATATGTATTGTCATTTTAATAGCGTGATTTTTTGTTTTGCTCTTCTATAAGACTTATTAACAAATTCTGTTGATTATTACAAAAATGATGATGATTCATACATTCTTTCTGTGACCTTCAAAGAGGGCATTTGTCTCTCCTCTTGTACGTGATCCATTGAGATCAATTTTCAAAATCCACTGAATCTCAAAAAAATATTTGAGGTTCTTTTTCCCGGCAAAAAGGCTGTGACAGAAGGTAAAAAGGAGCACCCTAGGCAGGTAATTCAGTTACGTGCAAAGAAGCACTTTATCTTTCTGAAAAACAGATAAGGCTCCTAGCAGGAGAGGACCACATACTCAACCAGCCTTATGGGCATATGCTATGTCTCACACCACCACAAAACGTCTTGATGAAGTGGAATGTGATGTTCTGGTAATTAAAAAGACATTTTAATTAAAGTACATTCCTTCAAGTATAACCTATTTTATGTGAATCTCCCCTGGAAGGTGTCTGGTTGATTTAAATGGTGTTGTTGTTTCCGACTTTTTTTTCATCCTATTTAGTTTCTCTCATATTGAGATTTAAGTACAGTTAATTATAGTTGAATCTGATCACATCAGTTCTCACACAGAAATTTGTAGGATACTCCTTTAGAGCTTCATGAATTTTTCCAAATCATGAACCCTTAAATAAACTCTATTCTTTCTGTGAAAATCTCTAAAGTACAGAACTTTTCTGTCACTAGATTTATTTTGTTAAGATTTTTATCTGATTTTTTTTTTTTTTTAAGTGACACCAACTGTCAATCTATCACCAACTTCCTAGAGATGTTTCTTCTGTCTCCCTAAATTTAGAGTACATATAACTCACCTTGTAAACACAACTGTGTTATTCAGGCTCTCAGAGGAAAACTCAACCACGCTGTGGTTATTTTATGGGAAAGTTATGAAGACAAGCAAACGCATCTCCCTACACTGAATTTCTCCAAAGTTTACAGAGATTATTCAACGTAAATTTATGGTGGCAAGAATACAATTTCTTATAAGTTTTTTAAAAAGGAATGAAAGCCTTTTTAATAGTCTGGTGTATACACCCAAGACATTAGAAAGATTGCCATTATTTAACTTGTACCCTGGGGTACAATAAGCACAGTATAGCTAATTAGTAAAAATAAATGATTATCTAAGTATTGTTGTAACGTCATCTCTAGTAAGGTGTGCAGTTCAATGTGTCCACAATATAAGAAGGATATAAAAGGTATTAGAACATCTCCAAAGAATGGCAGCAAAGTTGGTGAAAGGTTTATAGAGTGCGATGTGTGAGGAATAGTTGAAGATACTTGGTTTTTCAGCTTAGAGCAGAGGAAATGGAGGACTGACCTCGTTGCCCTCCAGGACTTGCTTATTAGGAGATGTATAGAGGAAGATGCTGATCTGGTGATCAGTGATAGGAGGCGACAGAATGGTTAAAGCTTTATAATCGGAGCTCAGATGGGAGAGTGAGAAAAAGTTCTTCTCCAGAGGGTGGTTAAGCCCTGGAACAGGTTCCCCATGGCAGTGGTCACGGCCCCAAGATGCCAGAGTTCTAGCATTTGGAAAATGTTCTCAGACATAGAGTTTGAACTTTGAGTAGTGCTGTGTGCAGCCAGGACTCAATGATCCTTGTGCACCACTTCCAACTCCAAATATTCTATGATGCTGTCATTCTAACATTCAGCATTATATATCCAAATTCTCTGAGAGGAGCAATAATAAAGAAATCCCTTCTGCTAAATGCCTTAGTACCAACTCATGTTTAACAATTTTTTTCAGTGCACATTTACAACTATGGGGATGAATGTATTCAGTAATCTCCCACACCACTTTCTTCCATTGTATATACAAGAAAAAAAAAAAAACAAAACCAAAAACTTGTTATTCTATGATCATTTCCAGAACTTCCAGTGTCTTCCTTTCCTATATAAATCCTGTCAGGCCAAGCTAAGAGTAGAGTTATTGGCTTCTCTCTTGAAAAGCCCTGTTTAGTTCTATTCAATTGTGTATTTTCACAAAGCTTGTGAAAACTTGCTCTCTGCTACACATCTGCCTCTTAAAACCAATTGAAGCTGCCAGCTCATTTCAAAAGTTACTGTCGAAAAATAGACCCTTGCATATGACTTGTACTTGAACATACATGAACACAAACCCAACATATGGTTACAGTAACTAGATTTATTTAGGAAAACAGGCAAATTCAGATTCCTAAATTAAATTAATTATAATTAATAGGAAATAATAACCAATAATTACATATACTATTAGTTTTTTTTTATTATTATTATTATTTTTTATTTGAGATATTTAGTCACTAGAAAATAAGCCATATAAGCAAGTGGAGAGATACCACTGAAAAGTGAGAAATACATCCATCACTCCAAGATTTCTAAGGGAAAAAAAAAAAAAAAAAAAACAGAAAAAAACCAGCATAACAAACAAAAAAGCAGAACAGATGCAGTTAAACAGAACTTTGGCAAT